>NC_090436.1:608163110-608466140 GCF_031143425.1 Pleurodeles waltl | reverse complement strand
ACATAAAGTTCTGGAATCTGAGAGGAGCCACAAATTTCCTTCCACCCAGCGTTCCCCCAAGTCTCTCGATAAAAATGGTACCTCACTTGTGGGGGTAGGCCTATCGCCCTTGGCAGGAAAAGCCCCAAAACACAATGTGGACACATCACATTTTCACAAAGAAAACAGAGCTGTTTTTAGCAAAGTGCTTAGCTGTGGATTTTGGCCTCTAGCTCAGCCGGCAGCTATGGCAACCTAGCAAACCTGTGCAGTTTTGAAAACTAGACACCTAGGGGAATCCAAGATGGGGTGACTTGTAGGGCTCTGACCATGTTCTGTTACCCAGAATCCTTTGCAAACCTCAAAAGTTTGGCCAAAAAAACACTTTTTCCTCTCATTTTGGTGACAGAAAGTTCTGGAATCTGAGAGGAGCCACAATTTACCTTCCACCGAGCGTTCCCCCAAATCACTTGATAAAAATGGTACCTCACTTGTGGGGGTAGGCCTAGCGCCCGTGACAGGAAAGGCCCCAAAACACAACATGGACACATATTTTCAGAGAGAAAACAGAGCTGTTTTTAGAAAAGTCCCTAGCTGTGGATTTTGGCCTGTAGCTCAGCCGGCACCTAGGGAAACATATCAAACCTGTGCAGTTTTGAAAACTAGACACCTAGATGGGGTGACTTGTGGGGCTCTGACCAGGTTCTGTTACCCAGAATCCTTTGCAAACCTCAAAATTTGGCCAAAAAAACACTTTTTCCTCTCATTTCGGTGACAGAAAGTTTCGGAATCTGAGAGGAGCCACAAATTTCCTTCCACCCAGCGTTCCCCCAAGTCTCCCGATATAAATGGTACCTCACTTGTGGGGGTGGGCCAGGTGCCTGCAACAGAAAAAGGCCAAAAACTTGTAGAGATTGAGGGGTTAGCACGGAGAGTTGATAAGCACATATTTTTCTTTTATACATCTTTTAGGCTGACTCTGCTTTGGGGACCCATGCAGGTGAGGTATCATTTTACTTGGGGGACTGAGGGGAACGCTGGGTGGTAGGAAATTTGTGCCGCAGCGGTGATCCTACAAAGAAAAGTGAGGAAAATATGATTTTTATGCAAATGTAAATTTTTGCCGAGGAGCCCGGGTAAGAAATGTTGGGGGATCCAGGCAAACCTCACCTCCTTGGACTCCTTGGGGTGTCTATTTTTAAAAAATGTCTGGGTTTGGTAGGGTTCCCTAGATGAAGGCCACACCCAGGACCAAAACCATAGGTGCCCCACCCCACAGTTTTACAATAGATCATTTTGGTGTGTCCACATAGTTAAGTGATGTTCCAAACAGTAAAATTGTGAAAAGAAACACACTTAGGTCATGTTAAAAAGACCCCTCACCCACCAACTAAGTTGGCGGCATGCTTCATCATCGGGGTCCCACCCGAGGCACCTAGCGTGTCACAAGTGTGCTGCGATGCCTGATTACAGCAGAGCAGATTTTGTCAATTTTACCACACATACTGGTTGGATTTGGCACTCAATTTTGAGTGATGGTTCAGTGGATCAAATTTTATTAACATGAGATTTCCCAAAAATGAAATGCACTGTTAGTAACTGAAAGGCCAAAAAACTGAACCAATGACTCACAGCTCGTGAGCTGTAAAGCCACGGCAAGGCACCAAGCGCTTTACAGTCCATTCACACACCTTTCATACATGACATGCACAAGACCATTCACGCCGCCAGCCACGGGCCCAGCACATTACAACACTTGCATCGACAGACAGCGCCACTGAAGGGCCCATCACTTACATACGCCCACATGCCTGATACAGCAATCACACCAGCTGATGGGAGTGTGTGGACTGGTGTTTGGCTGGCAGTGTTTGCAGTAGCTAACAGCAAGTCAATATGTACACCGTCAGCCAAGCGCCACTCCACACACAATGGCATCACTTTTTTTTTTTAAACAAAGAAACCACTAACTAATTAGAAATAATTACAGAACTACAAACACAAAAGCTGTAACCTAAGTACATGACAGAAATACCAACCATGAAACTGAACACATTAAAATACAAAACAGGCATCTTACACTCATGGTTGTTCCCAGTAATTCTTCTGGGTGTGGTAATTCTTGAAACAACCACCCACACACAGCCCAGGTTTTAAAGGACAATATGGGCAGTACATTCAAGTCTACCTCCTGATACCTCTTTGAAAAAACACTTCTCATTTCTTAGCTGGAAAGTCTTTTTTGGGTGTGGGAGGAATGTGCTCAGCAAAGTAGCGATCTCTCAATCTAGCCACATCCTCCACCACTGCTTCTCTAAGAACTCGGGCCTGTTCCACAACAATAAGGCTCTCTATCACTGTCTCCAGAAATTTTACAAATGTCATCTTTGACTCTGGAGACCTATTCTTAAACACAATAAAAGCATTAAAAGTTGCTAAGTGGGAGAGGTGAATTGCTAACTTCTTATACCAAACGTAAGACTTACGAATAGCAGTATAAGGTTCCAACCTCTGATCAACCCTATCTACACCTCCCATGTGCTTATTATAATCTTAAATGCACACAGGTTTGCGCACTTCAACCTGGCCCAAAACAGTCACGGGGGAAGTACTCTCATCATGGATGGTACTAGGGATGGAGACATCCCTCCTGTCTGAAAATTTCAAAGTTAGCAGCTCATCATTCCGCAAGCCACTGCATTGTCCCCTCTCAAGTTTTTTACAGACAAGTTCCCTTGGATAGCCTTTCCGGTTATAACGAATTGTGCCACAAGCAACAATGTCCACTCTAAACAATTCCTTGAACAACTGCACTACAGTGTAGAAGTTATCTACATACAAATGGTGACCTTTGTTGAACAGTCGTCTACCAAGTTCCCACACAATTATCTCAGTAACTCCAAAAGTGGGAGGACAACCAGGGGGGTCAATACTGGAATCCCTACCAGTGTAGACCTGGAAACGATACACATATCCTGTACTACTTTCAGACAGCATATACAATTAAATTCCATATCACACCCTCTTGCTAGGAATGTGCTGCCTAAAAACCAAACGACCCTTGAAGAGGACCAAAGACTCGTCCAGAGCTATTTCTTTGCCTGGAACATAGATCTCTGAAAACCGATCTACAAAATGATCAAGGACAGGTCTAATGTTAAAAAGACGGTCAGAATCAGGGTGATCTTGTGGCAAGGCTAATGCACTGTCAACAAAATGCAGCATCCTAAGAAGCAGGAAATACTGATTACAACTCATGGTTGCAGGAAATATAGCTGTTGCCATCAACGGACTAGTAGACCAATAAGAAGCCAGTGACAGCTTCCTTATCAACCCCATCAAAAGAGTCAAGCCCCAAAACCTTTTCACCTCCTCCAAATTTGTGGGAATCCACTGGATAGTTCTAGAGTGTGGCCTAAGTCTAACAGCGTTGTCCCTCAAATACTGCTCCGCATACAAATTAGTCTGCTCAACAACCTCTTCCAAAAACACATCATCCACAAATAACTCAAAGAAATTGACAGGCAAAAAGTTCTCTGTATTGACTCTACACCCCGGAGGACCAGTAAAGGCAGGCAACTCTGGCTGCTCCATGTTTGGGGCAACCCAGAGTTCAGGTCTTCTAACGGGAAACCGTTCAGCCCCAGGTTGCTGCACTAATGGCACATCAGTGTCCTCCTCTAAAACAGGCCCTTCATCTGCACTGAGTGTGGCTTCCTCATCAGAAGATTCCTCTCCGACGGAAACTTCACTGCCAGAATCTCTCACTTCCTCCTCTGCCTCAGATGCAGAGTCCGTCTCATAATCATAATCAGACAATGACTCAAAAAGCATACCAACCACCTGCTGAGCGGTCATCCTGCGGCTAGCCATGATCTTTCCTACGAAACTTAACTGGACAAATGCACCACCAACAACCAGCCCTGTGTAAGATAAGTAATAAAGTGAAGCTTTATCAGTAAGAGTTATAAACTCAAAAACTATACCGCTCACTTGCCTGAAAAAGCTTGACTCACCAGCAACTACTCTGCACAGACACAGCAATCACCGATGATATCCCACTAAAAAGAAAGAAAGAAAAGCAAAATAGAAATAAGACAACACAAATATAATTGTGCACAAATATAAGGACAATTTCACACACAAACTTGCATTTAGTACACCACCTACAAACATGTCATTCATGCATGGCAACAATACACCTTTGGAGTAAATTGTTTTTACTTACCTAAAACATGCAACTATGCAAACCGCAGGTCAACCACCGCCAAAACTGCAAGGAGCCGCAGCAAAAAAAGCAAAAGCTTTGAACTAGAACAAAAAAGAGACCATTTTTTTTAATCACAAACACAAATACTTTGTCAATTGACAAACACTCAACCATCAAGCATTTAGAAATTGGTGCCTAAGTGGATTCTGCCATAAGGGCAGATGGGCCTACTAAAAAATAGGCCTATCTGCCCCAAGGAGGGCAGAAAATAAATTTAGTAGTGTGTCCCCATGGGGAGCGACCCTTGCCCAAGGGGCCACCCCCCAAACAAAAGAAAAAAACACACACACACACGGGCAGATCAGCCTAATAATAATAGGCCGATCTGCCCCCAGGGGGGCAGAAATGGCCTTGGTACATGTGCCACCAAAGGGGGGGCAACCCTTGCCCAAGGGGCTTCCACCCCACCCCCTTACACACACACACACTATCCCTGGTGTCTAGGTGGCTTCTGCCCCCCTTGGGAACAGATGGGCCTAAAAATAATAGGCCAATCTGTCCCCAAGGGGGGCAGAAATGGCCAACAGTTCAATGCCCCCCTTGGGGGGGCGCCCCTTGCCCAAGGGGACACCCCCCCCACATAAATAAACAGACACAAAAAAATCCCTGGCATTCTAGTGGTTTCTGTCCCCAAGCCTAAGAATAATAGGCTGATCTGCCCCCAAGGGGGGCAGAAATGGCCACAGGTAACATGCCCCCAAAATGGGAGCAATCCATGCCCAAGGGGTCGCTCCCTGACGCAAAACATTAGAAATATACCCAAAAAATAAATCCCAGGCGTCTAGTGGATTCTTCCCCCCTTGGGGGCAGATTGGCCTAAAAATAATAGGCCGATCTGCTCCCAAGGGGGGCAGAAATGGCCACAACAAACATGCCCCCAAATGGGAGCGAGCCTTGCCCAAGGGGCCGCTCCCCGATGCAAAACATTACAAATATACACACAAAAAAAAAATACCTGGCGTCTAGTGGGCATTCCTGCTGCACGATCACAATGCGGTCGGGCAGCAGGAATGCTCAAAGAGACACTGGGGGAAAGGAAAAGCCTTTCCTTTCCCCCGGTGCCTCTTTGTTCCAAACCCCCCACCGGCCGGAAGAGAAACTCATCTGTTTCTCTCTACTCGCACTGGAAGCAAATGGCTTCCAGTGCGACCGGCACCCTGTAATGAGGGAGGACAGGGGTGGAAGGGGAAGGGCTCCCCTTCCATCCCTGCCTTGGGAGGGTGGGAGGGAAGCCCGCAGAGGGAGCGCTAGCACTCCCTCTGAGCTCAGTGCCAAGGACGTAATGGTTACGTCCTGGGCACATGAGTGCTGTGCCGCGGGACGTAACCATTACATCCGCGGCACAGAAGGGGTTAACCCTATGCATGCAGGAAAGTTATATGTGATATAATTAATGCCCTTGTTTGTCTTTCTTGTGCATGACAGTGCAACCACAGCTCTAATTGTAGTGTGCAACAGTGAATCTCTGTAAAGCCAGCCCTAGTGTCGTAGTACTTATTGTTATGGTACTCAGTTTGGGTTTTTGGTAATGCAGTGTTAGTAATTGTGCCAACAGTTATTCTTATCCAAGAAAAGTGCTGGAGCATCCCAGTGTTCTTCTACGGCTCCAGTGCCCATATCAGAAAGAGAGATTCAGTTTCAAGGAAGTTGAGTGCACTAACTCTACTATCACTCTGTCAACAACGACCTGCCCCCCTGAAGATACAGGGTGCCTGGCTGGACCGGCAAGACGTGGCAGTTCTGTCTCTTTCTCTTCCACTCCCCCTTTCCTTTTGGGACACCTGCCGGGGCTTCTGTGTCCAAGAGGTGTTCCAGGCGGTCGGGGGGCATACCATTGCGTAAAACAACAAGAGTCCAAAGTGCAAGTATACGACATAGGAGTAAAAATAAAAATGACTAGTTTGAGAGAAAAGGAGAATCATTTAAAAAAAGAGAATTAGATCATGTAGTGGTCTAAGTGGAATTTGCTATGCAAAAATGAGTCACAAAGGTACTGTGCAAACGCAAGTCCTATCCTCATCGCTGACAACCAGTGTTAGAAATGGGGTTTCTGGTTGGCTAGGGTATGCACCTAAGCCAGGCAGAACCCACCCACTCTAGTCAGGGCAAGGGAGTTACAAGTCCAAGATAACCCCTGCTCACCCCCTTGGTAGCTTGGCACGAGCAGCTAGCCAGACCTAACCTGGAGGCAATGTGTAAAGCATTTGCACAACACACACAACACACGTGACACCCCAAAGTAAACACAACACTGAGCTATGTAAAAATAAACTGTATTGCACAAACCATGATTAGACCAAACATTACACAACAGTAATACCCTGCTACATTAGCAGTTGTCAGAACGTTACACAAGTTACTAATACTCTGCAAGAATAAGCAGTTGTCACATTAGAACATGTAAGTAATAAGGATTATGCAACATGAGCAGTAGTCAGGAATCACAGTAAATAAATGTACTTGTCATATATACATCATACATAGCCACAAAAGGAGCATTAAAGCACATATGGCAAGACATAAATATATATATATATATATATATATATATATATATATATATATAGCCTTAGGAAAAATAACCCGGGAGCATACCACCCTCCCAGTGTCCCCAAAAGTGCCTTATTGCAGTGCCTGGAAGATCATGGTGGGGCTCCCGGCGCTCACATGCGCTCAACGGGTGCCACACCTTGCTCCTAAGGGGGAGGGGGCAGTCCGCACCCTCTCTGATGCGCTGAACGGGCCCCTCCTGGAGCCCGTGATCTCTGTGGGACCCCCCGGGCCTCCACTGGCCCTACCACCAAGGGGGGGGGAGGGCACCAAAAATGCCCAAAGTGAAGTTCCTCGGCGGGTGGGGAGCCACCAGTTAGGCTTCTACCCTGCCCGCTCTTTCTACCTAAGTGTTGGCCCTTCCAAAGTGAAGTTCCTCGGCGGGTGGGGAGCCACCAGTTAGGCTTCTACCCTGCCCGCTCTTTCTACCTAAGTGTTGGCCCTTCTGAGGGCCACGTCCTCTGGGGGGCCTCCCCCAGGCCTCGACTGGCCCTTCCTCGTGAGGGTGGGGCCAACAGGGCCCCAAACGATACAGAGGGCCCGGTGAGTTGGGGGAGCCTATGAGGAGGCTTCCGTCCCCTCACCCTGATCGGCAGTTTAACAGTAAGCCGGACCGGCACACTGCAGCATGCAGGCACCAAAGCAAGTGCCTGCTTTGGCCCCGCGGGTGCTCCTGAGAGTGAGCTCGACCTGGGGGCCCGATAGGAGCACGCTCGCTCCTATTCCTTTGTTTTGAGGTGCCCTGGGGTCACCGAGGGCAGCGGGACCCCGGTGCGTGGAAATACACGGAAAGCCGGGTCGCGGCGGTGATTTTGTCAGTCTAGGAGCGCTTTTCAATGCGCTAGGACAATGCTTTTAGCCCGGGTTGCGGCGGTGATCTCTTTTCCTCCAGCAAGTGCGCAGGATGTGCAAGGGAGCTCAGGGAAGCGCTGCTCCATGTGCTTTTCTGTTACCAGCAGCACTCCTCGAGGCAGGGGTCAGGAGCCACAGCACCCTGCCCCTGGAGACAAGCAAGGGGGGCTGGCAGGCCCAACAACAGGTCAGCACAAGGGGTGCAGGTGATGGCAGTTCCTCCTAGTAACCAGACAGGTCACAGGTTAGCCCAGCAGCAGCAGTCCAAAGTGGTCCTGGTGAGTCCTCTAAACAGCATCCTATGTCCAGTTCCAAGTAAGTTTTGTGGAGTCCCAAGAATGTCTAAATTGTGGGGAAAATTTACCTGTACTTATACTATGTTTGCACAACCATACCAAACATGCCTGCGTTACCCCTCATAAATCAGACAATACCCCTTACACCTAAGGCAGGGCATCTATAATGTTATCTGATAAGAAGGCAGCACTCACAGCAGTGAGACACAAAGTTAGGCTGTTTTTCACTACTAGGACAGGACACGCAACCTGGCACATGTCCTGCCTTCTACATACATGGCACCCGACCCATAGGGCTAGCTAGGGCGTACCTTAGGGGTAACTTACATGTAGTAAAAGGGGAGTTCTGAGAGTCGGAAGTAAATTTAGATGCCAGGTCCCTGTGGCAGAAAACTGTAGAAAAAGATATGTTTGAAAGGCTACTTCAGTGGGTGGGGCAAGCAGCGCTGCAGGTCCAACTGTAGCATTTAATTTACCGGCCCTGGGTATAGGGATACCACTTTACAAGGGACCTATAGATAAATTAAATGTGCCAATTACATATAAGCCAATCATTACAATTTTACAAGGGAGAGCACATGCACTTTAGTACTGGTTAGCAGTGAAAATGTGCTCAGCGTCATAACGTCAGCCAACAAGGGTCAGAAAAATAAGGAGGCAAAAGATAAAAAGTCTGGGTAATGACCTTGTAAAAGGGCCAGGTCCAACAGGTGCTCTCTTGAATAATCTAGGACCATGCTTGGAATTATGGAGCACTATTGCCACTTCAAGGAGCAGGCCTTGTGCAGCTAGCTGCACTGGAGAAGCTTTGAGGGAGCAAGGGGTGCTTTTAGAGCCATACAGTGCTGTTCCATTTTAGGATCAGGCATGTTGGTTAGTATTTTCTTGTTGCCTAGTGCTGCAGAGTGTCAGAGAGTGCGATCCAGGTACTGCTGGTGGAACAGGTTTCAGATGTCCCACAGAGTGGAGATTAATACATTAAAAGGTTGCTTACTCGTGGCTCAGTAGGTTAATATGTCTGGACGGAGCAGTCTGACTTCACTTCTTCTTGGTGGCCATTTTGAGATCAGTGGTCGGCGTGCTGAGAGAACAAACTCCGAGGCAAGTCCCAGAGACAAATGTCGCTCTTTCTGGTGCTGAGTGGTCTCTTCGGTTGCTCCCATGTTTCTACATTGCAATCTGTCATCAGAGCTGCAAATGGCACATCTGAGACTGCTGTAGCTTTGAAAATTGGTCCGTAATGGCATGGGCAGCCAGGTCAAGATGCCATTCACCATGCTGTCCAGGCCATGCCCCCCAGCACCCAGCTTTAAAAATTTATTTTAGATAATAGCTAATGCTTTGTTATCAATAATGTTCCTTTTCCTTTGTGAGCTAACTTAACTTGATGCTCATATTTGCCTGTTTCATTTCAGAAAACAAGATCATTCAATCATCACAGAAACACTGTTTTTGAAAATAGGATCATGTGTATGTTTATTACTTGTAGTGCCAAACGTAAAATTTAGGTTCTACATTATTCTAATACAGATAGATCATGCAACTCTTTTATTGTAGTTCTATTCCAACATTATCAGTTCGTGTTCTGCTTGTTCATACAGGACGATTTAGACCTAGCACAGAAGCAATAGCAAATGCTACTACTATGGATATGATAATAGCTATTCTTATTTCATTGTTAGTCTAAATCATAACTCTTATTATTATCATTACTCTTCAGCCTATACATCTATTAAATCTTCAATCTCTGCCATCCATGACAATTTGAAAGCAGAGTATTTTTAGATTAGTTTAGTTTAGATTGATTTCTGTGCTTTCTGTGCAATAACTTCATCGTCTTCCCTGGAAAACGTTTTCCCTCCTACTTTCTACCATGTGGTAATTTTAATTAAAGCATCATTATTTAGATACCTTTAGATTAAGGGGGTTATTCTAACTTTGGAGGAGGTGTTAATCCGTCCCAAAAGTGACGGAAAAGTGACGGATTTACCACCAGCCGTATTACGAGTCCATTATATCCTATGGAACTCGTAATACGGCTGGTGGTATATCCGTCACTTTAGCGTCACTTTTGGGACGGATTAACACTCCTCCAAAGTTAGAATAACCCCCTAAATGATTTATCCTATAACACTTTTACAATATAATATTGTTCTAAAAAACTGTTATATTGCATTAGAGATTATAAATGTTGATACATTTAATGTATTAGGTGTAATCGTTAGAGCTGTGCTTTGTACTAGAAGCGTAACAAAGAGCTCTGAAGATCCCATGTTGTGGGGATGTCTGGAGGGTCACCAACATTACAGCACAGTGGAGGGCAAATAATTCCCAGTAACTGCTGCCACGTAAATACAGCTGCTCTGTGGAAAATCCTAGTCAGGGAGCAGGAAGCAACAAAGTTGCAACAACTTTGATTTATTGTTGCAATGCATATAAACCTGTGCTGAGAAAGTGCCCCTTGGACTCTTTCTTTGTCGCTGTGCATGTGAGAAGAGGCTGGAGAGAGAGAAGACAAACAGACCAGAGAAAGAAAGAAGAGACAGCGAGAGAAAGACAGGAGAAAGAGGGAAGTTATAAAATGACAGATGAGAACACTAGTGGAGAGAGGGGAAAATTAAGAGAACAGAGGCAGGAAAGGATAAATACGACAGTGTAAGAAAAAGGAGCTGGAGAGAATAATAGGACACCACAGACTGAGCAACATGTGAGAGAGACAGAAGCAATAAACAGACAACTAAATGTGTGCGTGAGAGAGAAATATAGGGGCATATTTATACTCTCTGCTGAATTTGTGCCATTTTTTTGTTTATGCAAATTCAGTGCAAACTTAACTCCATATTTATATTTTGACGCTAAACTCATTTTTTGGATGCGTCAAACCACCTTGTGTCAATGAGATGGAAGATAGGCGTTCCCATCCAAAAAATGACTCAAAGCGCCTGGCGCCTTATTTATCTTCCTGTGCAAAAAAGGTGCACGGATGGGAGGTGGGCCTAAATTATTTAACACCTAGGTCAGAGCAGGCATTAGGGGACCTGTGGGCCCATTTCCATGGTTAAACACCGTGAGCTCACAGGTGCCCACCCTAAGCCCCAGGAACACCCACACCAGAGGGACACAGGAGGATGGGGGACCCCAATCCCAGGTAAGTAGGGTTGGTATGGGTAAGTAGTTAAAAAAAAATTAAGTGCCATCCGGGGCCCTGAAATGGGCCCCCCACATGGCACTGGGTGGAATGGCCATGCCCAGGGGTCAGTGGTCCCCTGTGCTGGCCATTGGGGTGGTGGGCATGACTCCTGTCATGTGGTATCAATGGATTTGCGTCAGGAAATGATGCTAGGCTGGTTAACTACATTTCTTTTGCCTCCAACCAGCCTAGCATCATTTTTTGAGGCAAAACCCCCTTCCCTCGTACCGCCCCGCCCCCACCCGGCTAACATCATTTTACCAGACCATAGCCCACCCTTAGTGCTGGCTTGAGGGATTCCATAAATTTGTCACCTGGCTGGTGCTCTTGAATGATGCAAGCTGGCGCTATACTTTTTGACGCAAAACTACGTTTTGGCTATTTTGCGTCAAAAAGCATAAATATGGGCCATAGATTGACAAATACAGAAGAGGTATAAGCATGTCCGACATATGAGAGAGGAAAGATGAACAGCAGAAGAGAAAAGACATTACAGAGTGAAAGGTGTGAACGTCAAAGATGGGTGAGTAAAAGAGACACAACTTGGAAGAAAGGCTTGCTTTGCGAGTGGGTTTCCCCCATCCTGGTCCTAGTGGGTGCCTGTCAGGTATTTGACAAATGTGTTTGAAAGATCTTCCAGCTGGGTGAAAAATAAAGTTCACCCTGAGGAAGAGCGGAGGAGCTGTGATAGGAAAGCTCTAGGGCCCAGCAGAGTCCCTTGAAGACATACTTTGATAGAGTTCTGATCTCCTTATTGTTGTGTGTGGAGTATCTACCTTTGTCCATGGACTCTCCACCCACATGTGTATGCCTATCACTGTTTCCTGTTATATATGGTACAAGCACAGCTCATGGACCGCCCATGATGGTGGACTAACAACGTTCACAGAAAGCCTCTGTTTGTGGAGCTGATTTACCTCGTTTACACACCATCTCCAAGTGTAAACTGCAACCAGCACTCTCCATAGACCCCCCCATCTATGGAGCAATTAGTCTGCAGACCCCCTTATGTGCTTATATGTGAAACTAGCATAGGCCACCGACCACCTAGTGGGGAGCTGACAATAGGCCTTGCATATATGTTTGGAGCTACCACCTTCACTAAACCACCCTTGGGTGTAGAGCTGAACTAACCATGTCAACAGATTCCCACTATGCATGGAACCAGAACGGTCCACAGACCACCCAAGGGTGTGAAGCTGGTCTACCATTGTGCACACACCTCCTCAGTATGTAAGGCTAAGCAGGCAGTATCAACAGATCATCACCCCCACCTACGGAAGTACCATTATCTACAGTCCCCCTTTATGTGTTAAACTAACATACTCCACAGACCACCGTGGTTGTTGAGCTGACATAGCCCTTTCCACTGACTTTCCCCATCTGTGTGGAGCTACCACTGTCTACCGGTGTAGAGCTGTTCTACCCCTGTACACAAACCACCTCTTTATGAAAAGCATAGCTGGTGTTACCCAAAGCATCTCCCCCATTTGTGGACCTCACACAATGTATAGATTCCCTTAATTTTGGGGCTATGTAGGAAGCTGACTGGTGTGTGGTGTGTACCTAAGGTACTTACACCTTATACAAAGTCTAGGTATTCCCTATTAGTGTAATGTAGGCAGTGTCTAGAGGCCAGGCTCTCTAGAGGTAGCTGTGGATGAGCAGCCAAGGCTTATGTAGGAGACATGCAAAGCTAATGCAATATCACTGTAGTCACACAGCACTTACACACATAAAATACATCTCTCCATTTTACAATCATTAAGGTGTTTTATTATGGTAACACAGTACCAAAAATACTATAGAGGCAATACTTGCTTTGGAGGTACATAACACACAAGATATATATACACTAGTAGTCATAAATAGATATAAGAATAGTTAAAAACTGTGCAAAACTGTGTAAAACACAATAGAGAATAGTGACCCGAGGGGGAGCACAAACCATATACTAAAATAATTTAATGCCAGAGTTGGACCTCCACCTAGGTAAACGGAGTGTGTAGAGGGGTGCTGGGGGTACCAGAAAAGCACAGAGGTAAGTAACACAACACCCCCCAGTGACCAGGAAAGCAGGAGTAAATCACTAGAATTTTCCCAAAACACCCACTTAGAAGAAAAGAAGAGAATTGCAAAACCCAGAGGCGACTGCAAGAAACCAATGGTGAATTTCTGAAGAGGAAGACCTGTGGAGATAGGGGACCAAGTCCAGAAGACACAGCAGAGTCTAGTGGGGGCAGGAGCCCCTACACACCAAGCTGAGGATGCAGCAGTTGGTTGACGGTAAAGTAGGAAAGTCAGCACTGCAGCCATGGAGTTGGAGTCGAGTTCCTGGAGGAGGCAGGTGATGTCCCACGCTGGAAGGATGATTTCAGTCGGATTTGCATGTTCGGATTCCACCAACAAGCCGTGGCCCAGGCAAAACTCGCTGTTGGCAGAAAGTGGTGCTGCTGGGAACCAGCAAGGCGCAAGGGGAGCTCAACCTGGAGGGGGGGGCCAGAGGGGGCCCTCAGCTACCTGGAGAGCCCACTGAAGCACAGACAGCACTCACAGGAGTCCCACAGGATGGGGACACAGAAGTTGCAGATGGAGCCCACACTGCACTACGAAAAGCAGTCCCACACAGCAGGAGAGCCACTCAGGGAGCTGTACATCATAGGAAAGAGTGCTGGGGGCTTGAGCTACACAATGCCTGAAGACCCCTTGGAAAAAAGTGCCAACAAGCATTGGCAGCAGCAAAAAACTAGGTGAATGGGGGTACTGTCCTTCACTGGAAGGCAAGGGCCTACCTCCACCCAAGTTGGATAACTGGTAGAGAGGACCGAAGGGATCACTTTTGTCCACCATCTGTGATGCAGGATCCATGCAGTTCAGCAGGAGAGGGGATCCACGCAGCCAGTCGTCATTGCAGTTGGTGCCTGCCAATGCAGGGCAGTGACTCCTTCACTCCAAGGGAGATTCCTTCTTCTTTCCTGTGCAGACTGAAGACGGGTTGTCCTCAGAGGATGCACAATGGGGCAAATGTTGCAGAAGCTGGAAGGAACAGTAGAAACAATGTTGCATGTGAAGTCTTCATCTTTGTTGCAGATTGTCAAGTCCTGGAGAGTCTAGATGCAGTTTCTTTGGTCAGAAGCCGTAGTGGAGGTTGCAGAGGAATCCTTCTGGAATCTTGCAAGCCAAATCTGAGGAATCACCCAAAAGAGAGACTCTAAATATCCCTGTAAGGGGGATTGATCACCTAGCTACGTGACCACCTATCAGGAGGGTTCTCTGACATCACCTGCCTGACCTGGCCACTCAGGTGCTACCAGGGTTCCCTGCCAACCTTGGATTAAAGATGGCAAAACCCAGGGACCCTCTGGAGAAGCTCTGGGCACCACCCGTGGGGTGGTGATGGACAGGGGAGTGGATATCCATAGAAAATCTTTAATTTGAATTGGGAATCAGAATATTTATTAATGACTTTTGACATGTCATTTTCAGCCAATAGTGTGCTCATAATAATAGTTTGAATGCGTGTGAACATTCCTTACGCTCTAAACCTCCAATGCTACTTTTTGGGATGCTGCTTCACATGAAGGAGCTGTATCTAAATTAAAACATTTTTCCATTTAAAAAGGAAAACAAGGCAAATTCAGCTAAGACCAGGGGACTCTGCTTCACACCATGCATATTTTCATGTGGGCTGGTGGTAGGAGCGGGCTTGTCAGTGAGGGTGAAATGCAACACTGGACCAGGAACATAAGGCCTGTATATGATCCTGGCGGATGTGATACTCTATCACAAACGTGACCTATATCCCATCTACCGTATTACAAGTTCCATTATATTCTCCATTTATGACGTAGTATCCCATCCGCCAAGATCGTAATCAGGCCCATAGTTCTTTGCCTCAGATTTATTGATGATCTAGTTATAATATGGAATGGCAACGTGGAGTAGTGTAAGAAACTGGAGTCTTATATGTGATAGGGGACTACCCACCTCACGGTGGATTTCTTGTACAGAGAGCAAGAAAACTGTGACAGAATTTGCTCAACCTAAAATTCAGCAGTACTATTTTGGGATGTGAAATTGAACATCCAAGTAATAGAATGGATAAAGCCTACTGCAGGCAACTGCGTGTTAACAAAAGGATATGCATGAGTAATTATTTGTAAATTTATAAATTAAGAAGTGGTATTACATTTATGCAGTATTCCATGCCCACTAAGGCTGCCGTTAAGTTAACTTTTAGTGTGCAATTGTTACATTGCTAGTTCTGTACTTTTTACAGACTAGGGGAATTCATTTTTTCATACAGATAATTATGTATTTAATGTGTACCAAATACAACAACAATGAAAGATGAAAAGTATAATCACCAATCAAAGGAATATCAATTTTAGGCAGTTTAATTGCAAAATACGATAGACTGGATTGCTCATTGGTACGTAGAACAAAGCCTTCTATGTAATTACTGCATGGTAAGTCCAATTTAAGTGAATTAAGTTACTCGTAATGGCATAGCGCAATTAAACATTTTGATTAAATTATGAGATGTGAAATTAAGTTTTATGTTGCAATTCATATTTAATAACCAAACCAAAAACTATTATAGCATAGATAGTATTGTTGCCACTTCCCTGTTCTGTCACGTACATCACATGGGATGTTAAGTTTATATATGAAGTCAAAACAATATGATGATTCTGTAAAGTGAAATGCGTTGACCTAGCTGCATGGGGTTTCAGTAAAGAACACATTTGTATTCACTGCCGGACTGCCAGTGCTTTGTTTATGATAACAAAGAGGACTGTGCACTAGAATGGGCAGTTTCTGAAACCTGAGCACCAATCAAGATTAGATTAGATGCCAAAGACTGCCAGAGTGTGAAAGTGATATTAATATCTATCTATGGCAGTAGGTAGATATAGTTAGCACCATGTTTCCATCAAAATTTTTTTTTTTTAACTTGCGTATATCTTTGGCACAGTTTGAGGAATCTTCACAAATTTTTTTAAAAAAAGTGTTCCAGTGATTCTTGGTGCACACAGAAGGTTTGGAGTTATCCATCAAGTGGAGGCCAAAAAAAGGAGGGGGGGGGGGTTAAAAAAAGTGTGTTTCCCAAGTTCATTCCTATAGAAGTTTCGAGCACGACTGCAGCCTAAACTGCTGGAAGGAATGTCACCAAATTTGGTAGAAACCTAGCTAGCTTTCCATTCGGAGACTGTGCTTTTGGGTATTTGGTATAAATTTGTTTAGTAAAAAGTGTATTTCCCATGTTAATTCCCATAGGACATTTGAACAGACGACAGCCTGAATGATTGGACGGACTTACACCAAATTTGGCAGAAAGTTAGTTTTCAGTACGCAGACTATGCTTTTTGTTATTTGGTGTAAATCCATTCAGTAGTTTTTACGATGTTATTAATAGAAAAAGGAATCTAGATATCTAGAGGCACAAAAGATTCTCAAATCCTCCCGATCTGGTGCTGAGATCTGATTTACTGCCAACACTTCAACCAGGAAGTGTTGGAAGCCATCTTGGGACTCAGCTTCAGTGGCAACACCCTGACCCTTTAGCTCTGGTGTTGCAGGGTCCGAATCTGTGGCAATATTTAAAAACAAAAAGAAAGTGCGGTCTTACATGCTTGTTTTAATAAAGCCCCAGGTGGGCCATGGCCCCAGGGCATATGAAAAATAAAGGTGGGGGATGCATGGAGCCTCCCTCCTGTGTTTATTTGTGCCCCAGGGACCGCCACCACCCTTGGGCTTATTTTCAATTTTATGGAGGGGTCCTCCCACATCCCCAGGGACTGCCACCTCCCTAGGGCTAACATTCAAATATATGTAGGTGCCATGCGGCCCTGTGCAGCCCCAGGTACCACCACCTCCCCTGAGGCTTAAATATAAAAACATAGAGAGTCCATTGACCCCCAGCCCCGGGGGACCACTACCTCCCCGGGGCCATTCATTTAAATAAGGGGGGCACGTGGATTCCCCACAGCTACAGGGACCAACACCTCCCCAAGACTGAATTTAAATAATGAAGGGGGTCCATCATGGACCCCCCAGCCCCAGGGACCACCACCTCCATGAGGCCATTCATTTAAATTAAGGGGGCACGCAGCTTCCCCACAGCTCCGGGGACCACCACCTCCGCAGGGCTGAATTGAAATAGTGAAGGGGGTCCATCATGGACCCCCAGCCCTGGGGCCTACCACCTCCTCAAAGCAATTTCATACATTGGAGGGGGCCATGCAGCCCTCCTCGTGAAGCGCATAAAGGCCCTGGGGACTACCATCCCCAGGGGCCAACTCCTGCTAAGTTCCGGGATGTCCATACCCAGGACGTAGCTTCTTGCTCTGACTTGGCGGGAGCTTTGACAGCTCTTTCCAAGTTAGAGCAAACACTCCTCTCCAAGCAAGCTAGAGCTGTCAAACAGCTCTAACTTGCTGGGAGCGGAAGTTTCCTCTGCTTCCCTGCTTGCAGGCATGTGAGCAGGAAAACAGAGGAAACAATTGCTCTCACAGACAGGGAGCTGCATGGTTAGCACCTCTCTGTCTGTGACAGCAATTCCCGTTTCCTCAGGAGGCAGGAAGCCGACTGGTACCATAGGGGCCTTCAGGCTCCCCCCACTGTCTCATTGCACATTGGGTGCCCTAGAGGGCACCCAGGACAGATGGCCTGGCCCTGGGCGATATGGTCCCCGGAGCACAAATCAGCCAGGGAGGGAGGCCGTGCAGATCCAATGCCCAAAATATAAAACTACTATGAGGCCAGTGCCTGGGGGATGGGATCCCCAGGACCAAAATTGTTGGAGGCCGCACAGGCCATTTAATGGAGGTCTGACCCTGGTGGATGGGGTCCCCAGGGCAGAGATCAGCCCATAAAGGGGGGACTCATGCTGCCACATTGAACTGTATTGGGCCCCAGGGGGATGTGGTCCCTGGGCCAAATCGGCCGGGGATGGGGGGCACACAACCCTCCTCCCCCACATTGGACATTTACCCAACGAGGTAGCACTTACTAACTAACCAGTAGAAAGTGCTCCAGTTGAATAGACATTTTGTGCAAACTGTGAACTATTTTTTGATACATGAGTAGGTAAGCTTTCATTCTGGCCATGAAGCTCATTTCACAGAAATTAAACCTCAACAGATGGCACTTACAAATATAAATGTAGCTGGTGCACCAGTTGAAGCTTCACTTCTGGAAAGATCAAATGATCCTAAATCCTGGGCTTGTTGAAGGCAAAGCAAGTGTGTTTTACTCTGCTATTTCATATTGAAAAAACATCTGAAATCCTTCATGGAGGTGAATGCATCTTTCACATCATCGAGCACAATCAGACACTCTCACACCTACTCTCACACCCATATAGACCCTCTGACACCCACTCTCACACCACTCTCAAACCCAGAGGCACCATCTCACACCTATTCTCATACCCAGAGAGACAGACCCTGCAGCCAACTCCAGCTGTGCATGGCCAAAGGCCGTGTGTGGTGTTGGTTGGATTAACATATAGTAATTAGTATTACTTTGCGTTAAAAAAAGAAATTCACTGAAAAAAACAAAGTTTACAGGGGCTTTATAGATAGGAAATAGATTTTTTTTTAAACAGAAATTCACTTAAAAAACCAAAGGTTACAGGGATGTTGTAGTTAGGTTATAAATGTACTCGCACAAAACCATAGAAATTCAGCAGGTATAGTTAAAGTTATTTCAAGTAACTTTAAATCACGCCATAAGGTAATTTACACTCTCACCATTGATTGCTAATTACACTGGATATTACAGCACTCATGACAACGTTTATAATATCAATAAAAATATCAATGAAATATTAGCAACCAAATTATTGAAGAAAAAAGTGTGCATGGAAGGGGCGTGAGTTATACAAATCCTACGCATTTTGTAAAGAAAGAGCAGCACTTGATAAACTTCCCGAAGAGTGCCGAGCATTCTTTCAGACAGGAAAGTGTGTTTGGATTGTAGCAGCGCTCGACGTAGCTTTGTAAGCTGTCACCACCAATGCTTTGGTAGCCTGCAGGCAGCAACATACATGACGATCTTCTCTAATCTTCATTGAATTTGACCTGGATACTCATATTTAATCACAGGATATTGAAACATTTGTTGAAGGTTATTTGTATCTTATTTTGACTATATTTTCCAGAAATATACGGAATGGTGTTTTTGGTTCTAGAATACTGACTCCGTGGTACTGTTTGCTAAACATATTTGTCTATCAACAACATACTCTCCTTCGAATCAGAGATCCTCTCTCCAACGGCTTCAGTGGCACAGATCACAAGGAAAAAAATCTTTCTCCTCAGCACCGGGTATGCAATTCAATCATTTATTTTGGCTTCAAAACAATTAAGGGTGCATTAAAATACAAATCATGGCTGATGCGTTTATGGCAAGATGCCTTGTATGGGCCTGTTTTTCATTCTCAGGTGCCAATACTTTATAAGGAACAGAAAGTGCAATTATGAAACAATGGATCTTAAACTGTTGCGCTTCAAAACTTGATATGCAAATGATTCCAACATAAAATGCAAATGCATCAATTAATTCTTAACATACTACATTCCTGATCTAAGGTGCCCATAAATTTCAATGTGTAGGAGTTCCCCTTATTTCATATCCAACGGAATTCCAGTTCATTATACTCCACATCAACAGAGACATTAATATTTCCATTGGAACTGTAGATGCATAAAAAAGCTACTAATTAAGTGCACTAAGATCCTAAAGTGCAAAGCGGAAAGTCCTAATCTAAGGTATCCCTTACTATTGAAATGATGGAGGTTCCCCTTACATCATGTTCAGTTTAAATTCCACTAATTGTGTTCCCCATCAAGGAAGGCACTACTGCTTCCATGGCAAATGCAGAAAATGGTACATATTTATTTCACTATAATGTATTGCTCTATAATTTTTAAAGTGCTTCAGAGTCATGTACAAAACAGTCTTTAATTTACTGCAATCCTAATCCTAAATTGCACAGTGCCTTCAGTGTATAAGGGGGGAGGTCATTTGTTGTACTTGAATGTCAAATACTTCAGTGAAAAAATCCAAGTACATAAAGTAGATCCGACTACCCGTACTCATAATCCTAAAGTGCAAACTACCTTCAATATATAAGTGGGGCTTATTTGCTAAGAGACCTACAATGCTGTCCAAAACAGATATCTATGACTAAAGATGTTTTCCTCACCCCCAATCTAAAGTACTTTCTATTTTAGTGCAAAGTTCAAATGAAAGTGCCGTAATGATATTACACATTAGTGTCATCATCTGACCCCACTTTGTTTCATCAATCCTCATTTTCTTTTAAATCAACTTTACATAACTCTGTACCTGTTTGAAATTAATTAATAACTTCCAAACATTCTTAAGACTTTTCTGAGACAAATGGGTAAGTTAATTAGAACATCAAGATCTCCAATCTTCTCTTAAAAGCAAAAAGTGCTGGTGTGCCACATCCAGATTGGTAGGGGCATATTTATTTAAAAATCATGCAGCAGAGCAAGTCACCTTGCTGCACTGCAGGATAGAGAAAGGTCAGGAATGCGCCGTATTTAACATAGTGCAGCACATTCCTGTCTTTTCCCAGTGCTGGCACACAATGTACTGCCTAGCGCAAGCGCAGGCGCCCTTGCACCAAGGGTGTCTGCATTGTAAACAGGATAGAATTGTGCAGAAAGGCATATATTCCTGCACAGAAGCAATCCTCTTATGTATTTTCCCTTTTCTATGTGTGCTGAAGATATTTCTCCTTGTTCGGCCCCACAGTATTTCAGTTCCCAAGGTATGGATCAATTTTGATTTTTGTTTTCCTAATTCTTTATATGCTTAATATCATAGTACTTCAACACCACTAATGAACCCTGATGATATTGCATAAATATCCCCAATCTTGATTGTTCTTATGTGCTGAAGGATTCTCACTTTTAATTTCTTAATTGTGCTCCCCACATACGATTTTCCACAATGACACTCCAGAACATGTATTACAAACTCTGCATTACAGCTTTTTGTGTCACATATGGTGATAGTTCGCCTCTCAAAGGACTTGTATTCCTTTCAATATCATTCAAATTAGCAAGCTTTGCACATAACACATTATAGAAAGCCTTTCCCAATTCTCTGTTAACCAGTCACTTTTCTTAGCAGGGTTATAAAAAGTCAGTGCTAAAGTTTCATCTAGGGATCTTGGTTAGGGGCCATTAATAATTTTCAAATATTGATCATGATACAAAATATGCCAATTCTTTTTCAAAATCATACTGGTGTCAGACTGTGTTTTATCATATTCTAATGTTTACACATGCTTGAAATGATGAAATTAGAGGTCTTGTTCTTATTTGAATGGAGCAAGGCAAACAGAGGCACGTCTTATACTGTTTTGGGGGTCGAACCTGAGAGGGGAGATGCAGTTGTGGGGGTGACAGCTGTGTCTGACATATCTTATTGTTCTGAATTTACTTTTACTTAACATATGCTGTATTCTGCTGGCCTGCTGCCCAAAATATGTGAAAAACTTAATAAAATATGTTATAACAAATGTTCTAATATATTTCTTGTTAGTTGATTCAATTTTTGTTCTCATTGGTTCTTGCTCATGCGCATATGTTAAACATCCCTTGACTTCTTCCTAGCTCTTTCCAATGCATCATTAAGTACACTTTAGGGATAGCCTCAATGAGTGAATCTTGTTATCATTTTTGCCACTTCCAATTCAAAGTCCTCTTCTGTGGAGCATATCCTTTGTGCTCTCAACATTTGTCCAAACGAAATGCTCCACTTTAAAGCCTTTGGTTGGTTACACTTGTCATGCAGTATGGAATTTGCAGTTGTTGCTTTCTTATGGATGGTTGTTTCCAAAATGTTATTCCTTACATTTAACTAAATATAGAAGAATGTTATTTGGTATATACCTCTGTGAACTGTATGTTTAAGTTGTTCATATTTAATCTCAAAATAAATTCTACCAATTTTAATTATTTACCAACCTGCAGGATGAAAAGGTCATCCTAATCTAGTCTAAAGTACAACATCCATAGAGAACTCTTCATTTTCCTCCCACCTGACGAAATTCTTCTCCCACAACCTCATGAATAAATTTGTGTAGGTGGGGGTGAAAGAGGTCCCCATTGCTGTTTCCTGTTGCTATCTCATTGTCAAAGAGAAAAATATTTTGGGTAAGATAATATTACAGCTTTACCAAAATCATTTGAGCATGTTGAAAAAGCTCAATCGGTCTATCCCTCAAAAAGGAGCAGCATGCAGCTATTGCATCCTCATGATTTATGAATGTGTATAGCGATACAACAGCCAGTGTAAATACTCCATATCTTCAATTCCATGGTATACCTTCAACTTTTTTGGAGAAAATTAGTGGGGTCTTTCAAATATAAGGGAAAACTTGTTACATATGGTGTGAGGAACAGATCCAGAAATCTCACAAAGTATTTTCCAAAAGCGATCCAATGGAACTCACAAGTGGTCTGCCAGGTGGTGTATGGGCATTTTTGTGTATCTGCAGGAGAAAATAAATGGTAGTCATTTTTGTATGAGATGTGCTGAGATATTGTTATTCTTCCAATTCCAGGAAATCCATATTCAACCATTTATTTAACCCCTTATGTGAGGGTGTCAGACAGCCAGCAGAGATGTCGTCTTCATGGATGACTGCTGCACAGGCCCTCATTCTGGTTATGGAGGACAGCTCTGAGACAGAATCAGGGACTGAGACAGTCTCTGAGGGCAAAGAAAATGGAGCAGAATCTGGAAGTCATTTTTCAGTCAGCAGAGTTCCATCTGACGACTTGGCTTCCAGGGATTCTGAGGGGCATGATGATGTCAGGTGTGCTGTTCCTTTGCAAGCACACTCTGGGCAGCAAAGCAACCAAGCAAGGTAGACAAACCCAGAAAGCGGGCATGTGCAGTGGCAAGCACAGACGGAGTGCTCTTTTGGCAGCCCCCCAATATAGTTCAGCCCCAAATTCTGCTTTTTCTTTTAAGCGCTAGATGTATAATCCAAACAGTCAGTTTTTTTGCCAATTGACTACTTCAATCTTTTTTTGGATGGTCACCTCCTACAGCAAATTGTGCTGCAAGCAAAGTTGTGTGCCAAATGTTTTCTCCCACTCTAGGACTTCATTGTAGGGCACACCACTAGACTCTCACTTCCCTTGAAGAGCTGACATATTTTTGGGCCTTACACTCAAAACGGAGTTTATACACAAACCAATCTGGCAGTCATTCTGTTCACTTACGTGGCTTGGATCCCACCCATCTTTGCAGAATGTATGATGGAACAACTAATGTGAGAACCACGCATGCCTGAAGAACGCGGTCGAAACAACAACTGCATTGTTAGCATGAATGTGTTTACCAAGCATGCCTTTACAATGATTTTTCATTGGAAAAGCATGCCTAGTAAAGGCATGTGCGGGAATGGCATGCGTGGTTCTAGCATGCCACCCCCACCCACCCTAAGGCCCAAAAGTACCCCACTCCTAATACTATAACTACCCCGAACCCATCCCAGCCCTTAAAAACAAAAGTACCCTAACACCCCACACCCGCCTTGAGCCCTAAAACCTTCCCCGACCCCCCACCTGCCCTAAAGACAACCAACCCCCAACCCCACCCGTAAAAACAAAACTAACCCGACCAACCCAGCCCCTGAAAACAAACCAACCCCTATTCCCCCCACCTCGCCCCTAAAAGCAAAAATACAGTGATACCACCACGCCGTCCCTAAAAACAAAACTACCCCTATCCCCACTCCTAAAAACAAAACTACACCGACACTCTCACCCACCCTGAGCCCTAAAACCTTCCCGGACCCCCCACGAGCCCTAAAAACAACCACCCATCCACCCCGCCCCTAAAAACAAAACTACCCCAATCCCCCCACCCAGAAAAATCAAACTACCCCGACCCACCCACCCTGCCTCTAAAAACAAAACTACCCCAACACCCACCCCTAAAAACAAAACTACCCTGATACCCCCACCCATCCTGAGCCCAAAAACCTTCAACCCTAAAAATAACCAACCCCAACCCGACCCCTAAAAACCAAGCTACCATAAGCTCCCACCCCTGCCTCTAAAAACAAAACTACCCTCACCACCCTCCACCGACCCTGACCCCTAAAACCATCCCTGATCCCCCACCCACCCTAAAAACAACTGATCTCCCACCCCTAAAAACCAAATAACCCAGATCCCCTCACCCCACCCATAAAAAACAAACTACCCTGATACCCTCACCCACCCCTAAAAAACAAACTACCCCAATCCCCCTCCCTGCTCCTAAAAACCAAACGACCCCAATCCCCCACCCGCCCCTAAAAATAAAATTACTCCGACCCCCCACCCTCACCTCAAGCCCTTAAGCCACCCTCCAACACTGCCCCAACCCCACTTACCTGACCAAACTACCCTGATTCCCCACCCCCGCCCCTAAAAAACAAATTGCCCCATTCCCCCACCCCACTGATAAAAACCAAAATACCCCAACCCCCCACCCCTGCCCCAAGCCCTTAATCCACCCTTTCACCCCTAAAACCTACCCCAACCTTGCCCCAACCCCCTTACCTGACCAAACTATCCCGATCCCCCACCCCTGCCCCTTAAAACCAAACTAACCTTATCCCCCCACCCACCCCTTAAAACCAAACTACCCTGAACTCCCCCTCCCCGGCCCCTAAAATCCAAAGTACCCTGACCCCCGACCTCCGCCCCAAGCCCTTAATCCACCCCTAAAAACTACCCCCAACCCTGCCCCAACCCACTTACCTGAAGAGACTTCCCCAATCCCCCACCTCTAAAAACCAAACTACCCCGATCCCCCCACCCTGCCCCTAAAAACTAAACTACCCCCAACTTAGGCCCTTAACTCGCCCCCACCCCTAAAAACTACCCCCAACCCTGTCCCAACCCCACTTCCCTGACCGATCCACTCTGCCTTTTTCTGTGCCTTAACCATGGATATGCATAGTTCAGCACATGTGTGGTTATGGCAGAGAAAAAGGCAGTCGTTCTGGCAAGCGTTGTTACACTTGTGTTGTAGACGACATTGTTGTTCCAGAGTCGTGGTTCAGGACGTTTCCCATCTTTGCACCCTACATGAGCAGAAATCAGTTTCTGCTACTGCAGCGCATGCTGCATTTCAATGACAATTCAACTGCATTGCCCCGTGACCATCCAGACCATGACAGGTTGCTCAAAATGTGGCCTGTTATGGAGCATTTGTCTAACAGATTTTCAAAGATTTATACGCCTGAAAAGAATACAGCCATCAATGAGATATTTTCATAAACTAAACACCAGGGGGGCTCCAGGGTGGTGTGTTTGGTGTGGATCTTGCAAGGTTTTCTTGCCCAGAAGCCCTTGTAATCCTCAGACATAGGCTAAAACACACATTTCATTCATATTTATGTGACTCAAAGTACTGGAATCTTCGGGGAGCTGCACATTTCCTACCACCAAGAGTTACCACATGTCTCCTAACAAAAATGGTGCTTCGTCTGAGTGGGTAGGCCTAGCTACTGCAAAAGTGCTGGGTCTCTGACGCCATGTGGCAACATCAACAAAAGGGATAGCTGCAGGTTTTGAGCATGGGCTCGGCTGCCACTTTAAGAAACATACCAAACCCAAATATTACTGAAAACTAAACACCCAGGAGAGTACAAGGTGATGTGCCTCTTCTGGATCCCCAAAATGTTCTTACCCACAATGCCATGTAAACCTTGAAATGTGCCTAAAATCAAAAGATTTCTTGTATTTCTGTGACCTATTCCTATTCTTTTAGAATAAAAAGGAATCCACAGAATTCCTACCACCAGTTGTCCGGATAAACATTCTGTCCCACTTGTGTGGCTGGGCCTAGTGCCTGTGACAGAAATGGGTCAAACTAAGTTCAATGGGAGTCCTCGCAAAGGGACACTCATTGACCTTGACCTTGGGCACTCACCCAGTTACACAACTGAGATACAATTTTTATCAGGAGACTTGGGGGGATTTATTTTCTTAGTCAAAGTTTGAAGTTTGCAATGGATTCTTGGCAATAAAACTTGATGAGAGCAACGCAGGTCACCTCACCCTGAATTTCCCCAGGATTCTTGTTTTCAAAACGGTAAATTCTTGCTAGGTTTCCCTAGGATGTGGCTGATATAGGGCTCCACAGCCATCTACCCACTTTGCACAAAAAGAGCCAGCTTTGAGTGAAAAAATTTGATGTATCACCTTTGCCTTTTGCAAAAATGTGATGTGTCCAGGTTGTGTTTTGGGTTGTTTCCTGTCACAGGAGGTGCCATGTTTAATGAAAGACTTAGGTTAATGCCAGTGGAAAGAACTTTGTGGCTCCCCATAGTTTTCAGAATTTTTCATTGCAGAAATTTGAGGAAAATGTATTTTTGTAGTCAAAGTTTGAAGTTTGCATGCAATTCTTGATACAAAAAGCTGGTGAGATCATGCAGGTCACCCCACACTGGATACCACTGGGTGTCTAGTTTTTTTTAGGTTTCAAAAACATGCAGGTTTGCTAGGTTTCCCAAGGTGCCAGCTGAGCTAGGGTCTAAAATCTACAGCTACACACTTTCCAAAAAAGGTACATTTTGAGTGGAAAAATGTTATGTGTCTATGCTGCATTTTGGAACTAGGCCTATCCACACAAGTGGGTTACCATTTTTATCAGAAGACTTGTGGAATTATAGAATAGTAGAACATCTGTTATTACCAATTGGATTTCACTGTATTTGTGCCCCTCAAATGTAAGCCAGTGCATAAGAAAGAAGACATTTTAAAAACACACCTTCTCAAACATATGCTGGTATTGGTACCTACAATTTCAGAGATGTACAAATAACCACTGCTCCTAAACTTCATATCTTGTGCCCATTTCAGAAATACATAGGTTTGCTTGATACCCATTTTTCACTCTACATATTTCACCATATGAATTGTCCATACTCTGTACTCAATAAAAATAAATTATACGGTGTAACTCAGTTGCTGGCTCTCGTTACCTTGGGTTCTCGGAGGGTAAAGCAGACATAATGGTTTATTGCTTTTCTAATTTGGCAATGGAGACAAAAATTGACTGATAAATGTTGCCACAATGGCCATTTTCCCTACTTATTTTCAATAAATCTTTCTTTCAATAGTCACACATAGGAACCCTTGCTGAATTTGGAATGTTGTCGACTTTACAGAAATCTATAACTTTCCAGGAGCACCGTGTGTTTCACACTGGTTTCCACCTCAATCTGGAAGTAGGTTGAGAGCACAAAAAATAGGTTAAATGGGCTATGTATTTGAAAAATGCAAAAACTGTGGTACAGCAGTACTTATTTGATTCAGCTGTTCATGTTCCTAAAAGCTGGATAAATTGTTAATAGATTAGCTTGCTGCATATTTTGTACCTTTATGCCTCATACACTTAATATCCCTGCCACTGTTAAAGCACTGCATAGTTTTCAGAAGCTGTCACTATGATAATGAAATCCGTTTTTCACAGGCAAGCATGCATTATTGCCAGTATTTCATGATACCCTCTGAAATAGCGTGTTTATACCACTACGTTTTGTACAATAAAAGCATTAAAATATTCAAAAGATATATAATATAAATACTATATATAATAACAGTCTGGCAGGCAGATATTAAAACCTTCATGTTTAGGTAGAAACCGTCCAGGGTCAGCTAGATGTCCTTATGCAAAAGTAGGGTAGTGGTGGAAAAAACTGCTTTTCTGAGGTTGACTGCGAAAAGGGTACTTGAAGGCTGAGGACACTTTCCTGACTTCTTGATTATGGCATAAAATACATATTTTGGTCTAGGTCTTCAAAGCGTTTGCTGGTTCTAAGCACTGGGCATAACAGGTGTTTGCCAATTTAATTGTGCTGATTTACCGACTTCAGAAGCGTCAATGGCTGAGTGGGTCATAGCACTTCTCAAAAGCGACGATTTAGCTCACGAAGCCATTGGTATTTTATAATGATTCAGAAACCTGTGAAATTATCAGACTAACCAGATAAAATAAAAAGCTTTATCTTTCTGGCAAAAGTAACTGCAAACTTCAACGCCAGCAATACTTCTAAAGAGTGAGCGCTTCTTCCCTCGGTAGCTGAACTTGACCTCCGTTAAGCACCGAGGCTTAATTATAGCCACACTGCAATATTCCCTGTTGATGCGACCTCTCTTTTAAAGCGCAGTCCGGGCTGTGCGACTTTTCGCGTAGCTCCTAAGGGCTTAAGACCGCCAGACTCAGTAAAGAAACATCCTTTCACTCTCCAGCAACCCACCGAAGCATAAGTAGCAAAGCATCTCGGAATAATTGAGCAGTATGTGGGAGTCCGGGAAAGATGTGATTAAAAGATTCTTGTGGTGTATTTGTAAACTCTCGTCACTCTGACACAGCTGCTTTATCTCCATTTCAGCTAAGTGGGAGGACGAATAAAGGCTGTCCCCTGTTTCAGTCCCCAGACAATTAATTACCATACTTGAAGACATCCTTCTCCTTCTGAACTGCAGGTTCAACAAGGTGCTGTGCAGGGCCAATTTACTGAAAATAATAAGGCTCGATTTTAAAAACACTGTATGAAACTGCTCTTGTCACACTGAAAAAACCGAGGTCAGCATGAAATAAGCCATTTTTTTCACTCAAATAAATGTTGAGTTGCAGCAAAACAAATGTTGGTAGCACTGCATTTTTTTCTGCATTTCACTAAAAGCCCATTCATTTATATATTACTCCATCAAGTATAAAGGGCCATTTATTAGGACAGGATTGCAAACATTTAGGGCCCAATGTACGCAGTGATTTTGTGGTCACAAAGGCAAATGTTGCCTTTTACAACTGCAAAATGGCCTTTTCCAATTCACCATCCCTATTTTGCTAGCCGGTATGCAAATACTGACTCACAATATAGGGATTGCGACTCGCAATTAGAAAGGGGTGTTTCAAGGGCGTCTCTTCCTAATGGAGAATCACAGTGGCCTGGATGATTCTTTTGTGACCTCAATTGTGGTTGCAAAACAATTGCAGTTACCATCAATTTAAATTGGTGGTAACCCATTCGCAAACAGGAAGGGGTCCCCATGGGGTCACAGACAGAGTGGTCTGCTGTCCCCAGCAGGCCCCATCCCTGTGAGTTTGGCCATTGCCAATGGGGTTGCAAATTCCGACCTAACTCCTGAATATTGATGAGGTAGGTCATTTGCGACCCATTGGGAATCGCAAACATTGTGGTTGACATTGTTGTGCATTCCAGATTGCGACTCACAATTTGCGACTCGCAAAAACAAATGCAAATTGCGAGTCGCAGTCTGGAATGGTCGTACATCAGGCCTTTAACCCACATCAACAGTATTAACCTAGCATCAAACATCTTTAATATGTAATCCCCTTGTTCAGCCCACAATTTTCAGTTCTCACCAAGCTTTTATCCCAGCACATCATCTTGCTTTACTCTTCCTTTAACCTTTCACTCAATTACCGCTTTCCATTTCCAGGCTCTTTCTCACTTTGTTTACCTAAGCATCCTCCAATGAAGCCTCCTTATCCTGTAAATGGCATTCAATCAATCCAATTCAATCAGCATTTTCAAAGTGCACTACTCACCTGTAGGGTCTCAAGGCGCTGTGGGGTAGGTCCTCAAGAAGTCAGTTGAAGAGCCAGGTCTTAAGGTCCTTCCTGAAATGAGGTAGCGAGGACGACTGCCTGAGGTGGAGAGGCAAGGAGTTCCATGATTTTACTGTAAGGTAGGTGAAAGATCTCCCTCCAGCCGAGGATTTCCTTATACGGTGTACGGTGGCGAGCGACTGCTGGGAGGAGCAGAAAGGTCTGGAAGGGGAGTAAAAGGTGATGGGGTGGTTGAGGTAGCTGAGTCCAAGTTTGTGAAGGGCCTTGTAAGCATGCACAAGGAGCTTGAAGTTGATTCTCTTCTCAACGCCGACCCAGTGGAGATCTCTCAGGTGTCCTGTGAGGTGTTCTCGGTGGGGATGTTCACACACCATCTTCTTTTCCCTGTGCTCCCTCCCCTCCCCAAGGAGTGGATATGCCTGCATCTGACTCTCCATGGATCCAACTACCGACAGTGCCCCTGCTACCTCTCCTAACATGGCTCCCTGTCAAAACGTAAACAAATACACCCAGCCTTACTTGAACTTGTAGGGTGGGAGGGCGGCCAAACTTTCCTCTCCCGATAGTGCTAGGAAGGAGTCAGGAAGAGGCTGCTTCTGCCTCTCCTGACTCCTTATATCTCCTCCTAAGCTCCCGCCCTACCCATGAAACCACTTATCCCTGTCCCAGCCCATACTTCCCTTCACAAAGTTTCCAGGGGGAAGACTAGGTGATGCTTTCTGCTTTCTCCATCATGAAGTAATCGTACGCCATACTCCAAGAAGTGTAAAAGGACGTTTATTAGGACAGGGTTGCAAAGAGTTAATCCACATCAAAAGTATTAACATAACATTAAACATCTTCAATATGTAAGCCCCTTGTTCATCCCACAATTCTCAATTCTCACCAATCTTTCAGCCCAGCACACCATTTTGCTTCACTATTTTATCACATTTCCCTCAATGACCTCCTTCCATTCCCAGTCTCATTCTCACTTCCTTTACCCAAGCATCCTCCAATGAAGCCTCTTTATCCTGTCCAAGGCATTGTGCACATCGTCTTCCTTTGCCTGTGCTCCCTTCTTCACCCCCAAAGGGTTGGATCCACCCACCTCTGACTCTCCACCCCCAACTACCCCACCCGGGGAAACCCCAAAGGACATTTTACTTCCCCCCCAACTCACTGCTCCACTGCCCTGCACCAAATCCTCTCACTGCATACTTCGCTAAGCAGATCACTTATCTTCAACATATAATAAGCATTGATCAGATTAGAAAGGTGTACCCCATCTGACCTAAAAAGGCCCATTTCCTACTCCTTGATGCCCCCATGGGCTACCACCTTAATGTCTTTAGTTAAACAAAAAACCTTCATCATTCGGTTGAACTTCCTCCTCGCCCTGTCAGTGGCTGCATGTTTAATTGCACCTCTCCTCTTCCACTGCTACACAAATTCAGTACATAACAAGCAAGTCCCCGAAACTTCTGTTTGAGTAACAACAAGTCCTGTTGAATGTGTTGCAGTAAGGTTAGCCCCAATAGCTGGACAGGTTATTCTCCCCCAGATATATAAAGAACATGTCCAGGCAACTTCTCTTTGGCACCAGGGTCACTAAGAATGGCAAAAGATTGCCCCATCTCATCCCACGCTTCCGCCACCAAAGCACTTCATGTCTGCTGCTGGGCAATCCAAGGATCCATCCATAAATCTGCTGGTCGGAATACTTAGCCGCCCAGGGAACAAAAGAATGTCCAACCATCCAATTCACCATCTTATGTCTCCCTGGACCGCTCAGACACCCTGTGGTGAAAAAAGAAAAATTAGTGTGAATTATGCACCCTCCTCCCACTCCCCTCAAGCAGAGACGTCAATCCCTTATTTCTTCACATAGCACTCACAGCACCTCGACCTCCATCCTGCCTATCCTGAGAATCTGAGAAGGAATGAGTCCCAAAATTGGCAGGATTCTGACCCAATTTTTGCAAGACCATGTGCAGTACTGCCAACAGTTGAAAAACAGTAATGCTGGCCCCTCCCTCATGACAAAATATTGCCTCCTGTCTGCGCGCTCACCACTCCTGAAATGTGTGCCATTCATTCACCGGACCCACCTCGCCTCGCCCACCTTCTTGCAACCATATCCACCTGCCCCTCCCCGCTTGGTCCACCTTGGAGTTCCTCAACAAAATCCCCGGTTTACCCTGCTCTAAGCCTATCTAACCATGCAATACCCCGACTCGCATACAGACCCCAACAAATCAGACACCCTCAAAGCTCCTAAAAACATCCATATCATGCATAACTTGAACAATGGCACCTCATACATGTCATAACAAAATCTGGAAAACATGTACAGATTCCCAACTGCAAATCAAATATGATAGCCTTACACAAATTATCCCCCTTGGACCACCTTCCTTGCTCCACCCCTTTGAATTTTCCCCAAAATGTCATATCTTGCTGGGTTGAACCCCTAGTACAACTTGCTGTTCTCTGCTCCAGGTGCCAGACTGTGACACCAGTGCCACTGTGAATGAGACAATCAATCAGCTACAGAGTTTTTCATTCTGAGCACGTTTAGCCTTGAAAACAACTGTAGACATAATGGCATGAATCGTTTCAACAATTTCAGAACCTTCAAACCTTGTGCCTTCTGTCTGGTCACCAACTCCCCCACCACCATGTTGTCCACATTAAACATCACTGTCCTGTTAGTCAACTCACCACCCCATACTATCAATGCCACCAGCAACAGAAAATAATTCGGAAAATGCTATGGTCTGTCCTGGCTGCAACCAGTGTTGCGCCCAATTCTCCGCACACCATTGTCTATCCCCCAAACAGGCCAAAACCATGTGCCCCCATTGTATCTGCGTCTGCCACACCATGTTTCCCTCCAGAAACATAATTGACACTCCATTGAAGTCATCCAAGAAAGTCCTCCACACACCTACCTCAGCCCTCACCGCTATGGAAATCCATACCATGTGGTGGGGCAAAACTGCCTCCAACATCGCCATGACCAATTTTCTGCAAAAAGTCCATCCACCCGCACCACTCTGCATGAAAAATCAGCTCCAGTCTCCCTTTCCCAATTACCTTCTCTAAAAAAACATTGGCTCTCCTGATCTTTCACTCATGACAACCTCGCTATCATGTTGTCTGTGTCTAGTTCAATGCCCAAAAATGTCAAAACCGTAGTAGGCCCTTCTGTGTTTTCTGGGCCCAACAGAACTCCCAGGTCTGCCGACAACAACTCAAATAGTCTCAAAGCACTGTGGCACTTGTTTGACCTTGCCCTGCCTACGAAGAGAAAATCATCCAAATAGTGAGACATCTCCCAGTGCCCACTGCAAAAGGATGCTGAAAGCCTCAAACAATGCACAGGAAATGGCACAGCCCATGGGCAACACCCTGTCAACATAAATGGCATGGTCAAATTGGATGCCCAATAATGGAAAATCATCCAGGTGTATGGGGAACAGCCAAAACGCAGACTTGATGTCACACTTTGTCATTTCTGCCCCCTTTTCCAACCTGTCTGACTGGAGGGCATTCGCCACTACAGCATACACCACCCTCATGTCATTTGTAGCAATTAAGCCATTCATAGAGGTATCCTCTGGTCACGACAAATGGTGTATCACCTGAATTCCCCTCCTAACTTATTAGGCACCAACCCCAATGAAGATATGATCCAATCAGTCAATGGCTAGTCATAGAACAGGTCCACAGTCCTCCCCTGACTAACTTCTTTTCACAGTTTCCTGACACCACCTTTGCGCAAATATTCAGCACACCTACGTGTCCTGGGGACCTGGTAATCTACCCAAAAACCTTCCTTAAATCCCCACTCCAACTTCAATGCTGTCTCTCTGTCTGGGTATATCGCTAGCCATGGCAGTAAATCCCCCAACCTAATTGATGTAGGAGCCTTTTGACCCAGAAGGACCTTGGTGCCCTCTCCCTTTCTCTGCCTTCCACTGTTCCATGGGATTGGTCAGCATAAAACACTGAGTAATGGGGTGTCTGCCCCCACATTTAGAACACTCGTGCTTAAAATTGATGAGGTGTCCGGAACAGAAATTTTTATTAAAGTACCAGCAAGCCCCAGGATTGCTACCTGTGGGCTTTGACATTTTTCCCACCACCTGTTGGGGGGATAGGGTTGAAAGGGCATATATTGGATGGGAAGGCCACTCGCCGTATAGAGCGTGGCCATTGATTGCATTGAAGACATTCACTGCATCCATAATTCCGAATCAACCTCTCCCCATGGCTTGTCCTGGTTCATGATGAGCCTGGCTCTGAACTCATCATAGCTGACCCACGCATAACCCCTGAAATGCATTTCTGCTTTCCTTATAATAGCAATAGACTTAAATAGCGCAATGGCCCTGTCTGCTTGATTTTCATAATAGATGCTGGCATAAATCAGGAATGCTGGCGTTCAGTTCTCTGTATTAATGGGCATGCTGGGCTGCAGTGCCAGCTCCCACTCTTCCTTCTTAGACCCTTCTTTAGCTTGAATGTCCCTATGCAGGAGCTTTAAAATGTCCACATATTCATGCTTCCATATTCTGTTTTTTGTCTTGTCAGATACATGGGACCCCAGGGCATCACCAGGCCCATGTAAGGCAGCTGTTTCTTTCTCCCCCACGCTCCTTGTGCTCCTGCCCTGCACTGTCCATGCCTTTCACTGCATCCGTTTGGACCCCAGTTCCTTCTGGCATCTTTCCACTATGTGATTCCTGGGGCTTCCCCTTCCCTTCCCCTGCATCCATCAGTTTTCCCCAGCTCCCTCAAATACTCTGTGCCCCACTCCTACTGCCTTACACATCTTTGTCCCCCCATTCCACCACTTTGTGTGTCCCACACTGACCACCAACCCTTCTTACCTGAACATAAACATCCAGCTTACCACCTGTCTTTGTGATTTCTGCGCGAGCCTCCATCTGCCACCCGGTGGTTCCTCCATCGTCTTTTCTTGACTTCTGTAAAGCACCAATTGACGGGTATGTTGCATCCCCTCTCCTTGCTCCCTTTGCAGCAGTCAAAATCACGTCGCCCTCCTCATGCAATCCACCTTTCTCCCACTCATCATTGCCCTCATCATAATCCAACTCCAACTCATTCTCACCTGCATTCTCCTCAGGCACAGTTCAGCACAACACATCACCAACCTGGAAACCAGGCACAGCTCTGTCCACCAAAGTGATCACTTCAGCATGAGTACTGCATGATTGAGCCAGCTGTGTAGGGAGGGCTGCCACAAACCCCCCTATGTTTTCTGACCAATGTCCAGGGGACATCAAGTGCTCCGTTGATCCTCACCTGCTGGCATCTTTGTTCCAGCAACTATCAGGCTGCACCAACCAGAAGGTCAGACGGTTCCCCAGCACTGCAAGGCCCTCAAGCCGCTTGAGATCCTGTGGTCCCTAACACTCCCTGATCCTCATACTGCCCCCCCAATAATCATGAATCATTGCCCCACCACCACTGTGGCCACTCAGCCTGGCCTTGCCTCCCTGGCTCCTGACATGCTTCTCCATTTTTTTCTGTGATATTCCTGGTCCACTCCTGTTTCCCTAGCCTAGAAATGGTGCTCCCACCTCTCCTCAGTCTTCTCAATAATCCTGTGCAGTTCCCTTGTGCGGGCCTCCAGATCAACTCCCAGCCACCTGACACTGGGTCCCGGCCCCAGCCCCTTGGGTTCATGTGCAGCACCTTGGTAGCTAATGCAGGGGGGTCAGTCCCAACCCAGCTGGCTTCACTGCCCTCCCTGTATCCTCAACTTGCAGCAAAATATTTTCCATGCCCCTACCACATCTCACTTATGAGCTCATGCAGTGAATCACCTTTTTTCTTTTGTCTTAATTGCAGGCCAGGAGCAGACTCTGCTGTCATCCCTGGCACATTGATGCTGCCCTGGCAGTCAGGTCTGGTGACATTTCCACAAGCGGAGCCACAACTTCAACGCGGGCCCCACTGTCTCCATAGTAGTATATACGTGGTCTCTGTCTGCAGGCCCCGCCCCACTTCAGCCTGACTCCGCATAATGCCGCTCTCTGCCGCAGCATGATGGAGGGAAGGAGGGAGGCTCTGCCGCCTCTTTAGCTGGCTCAAACTGCTCCATGCTGCTCATGCTGCCGCTTGGAGCCTGCAAAAAAACTCCCCCAAACTTTCCTCTCCCTGGTAGTGCTAGGAAGGAGTCAGGAAAAGGCTGCTCCTGCCTCTACAATCTCCTTATACCTCCTACCTAGCTCTTGCCCTGCCCATGAACCCACCTATCCCTTCTACTTCCCCAGGGACTCTCCACTCTTATTTCCAGAAAACATATTGACATGTGATGTACTAATGAATGGTCACCACTGCACAACCCTGAGCACAGCTCCTGATTTAGATACAATAATACTGAAACTGGGTAACATTGTAGAAGTCTGTGATAAAATTAAACATTTACAGATGAATAACCTAGGGTATGTTAAACACTGGGAAAGCAGAAAAATAGTTCTTTGAAAGCAATGTTGAGATTACAAACACAGAAGCTTATGCTTAAATTAAAATCAGGAGGGCTGAACAAACGTTTAACTTCGCCAATGGAGGTGGTTGAATTTGTACAATTTCTAGTGGCTATTATCAAAATATGTATTTCTAGTAATACCCAATCAGGCTGTACCTGGTGCAAACGTTTCCATTAGAAGGACGCACTTCATAACTTAGTGGATAACACCCTTACATAACCTTTCAAAAGAATACATCTTTGTCACCATTAAGCCTAAAAATACTCCATCAATTAAAGCCATACACTAAATCCTAACCGGCCTTTGTAATTGCTGATTAGGCAATTTTCCCACATTTACAAAGCAAACACCCTGGGGAGAAGGATTGTTTCTTCTTTGCCTGTCTTCCTCTCCCTTGGCTTCACAGAGGAGGAGATTAATTTCCTTCCCTTTCCATTAGACGCACCCAAAGCTCTGTGTTAACGAATCTGGATGCCTTTTAACAAAAAGTAGGGGAGCATTATTGTAAAGTGAAAAAAGATTGGGAGCATAGCTCATAATAGATCCTACCATTTTCACCATTGAGGTAATTCATAAGCCATTAACAGATAGAGGAGGCTTTTTTTGTTTTTTTATTGCTTCTCATGACTCATGGTGTCACTCTCCCTCTGCTTTATTGGCCCACTGAGAATGTGACCATAAAATACATGAGCCCCAGCTGGGGAGTATGTGGAATGCAATTCTAGTGTGTTCCATTTTACACAATGTTGGTGTTCCTGTACTCTGATTTACTAGGTATGGGAACAATGAACTTGATTTTACCAGCTGAGAAATCCAGCTAATCAAACCACTGAAGGGAAAAGGTTGTGTCGTAGCTCATCCCATGTCCATAACCCCTGCACAAATCCTCAGAAAAAAACAATACTCCCCACTTTTTTCTTTACTCTCCTTGACACCCTCACTTTTGCAGTGATTCTGATTAAGGCTACAGTCTCCAAACCCTGTGTGCTTAATTGTTGCTTTAAACAAAGTGCATTGTGGGTGCTGTGGGCCATGTTGTACTGTGAAATTCATATTTTTTCCTTCCACAGAGGCTGTTTTAGAGTTTATTGGGTTTACTCTTGCATCTCATAACTGCTGGAATCCATAAGTTTTCACCTCTCAAGGGTAATTCCCTTCATGTCTATGCAGTTTCTTAGCTCTGTATTCTATTGGTTGGAATCCTGTATTCCCAGAAAGAGATGCTGTGTATTGGCTTGTATAGCTGCATCTATCCTCACTCATCTCTCATCCTCCCACAAGTGAGCACAACTGCAAACTTGTTCATGACACAGTTTAACAGTTTCAGCCATATCCACACACCAAAACACCTCTGACATAGGCCAAACTGCACTCAAACACTTCTGTTCAACAATTAGAATTAAATGCTTAAACAAAGTATTGTTCAATTATTTTCTCTTCAAATTCATGCAGAGGCATAGAAACAAAATGCATTAAAAGCATAACTCATGCAGTGACGCATGACATAAACAATTCCATTTAGGATGTACAGTAAACACTCACTGTTCCATCTATGGCACTCCATGGAGAAGTGTGCTACCCCTCTGTAAATGTGCTTTGGTGCTTTGTTAGGAGATTGAACCACTCTATAAATACAACTACAATATAATACATAATACACAATATGTGAAAACTACAGCAATGGGAAGCCATAATGATGGCAATACAGAGCTAGGCAAACATCTATCAACAAATCCTATCCATGCCTTGATTAAACATATAGGCCCTCATTATGACATTGGTGGTAAATCCTGCTTACCGCCGTGGTGACGGCCACCAGCATACCACTGCGGTGGCGAATATCCGTTTGCCAAATTATGACACACACACACCAGTCCGACAGAATACAGCCTCATACACAAATCTGCCAGCTCAAAGGTCAGTGGAAAAGTGGAGTTCCAACACCCATATTGTTACGCCAACAAAACAACGCCCATCACATTATGACCCACGAATCACCATGGCGGACATTCAATGGCAGTAAATCATTGGCGGTACATACCACCGCGCTCAGAATGGACACCCACATACAAAACACCACCACATTGGCCTATACTAAAAACACACACCTGACACTCAAACACACACCACACCCATACACCCACAGCACTATAAAACACACACCCACATTACCCACAACCCTTTACGAATACATATTACTGCCACCAGAATTACACCAAGACCACTACGACAACTAGACACACACACCACTTACACGCATACATCCCTCAAGCACCACACATCACACACCCCACCACATTACTCAACACACTCTCACCAACACACACCCCACAAAGGCACCCCCGTTTCACTGACGAGGAGTTAAGGGTCATGGTGGAGGAAATTGTCAGGGTAGAGCCACAGCTCTTTGGAGCACAGGTACAGCAGATATCCATTGCAAGGAAGATGGCGCTATGGCAGAGAATCGTGGATAGGGTGAACGCCTTGGGACAACATCCCAGAACAAGGGACAACATCAGGAAGAGGTGTAACGACCTAAGGGGGAAGGTACGTTCCTTAGCAGCAAGGCACCAGCAAGGCACCAACTCACCATACAGAGGGCTGGCAGTGGACCCCCACCTCCTCCCACACAGCTCACAGTATGGGAGGAGCAAGTCTTGGCATTGCTGCATCCTGAGGGACTCGCTGGAGACGCCGGAGGACTGGACACTGGTAAGTCAATATTTACCACTTATCACCCTCCATACCTGCATGCCATCTCACACCCTCACTCCCATCACTCCACCACATCCCACATACTTCACCTACACATATGACTAAGCCCAATGCTGAGCCCTGCATGCTATACCCATGTATGGACAGCCCTCCCAGCCCTGCATGGACAGCCATCACAAAAGCAAGCACAGCATTGGGAAACTATAATCACACAATACATCACCATACACAAGCAAAAGGTGGCAGGGCAACACCAACGATAAAGGGGAAGCCAGGAATGTGCAATATGTCACAGACATGTGTCAGCAGAGAGGGGGTGCCACGAATATCCAGTCCCCCAAAAGAAGATGCCCCCAGTGATGACAGTAACTCTGGACTTCAGGATCTGGACAAACAACCTGGCCCATCAGGGACCACTGGACAGCCAGTCACCCCAGGCCACTCACAGTCCACCACAGAGCCTCCCCATCAGTATCCAACACCACAACACCCACCCAGCATACCCACACCTCTGTCCCCAGGACACGTCAATTAGCAGTGTGTCCATCTGTACCCAAGACAGTCAGGGACCTGGGGTCAGTGGCAGTGGGCACACCATTTAGGGGACAGAGGCACAGGGGAGCAGGGACACTGGGAGGACTGCTGTCCACCAGGGGGAGGGCAGGACCAGGGAACCAACTCTCCAGGAGGCACTCTCCAAGATCCTGGGAGCCTACCAACATTCCCAGGACACGATAGGCAGGATCCTTGACAACGTGCAGGAGAACAGGTGGCTGCAGGAGAGACAGTATCAAGGGATCAGTGAGGACTTGCAGGCCATTAACACCACCCTGATCTCCATAGCAGAGGTGCTGGCAGACATGGCCAACATCATGAGGGAGACAACAGCACAGCAACGGGCCCCTACCACTAGCCAGTCCCTTGACCAATCCTCCACTTCCACTGCAGCTAGTGGGCAGGAGGCCCCGCCACAGGACCCACAGGCCACTACCACCCCTCCCCCTGCAGAAGGTGAACCACCCCCCAAACGTTCCCTGCGAACCAGACATAAATCAGAGACACTTGCCAAGACCACCACCAGGAAATGAGACTCTCCTGATTGTTCCCCTTGTGTCCCACACTGTCACCTTGTCACACTTTGAACTGCCTTTGCTCCCCTTCCTATGGCCACTTGGACACTGCACCTGTGCTACAAATAGACTGAAACAATACCCTGGATTTTCTTCCATCATCACTCCATTCCATTGCACTTACCCCTCTATTTCTTAGCACTACAATAAACACCCTTGACTACTAGTGTTTTATGTTTTGTAAATGTGCATTCATGGAAACAGTCACATCTAGTGCAAATGATCTGAACACTGTGAGAGCATAGAAATAATGACCTGCAGCTGTCTGTAGTCAGCACATCAATACACAGTTGTTATATCACCAACATCTGTAAAATGACAAGCCATAGGTGACAGTAAGTTGAGATGCAAAGGAAGTTAATGCCATCATGCTACAGCTGCACCGAATACACCAATAATCATAGAAATGGTCAGTTGCTCTGTCTCACCTGTGTGTCACTGGAAGTATTGACGGATAACTGATGTTCTGTTGTCTTCATCCTCATACTCAGCCTCTTCATCCTCACTGTCCTCCGGGTCTACTGCTGCCACAGGGGCAACTCCAGACTCCTCCTCCAGCAGGAAAGGGACATAGCTTCTGAGGGCTCCTGGCTGTGCAACATACAGCATGCCACTACTATGTGGCAGACCTTCTCAGGTGAGTAGCACAGGGATCCACCTGTCAGATGGAGGCACCTGTACCTGGCCTTCAGGAGACCGAAGGTCCTCTCGATGATCCGTCTGGTTCACCCAGGTGCCTCCTTACAACGTTCCTCAGCCCCTGTCCTGGCATTCCTCACAGGGGTCATCAGCCATGATAGGTTTAGGTAGCCAGAGGCACCTGCAAGGATTGAGGGACCACATTTAGCCTCACACAATCCTATGGTGGGAACACATGAAGGCATACACTAACATACAGCGGGTGGGGACCAAGGCTCACCTATTAGCCACACCCTGTGCCTCTGTAGTTGGGCCATCACATTTGGGATGCTGCTATTCCTCAGCACAAAGGCATCATGCACGACCCAGGATACTTAGCATTGATGTGGGAGATGTACAGGTCTGTCAGGCACAGCATCTGCACATTCAGTGAGTGGAAACTCTTACTATTCCTGAACACCTGTTCATTCTGGGGGGGGACAAACGCAATATGTGTCCCATCAGTCGCCTCAATAATATTGGGGATATGTCCCATTGTATAGAATACGGCCTTCACAGTGGCCAAATCTTCCACCTGGGGGAAAGAAATGTGGCTGCACATGTGTTTCGCTAGGGCAGACAAGACTCTTGCCAGCACGATTGAGAACATTGACTGTGACATTCTTGCTGCCAAGCCCACTGTCACTTGGAAAGAACCAGTTGCCAGGAAATAGAGCACTGATAGCACTTGTACAAGAGGGGGGATCCCAGTGGGATGACGGATAGATGAGATCAGGTCTGGCTCCAATTGGGCACACAGCTCAGTTATTGTGGCCCTGTCCAGTCTGTAGCTGAGGATAATGTGCCTGTCCTCCAGTGTAGCCAAGTCCACAATGGGTCTGTACATGGGGGTATGTCTCCACTTCCTATTCATCCGCAGCGGTTGGTATATAAGGAACACAAGAGTGAGTAGGCTGTCACGATTGGAACAATGGAACCACAACTTCAGTGTACATGGTGCATTTATATAATGGGACCGTGTTAATGGCGAGGTATGTGCCAATCTAATCTGTGACGCAGTTAATGTCGATATGACCACTGTCCCCCCCCCCCTGAAATGGCGACCGCCGGTCTTGGATGTAGGGACAGGTGTAAGTGAGGTAATTCCTCTGACGTTGGGCGCCATGGTGGAAGGCGGTCTTGCACTGCCGTGCAATTCCACATTGGATAATTTGTAGTACAGTGGCCAATGGAGATCTGCACCAGCGGTGACAGTGTACACCACCGCGGATCTGACTGCCATTTTCTATCTGATTCCTCACTTGTTTCCTGACCTTCCACAGGAGAACACCTACAGTGCGTGTGCTGCTGTGACCTATGTCTGGAACCCACCATGGCCTGTGTGACCAGGGATGGCATTCGCCTATCCTGTGTGAAGGGACAGGTGGAAGTGAGGTAATTCCTCTGACGTTGTGTGCCATTGCGGGAGGCGGTCGGGAACTGCTGTGCAACTCCTCATTTTTTAACATTGGCCCTATGGGGTACAGTGGCCAATGGTGATCTACGCCAGCAGTTACAGTATGCACCGCCGCGGACGTGACCGCCATTTTCTATCTGATTCCTCACTTGCTACCTGAACTTCAACAGGAGAGGACCTACACTGCATGTGTCTGGAACCTCCCATGGCCCATGTGACTGGGGAAAGGGCCCCTGCCTTCATTTCGGAGGAGTTGGACCAACTGGTCGATGGGGTCCTACCCCAGTACGGACTGCTGGGTGGGTCTGCAGACCAACAGGTGAGTACACATTGGGCACGTTGCATGTGGGAAGGATGAATGGAGATGTATGTGTAAGAATCGTGTCATTGGAGGGGGGATGTCTTGTGGTGGTGTACATGGTGTGAGCCAGGCGATGTGTGTGCCAATGGTGATGGAAACGGGAATGATGGGCCATTTGTGTGACAGGCTGGACTGTTTGTTTAATGGTGTTCTCCTGTCTGTATTGCCTCTGCAGCTCAGCGCCCATCAAAAGAAGGGATTATGGCTTGCCATCACCAAGGATGTGCGGACCCTGGGGGTCTATGGCAGATGAAGCACCCACTGTCAGAAACGGTGGGAGGATCTGAGACGCTAGGCACGGAAGACCGCGGAGGCCCAGCTGGAGGTGGCCTCCCAACAAGGAAGGGGTGCCCGTCCAAACCTCACCCGCCTGATGGCCCGCATACTGGCAGTGGCCTACCCAGAGCAGGATGGGAGCTTGAGGCAATCACAGCAGCCACAAGGGGGTGAGGACAGTGGGTATTATTCCAAAATTTGGCAGGTGGGTTGGGATCCGGGTGGTGGATGTCAGTTAGTGGGTGCCCCTAAGGCCAGGCCAGACATTGCAGCTGGGTCAACTCTAGGGTAATGGGTGTATAGCAAATGCAGTTAACCTAGATTTTTTACATTCCATTTCAGGCAGGGCTTTGTGGGTGCCAGGAGGGGTGCAGTTCGCAGGGTGTGTGGCCCTCATCTTGCCTTAGCATCTAGCCATATCACTGGCAGTGCAATGCATAGTGCTTAAGCCTGATCCCTGTGAGTGACGGTGCTGTGTATGCCAACTGTGGTGTTGGTGCAGTCATTGACCCAGTGTTTCCTTTTTCTCTCTCCCCCCCTTTTTTGTTCTGTCATCCTGTCCTTGTGTGCATTAGCATCATCTGGTGGAGGAGCAGGGGCACTGGCGACAGAGGGAGCTGCATCCCACAGGACCCAGGAGGCAGAGTGCACCGACGCCGAGGTAACCAGTGGAACAGAGGGCAAGGGGAGCACCACGGCAGAGACAGGAGGTGACAACACAGACTCAGATACTTCCTCCGATGGGAGCTACCTGGTGGTGGCGGACACCTCAGTGACCACCCCAGCTGCAGGTACAGTCGCCACCTCCGTACCAGAACTGCCCTCCCAGAAGCCCTCAGCGAGTTGCCTGGCATCCCAGATGCAGCAATGCAATGCATTCCTGGAGGGCATCCACAGTGTATTGGTGGCCCAACAGAGATCAATTCAGGCTCTGGATTCCTCTCTGATGGCAGCCATTGTCCCTGTTTCTACTGTCCCCCCTCCAACCACCACTTCCCAGTCCCAGTCTCCTTAGCCCCAACCCATCCCATGAACACATACTGAAGAGCATGCACACAAGACAACACCCAAGAGTGGCACAAGCAAACACAGGCACCACACTTCATCCTACAAGCATTCACAAAAACACCAAACAGTAGAAAACACAACATCCACTGCCTCCACTGTTTCCCCCTCCATCTCCCTCCCAGTCACGTCCACACTCACACGTGCATGCACTGCACCAACATCCACCACCGGCATCACCACACCAAGCAGCACACACACCTCACTAGCAGACACCTCCACAACATCCATGGACGCGTCCCCTGTGTGCTCTCCCACCCAGTCTGTCCCACCCTCCTAAAGGACACAAAGGCAAGCACTCACACACCCAACAGCCATCCACCTCACATCAGCATCCTGCCCATGCACCTACACCCAAATCCAGCAGACATAAATCTCCTACAACCACTCCTTCAACCTCCACTCCTATCACTCCTCCCGCGCCATCGTCCCTAAGAAGCTTTTCCTTGCCCAACATGACCTCTTCCCTCCTCCCAATCCTGCCCGTAAGAGCAAGGTCCCAATGACCCACCCAGCACCACAGCCAAACAGTCCACATGGACACCACCTAGTCGTAGTGGGAAGTCAGTGAAGGATCCCACTCCACCAGCCACGAGGGGAAGGATCCCACACCTCCAGCCAAGAAGGGGAAGGAGCCTGCTCCTCCAGCCAAGAAGTGAAAGGAGCCTGCAACTCCAGCCAAGAAGGGGAAGGAGCCTGCACCTCCTGCTTTGAAGGGGAAGAAGCCCTTGACTCCTGCCCGGAAGGCTAAGGAACACGTACAACCTGCCATGAAGGGGGAGAAGCCATCAACCCCTGCCAGGAAGGGCAAGGATTCCACGCCCCATGTTATGGAGAGGACAAAAACCCTCTACTCCAGCAGAGGCTGTCTGGGTGACACCTCCACCACCACCAGTGGTCACGGGGCCTCCACTGCCAGCTGAGGAAAGGCAGCCATCTTCACCTGCAGAGGCTACCCAGGAGGCACCTCCATCTGCCACCACACTTAAGCCATCACCACCTCCAGAGGCTGCCAGGAGGCACCTCCATCTGCCACCACTGTGCAGCCATCTCCACCTGCAGAGGTTGCCCAGGAGGCACCTCCATCTACCACCACAGTGCAGCCATCACCACCAGCGGAAGCCATGTCGGCCACCCTCCAGGGGCTGCTGTACGAGGGGCCCCCTCCAGAACCAGTGGGAAAGTCACCCACTCCAGAGACTGTGGCCTTGCACTCCCCAGGACAGAGAAATGGGCATGGAGCCCCCTCCAGAACCAGTGGGCTTATTCCCGACTTCGGCTGAGGTGGACCCCAACCCCCAGAGGTGCCTGCCCACTTGCAAACTGATGCCCCTGCAGAGTTCTATCCTGATGAAGTCAGGATTCGAGTTGGGCCTTGGACTGTGCCCTGTGGCCATGTGGGCCCTTTGAACATTGGACTGGGCAGTGTCCCTTTGTGTACATTTGTACATATCTGTTTCACGGACAATTGGTTTATTTATTAGCTGTTGATGTTAATACATTCACCTTGGTGCATTCCTGTTGTCCTTGCGTTATTCTGCTGTGTATCAGGTGTAAATTGTTTTTCGTGTGCAGCTGGTTGTGTGTATGGTTTGTGTGTGTCGGGTGTGTCGTGCATGTGTGTGTGTCACTCTCGTTTTCCTCCCACCCTCCCTTGTGTGCTAGGCATCTATACTCACCGTCATCATCTTTGTCGGCGTTGGTGTTCCAGGTGGAGTAAAACATAGAAGATCTTCAGAAAAACTTGCAGTTCGGGTTCCATGGCAGCTTTGTTCTTCCCTGTGTCTCCAATGGTGAGTCTTTTCTCTTCTGTGATGTGTTTCCACCAGGCTTTTGATGTCATTGGTACCACCACGGAAAACGTTGAGGATTGTAGGGTCTTCATGTGGTGGGAGGTACTTTGTCCTGCCTAGCTGTTGAAGGCTACCGCTGTGGTGAGTGTTGTGTCTGCCCTGGCGGTTGGTGTGGTCCATTGGCTGTCTATGTGAGTTCTCACAGCCATGGTCATAATTTGGCGGTAATTACCACCAGCCTGTTGGCGGTATTACCGCCACTTTATCACTCACCACCAGGGTCATAATGAGGGCCATAGACTTTACTTTGGCCCTAATTCAAAGTTGTGTTTTAAATTTCAATCTATGTGCAAATGGATGTTTGCACAAGAATCAGAATTCTGAGCTGAGCATGAATCACTACACTCTGTAATGTTTCACCTGACATATTTAATCAGAAAAACACCTGAGGAAATGCTCAGACCTAACTGCAAAATGTACAGTAATATGTGTTGTAAACCCCAGCTTCTCATTTTAGGCTTCATTCTAAGGTAAGGACCTTAGGATGAGTTAATTATGTTACCCATTAAATACCCAACACCAGGGTAGCTGTAATTACTGTATAAACTAATTATCACAATTCCGTTTTACCTAACTTGGAACTATGTTCTTATTCTCCAAATCTGTATTTGTGCTTCTGTCATGATGATATCCATACAGGTAAATAGCTTACAATATATTAGTCTCAGTTTGGGGTCACTAAGTCCACCTACTTTGCCCACGTTTCCCTCCTGCAACCTAATGATCCACTTACATATTATAAACAGAGATGTGGACTGTGGTTGTGTTTATGTGTCTGGATGTACGTGTGTGTGGGGGGAGAGGGAGTGACAGGACCAATTGATTCTCTCCATTTTCCTGCACTCACCAGCTCTGACTTTGAACTTGCTCTATGATAACATCATAGAACATAGGTGAGTAATCAAGATCATGCCTAGATAATGATGATATACAAGGACTGCCAAACGGGCTTGAGATGTTAAATGCCCTGTCTGCAATAACCTTCTAGACCATGCTTAGGGTTAACATTTAAAAACTGGTGGGCAGTTGGCACATCTGCTGGGGGATGATAAGTCCATTGCCTCACCAACTCAGGCAGAGGACTCTCCTATTTATGGATCTCCACCTTCCTGAGATTTCTGTGCTGTGAGGGCAGTGGCTGCACCTTCTTGAGACAATGTAGGGCTGCTGAGAGGGCACTATTTAAAGCACCCACTGGAAAAAACGCAAATGGCCTGAGGCACTATGGTCTTTCCCCTTGTGCATGGGAGCCATTTGACATTTTCCCTGTCTGTAACTACGATGGCTCAGTAAGGGAAAATGGGTTATGGTAGACTGACCCTCAATTGAGTGGGATGGCTATCATTGTGACTAGGCATCTCCCAGTCAGATGGGCCATGATTTTGGAAGTTTACACTAGTGGAGGCTCTACCAGTGTAAACATGGCCATTCTGCTAACTCTAAAGAGAGCGAAGGAAAGGCGAGTTTAGCAGGGAAGGAACACCACAAGGTTATGATGGTTGTCCGCACTGCCAAACCCTAAATAACACCATTCATTTTCACTTTTGTCTTTTCTCTTGTGCATTGGAACTGACAGTACGTGATACATAGTGCTAAAGAAAACACCAAAAATTATCTGATAAATGGTAAATCATTGTTCATGGGAGAGTAGGACAGGCTGGAGGTAGTTGAGGCCTGTCTTGTTAAGGTCAGAGGAGGTGAAATAGGGCTGCAACCCCTCCACTGTTGTAACTAAAACATATTTTCCATGTAGCAAAACAAAAACTTGTATGTACACACTCACATACATCAGTCTTTGAAAACATAATATAATTGTCAACAACATAGGCAGTACAAATTGTCTTTTACTTCTACTAAGACATCAAATGCTATGTCCCAGGCATCCAACTCTTCACAGACTCAGGCAGATTCTAATCTTACCAGTCTGCTTTGTGTCAAAATGACTATTACTAAGTCATCTGTGACTATGCAGCCTCTTTTCTTCGATGAGAAGATTGGAAGAAATTGGAGCATTATTTAGGGGGATGAGAGGAAGAACCCACCCCAAATAATAATCACAATTCTTTTAAGGTTGAATCACAAAAGTCACTAAATACACTTGTGCTCAATCCCCTGGTAGCTATAACTACAACACAAAGCAACTAGGCTTAACCTAGAGGCAATGTATAAAGTATGTATGTAGTACTCAAACATTAATAATGTGAAAACACAATGAAGAAAACTCGCAAGCCAATTTAGAAAAATAGAGAATATTTTATTAAATAAAACAACACAAAAATGATAAAAATCCAACTAGTAGAACCAGTGTTATACATTTTTAAAATATGCATTTAAAATGAGTGCCAGGAAGCAATAAGCAGCAGTTTTGGGCAACAGGTTATGCAGGACCGGGACTAGGGTAAGATTTGAAGCTCACCGCGATGGAGCACAGCTCAGATACAAGGTCCAGGTTTGCCCAGTCACAAAGTTACCTTCTCAGTTAGAAGCTTTAATGAGGTAGCACGTCTTTAAGGCATCCGGTAGTCGGCTGATCCAAGAAATGGCTCAATGGTGACAGGGAGGTGCTGTGCAAGGCATCAGAATGGAAGGGAGGCTGCTCAGCATCAGGCCTGGTGAAGCTGTCGATGAAGGCTGTCCACGTTGCTTTGGTGCTGCTTGGCATCAAGTCCAGTGAAGATGTCTGCTATGCTTTGTTCCAGTGATGTTTATTCATTACATTTATGTAATCTGGTATCCTGGGCAATAGCAGGGAGTCCTTATTACACTGTTAGATCGGGAGCACTACCCAGCTTGCCATGGCAGTGGAGGTAATAAAGCTTACTGTTAAACTGGAAGCCTCCGTACATTTCCCCTGGTAGTGGAGCACTTAACAATGGTGACAAGGAGTAGACCTTGCAGTAGCAGAATGACCCCACCAACCAAATTCTAACAAATTCATGGATTACTTGTGCGAAGACATACAAAGTGCTTGTAATAGTTAAAGTGTGAATAGAAGAAGCTATGAAACAACACCCACATAGGAAAGGTCAAATTTGAGAATTGTTACTTGTTTTTTTACTTCTTAAATATTATCAAGCACATTGGAAACTTCATTGGTTTTGCGCATGCTCACCGGTGGCTCAAAAGATGTGCAACATGCTAGCAGCATCCTCTGATTACCACATGAGCACCAGCAGAAATATTTCACCGTGTGTCTCTGGCATTCACAGCACTCCACAAGTTTACAATGTGACAGCTCATTTGGAATTGGGAATAACCATCTCAATAATGGGATTATGATGTAGGATGGAACACCAATGCAAATACTAAATTGACACTGTACATCCATCCAAAGGCCCTGATCCCCAGGCATATGGCACATACTGTAAAGGAGTACCTAAAACTTTATTTTACAGTATTAAAGGAAACTTAAACTAGGGGAAACACCTTAACTAACCTAACCTATCTTAACAATGCATAACCCACAAATGGCCCTAACTACCCTAAACTAAACTTACTTACCACATTTAACTAAACACTCTAAACATCAACCCGCCACCCCCCTTATATGACGGGACACACGTAGGACAACATATACTAAACTAAACACATACTAACTTATCCTAAACAAATATATATATTTTTGTATATTTTTGTATTTTTGCAATTTTTGTGTGTTTTTTTTATACACATAAACCCCAACATCATCCAACACACTAAAAAATATGTAATAATACAACACCCTCCACCCCCAAACCACTTTTTTTTAAAGATACGTTTGGAGCACATATTCATTTGGGTAATTTATATCACCGCTTGATATTGATTTGTTGTGGACAAATAAGAGAAACATTTTTTATTGCTGTCGACTGATGTTCGCTTTAGTTTCTTTATGGGAAGTTGATGACCCTCCCTTTTTTTTGAAGATACGTTTGGAGCACATATTCATTTGGGTAATTTATATTACCGCTTGATATTGATTTGTTGTGGACAAATAAGCCCTGAAGAAGTCGTAGGGGATTTAATATTTCCCAAGACGAAACATGTGTTGGCTGGAATTGCAATTGTCTTTGGATCTATGACTATCCAATGTGAAGATATGTTTTGAATAAGGCTGGAATCGCAATTGTCTTTGGATCTATGACTATCTAATGTGAAGACAAGTTTTGAATACATTTTGATTCATCGGATGATTTAATAACCTATTTGGTGTGACGTGGACTGAGATATGAAAAGTGTTTCATAAATTTGCATATGTAATATATATTTTTTATATCTACATAAGGGGAACCTCATTGTGTATTTCTTTTTTTCACCCCCAAACCACTTATACTAACTAAACGAACAGCCTACTCTAACCTAACACTAAGCCCCCTAAACCCACTAAAGAAAAGAATGAGGAAAGAGGAGGCAGGGGAGGGAATCATGGCTGAGGATCCAAAAGTTACACATTTGCCCTCCTTAGGATCTTTTTGATACCCCGCAGTCTCCTGCTATTGCGGGACACCTCCTGCTGCAGCCTGTCCATCCTTCGCAACACTTTTTGCATGTCATGTTTCAGTGTCTGTAAATCCTGATTGTCTACCACAGCAGCTGGGGTTGTGTGGGTACCACTTGTAGATGCTGTTGGTGGTGCCGGTGCTGTGGTTGGAGGGGGAGGTGCAGGAGGTGCTGCTTGTGGGCCTGGAGCAGACGAAGTCGAGGGACCTGCTTCAGTGGCTGTCATCCCTGGGGCCACTGTGGGCTGAGCTGTGGTGGTGGTGGCAGTTGTGGGCAATGCTCGCCCTCCCTTGGGCAAATGCCCTCCATACCCCTGTGGCTCTCTCATGGCAATATATACGTGCCATATTGCGGAACCCAGCCTCCATATCGAGTATGTGGCGGTAACGCACTGCCCGCCTCTGGAATTCCCGTATCTCCTGGGCATTCATGTTGGCAGCTGTAAAAATAGAGAAAGCCAAACATTAGTGACATCATTGTGTGATACATCTACAGATGATATTCTAACACTTCATCAAAAATAGCACATACAGTCCAAATCACAGCACAGATGATAGAATGTCCCTGAGGAATGACATGCCAACGCACCCTACCCATCAACTATCTAACAGCACAGCAATGCACAAAAAGGTGTGTACTTAATTAAAAGATCTGTGCATCTTTGTACTGCTATATATCTTCAGGATGACAATCAAGGCACACAAGACCTGTGATTTGTATATGGAACTGCCAGGATGGTATGCAGTTGGTAATCATGAGGGGGCATTGTGGTTTGGAACACCTGAATGTTTGATTTAAATGTCTGTCATCTACACTGGGATCATCACACGTAGGTACACATATTTTCTAGACCTAACCCTGTGCCTCAGGAGGAATGGACATGCAACACATACTTTCAAACATCAAGGACAACCACGAAGCTTTGGACAGCTGTCCATGGGTTTAGTCAGTCTACCACAGGTAAAGAGGGCTGTCAACTAGAATTGAGTCAACCATTGGACAATCACATCTACATTTATTTTTCTAATTGCGGACAATTGTCAACATCATTAGATCTCACTGACACCTTTCCAAAATCAAGCACATTGATGCAGGCACCCATCTGGCCTTGATCTGCATGCACGCCTATGACATTTCACTCAAGTGCCACATAAATGGAGTACAACATGTGGAGCTAGATGCTGCCGGAAAGTCACCCATACAGTCCTACCTGTTCATTACTTAACAGGGATGCTCAAGTCTGTGTGTAAAACGTATGCATCACTGGTCTGTGTGAATCAGAGTATGACTTGCTGACTAAATTATGACACTGGCCACCTCCAAATTAATTATTGGCATACATGTAGCAACAAATCACCTAGTTCACCTGCCCATGCCTATAGCGCAGCACTCAACTCCAAATATATGACTCTCTGCTGCAGAATGTCTAACTTTAACATGGAATAATAGGTCAACCTCCAGTCAAGTCACATATCAGCTCACGTGCCAGCACATCATACCTTGCAATGAGTCAAACACACAGGAGCCAATCCCACAACAGCTACAAACACAACACAGGACAAACATATTAACACTTACTGGATACGTCTGGGTCTGCAAATCGAGCCACTTCACCAATTGTATAGGGGGCGAGTCCACCTATAAAACATGGAAGGGTGATATGTGCTCAATGTCTGCTCACTGTACAAAACTTGGAACAACAATTTACTGTGTGTGACATTTTATATGACAGAGCTGCACATCAGGCATGTAGACACACCAACAGACATAGTACTGCAAACATGCATTGACACTGTCACTCCAGTGAGTGATAGACACACATATGCACACATGCACTGGCCCTAACAATCATGTGGTGCCAAACATGAATACTCAATTGTGTGCTTAATTAATTCTAGAGGGTACTCCATTTCATCATTTATTATTATGAGAAACATGCAATGCCATATTTCTGGTGCACTGCAATACCAGTGACTCAGGTATTGTGGCTTGTGCATCAAGGGACAATGAGTTACTGTGTGATGCTCATGTGGGTTGATTTACATTCAGGAATTATTGTGCTTTCAATAGTCCATTATATGTGTGCCAGTGTTGTATATAGGTTACATATCCCACATTGGCAGTGTACCCAGAGCTGTATATGCCCCCTATGACAACATGATGGCAGGGATAATGTGTGTTACTTGATGACAATGTTATGTTATTCATGGATTGGCCATTTATCTGATTCAAAACAACAAAAAGATGTATGCTGACAGTGTCTAATTTGATCATCCTTGACAGAATGCATGGGCACAGGTGTAGTCAGTGCACCTGAAATGTGTTACTCTGGGCCCTGTGTACCTATATCAGGTATTGTAAATCACACTTTGCCACATTCATTAACTTAGAATTGACAAGTTCAATGATCTGTGGTAATACAACCGAATTGACACTGTCCCATAATTAAAACATGGGTTAGTAAATGTCCTATTTCTGCAATCTTGATGAGGTAGGTCTCTACTTGAAAGCACCTTGGGAATGGCGGCACTCACAGGAATGCTGGTCTGCTGAACTTAGAACACCACCATGTCTGTGATAGCCTTCATACTGAGAAGTTAATAATTGTACATGTGCTGCACTTTATCAGCAGGGGTGTACCAAAAGTAAAATAACAACCTATTTCATCACTTAAGTTGTATAATGGAAGCAGTCAGTGGTCCCTTGCACAACATCATGCAAATAAATAGTTTGTGGCCATGCATTCACAAAGAGCAGTGATCCTATGATGACCCATTCACTTTACAAAATTGTTTGGCTATAAAGTGACACAGATGGTAACTACACCAGCTCTGTACCAGCAATTGCGCCCAAGGCAAAAATGTTGTTGGGCCATGCTACACAATGATAGGATTTCAACGGCTACTCTGAAAAGCCACAAGATGAACCTGTTTTGTGCTACTGCAATCTGGTAGCATCCTGGCACAACTGGGTTTGGCCATGTGAAAGATTATCTGACCAGACGTAAACACACAATGAACTTAGGGCCAGATGTGTCTTTTTTTTGTGTTGCATTTGCTTCATTTATTTACGCTGCAGCTATGGAAATTAGCACAAAAAATGTGATTGTAGCAAGTGTCCTACACTTTGGCATCCAGAAATAATGCAAATGCTTCACAAATAAAGTAGAAATATCGGCCTAAGGTATTAGCAGAGGTTAGGAAGAGCTTTGTACGTATGGCCATGAATACTGTTCAGACATGGTTTAAAAAATCTGGGGACTACATTGGTTCCTTGAATTAGCATGTGAAATACATCCCATTCCTGGTACACTCACAGGCCCTGAATCATTCATTTGTTTGTGCTGCATTACCACCATCTCTTGACGCCAAAGCAGCACTAATTTACTAGATAAAGTTGCCTTTTGTAAGTTTGTGTAGCTTTAGCGTTAACAAATGATGGTAATTTGTTGCAAAATTAGTATAAATCAGGGCCACAGCTTTTCAACTTGCATTCCACATGTCCACAACATGCATGCAGCATGTCACAAAATCTGCTACTGTTACTCCAGAGCATTGTGCTGTACACATTAGTCAAATTTGTACTCACCAACAAGGCCACCAATCACCACACCCAGGTGGTCCAGCAGGTCCTGCTCTCGGGCCACCAGGTCAGGCCAGTGATGTTTCAATTGGTGGTTGTTGCGCTGGCTGTTGAAGATTCTTCTTAGGTGGAACAGCACCTTTGCCCACCTGAGCCTCCTTGCCTCCGTGTGACACCCCTGTATCACACGGCCCCCAGCCTCCAACATCAGGGGGAGGAAGTGGCACACCAGCCACACAAAAGCCCACAGATCCTCCTCACCCATTCTCCCCAGATTTGGCCTTCCCAACATCTCAAACAAAATAGGATAGGAAAGGGTAAAGAGGGAAAAACAGGGAAAGGAGGTATGAAAAGGAAACTTAACTAACCCACAGACAGCCCAACAATACCCCAACTAACAATACCCACAAACATACTCCCAACAGTACAAAGACAAATCTAATCACAATAAATGAAAAAAAATACTTACACAGATTAACACAGACAGTTACAAAACAACAGAATACAATAGCAATAGCACACAGGAGACAAAAGCACAATATTTCCAGAGACAACTCAAGACACAGCCACACAGTCTAGAATAATCACAGACTGCAAAGTGAAAGTACACCCACTGTACCATGTCTGTAAACAGGATATCCTATTACATCACTTCCTGTCTCAAGTGCGGGGCATTTTTTTTTATATTGCGTGTAATTTTATGATGCTTCCGGGGTTTGTGTCAATATTTTTTGACGCATATGCATTAAAATTCCCCCGCATTCAAGGATCAATACATTTTTAATGGATAACCAATTTCCTGGGGTGCGGTGTCGGAATTAACGCTAGGGACCAATCGATGTATGGGTGTGAGCGTCATTTTTTAACACATATGCTTTATATTTTGACGCATATGCGTCTTTTTGACGCGTTTGCGTCAAAAAATCTGTCTTAAACTGTGTATGTGTGATTTTTCATTTTTTTACATGCATGCAGCCTATAACTATACAAAGACAGGATGGCATGACCTGCAGTGTGTGTTCTAGTGTTTGGGCACATGTGGCAGACCATACTACTGTGGACCATAATACTCAAGTTGTTGTGCCAGATTAGCTCTCTTAACTGATGCAACAGCAACACAAACTTTTGGAATAAAATTGGTATTTCCTAGTTTGAGCAGGAGTTGCATCAATAGAGGATAGCAAGGCTACGCAACTAAACACATAGACTCATGGCCTGTGTATTTATGTCTTTGAATTGGCTCTTCAAATTGTTGTTGTGCCTCTATGAGAACGTCACAAGAACATTTTGGCGTAATGTGCATGTATGAATGTGTTATAATTGTGTATAACCATCAGATGCCATTCATTGAGGTACATCAGTCATAATATATGTTTGTTATATCTGTTATGTCTTATGCTGTGTGTACTTCCTTGACTTTGGGGACCAAACATTTCCCATGACGAACTATACACAGGATAGATGGAGGACAGTTCATAATGGCTATGTCAGATATGTTACCCATCACAATTAATAAAATATTGAATACCACTTCATGGTCACCTGTGTGTATTCTACCCATGAGTCCATCATTTGAACATGCTAGGTAGGTATAGTGTTTGTGACACAGAGTCTCACGTTCAATCCTAAAAATGTTCTGTACCCCACAGTTTGAGTCATGTAAATGACCTATGTTTCTCCTGTGGCTGTGGACGACCAGCAGACCATGCTGCACGTGTTCACATAGTTCCAGTGGTTCATTGCACAAAGGTGTCAAGTTCAAGTGTGTGGCCATGTGTACCCTGTGTCAGTATTGGCCTCCATGTTGTCACAGTTACGTGCAGGTCTAGTCATGAGTCTGTGGAGCCAATCCCTGAATTAACAGAGTATCCTTCAAAGCAGAATTGACCTAAAGCCAACGATCAATAACAACACACATGGGAATAGTCCAGCTATGGCACTGCAGGACTTTTATAAGGCTGGCGACAGAGCAACCTTGGTGTGCTCAAAAACTTTAGGGATCACTAATAGGAAACAGGGAGCATTCATCACAACATTTGTATACAGGGTGGGCTCTAAAATTCCCATTGCAACTGGGAACATCAGTACCTCTGTGCTGTTTAATCTCACAGCTAGTCACCATGCAAGCCCCATCAAAAGGTGGCAGCAGAAGGGAATCTGTGTGTGGACCATCAGGGCATAAAAATGTTTTGTCCTTACATACACATTAGCAACCCTTGTTTGTTGTGTTGTAGGCACTGTACAAAATCCATGCATACAGCCATAGCACACTGTCACTGTTTGGCACTAATGAATACATGAAACCCAGACAAGGGATGGGGGCTGGATTAGGCAATTTGAATACATGTCCCAGAACAGAATACGATAATGTCAGGGAGACCAGATCCTCGGGGCCTGTGCACGTTCCCAACATGTCCACCACTAGACAGCTCCAAAACTCTGATAGAAATATCACAGAGCCTAAGAGAATCCAAGTGGGGGGAAAAGGGATCAGGTAGGGAACAGCTGGGAAGGAGACCTGTGGGAAGCAAAAGGTTAAACAACACAATATCAAGATATAATCACAGTGACTTTCACTAGACTATGGTTCTAAGCGTTCTCATACTGTAACCATGGATAACCTAAGAAGTGACTATCACTAGACCTCAAGAACTCTGGGTACCTGGAAAAAATCAAGAATGGTTAATACAATGTTTCATATGGACTTTTTATGAAATGTCACATACTGTCTAGGAATACAAGAACCTTCTAGAATAATGTTTCAAAACAAACATTGCATTTTAAACATGAGGACAAAGGCAATCTGAAAAATTTCCAGGAAAACAATAGGAATTGGACTAGGAACTTAATTTGCACAAAGAATGTCACATTTTGAATTTAGCATCTTCACAGAAAATCCAGAAGCCCAGGATAAATTGGTGCACTTCAACAAACACTACACATCAAAGTTTTAGTTGCCATGGAATGATTGTGCACACTGTTGCCGATCTGAACATCAAGTTTTACATGTTGGAAACGAATCGCACACACTGTCGATTCTAACAAGGATATGCAAATGCCACGAAATGATCGAGCACACTGTTGCCAATCTGAACATCAAGATTTACATGCGGGAAATAATTTGTGCACACTGCCGATTCGAACAAGGATATGTAAATGCCAAGAAATGATCGCGCAAGGTGTCGCCGATCTGAACACCAAGTTTTACGTGCGGGAAATGAATCACGCACACTGCCGATTCGAACAAGAACATGCAAATGCCATGAAATGATCGTGCAAGCTTTTGCCGATCTGAACACCAAGTTTTACATGCAGGAAATGAATCACGCACACTGCCGATTCGAACAAGAATATGCAAATGCCATGAAATGATCGCGCAAGCTTTTGCCGATCTGAACACCAAGTTTTACATAGAGGGAATGAATTGCACACACTGCCGATTCGAACAAGAATATGCAAATGCCATGAAATGATTGCGCAAGCTTTTGCCGATCTGAACACCAAGTTTTACATGCGGGGAATGAATCGTGCACACTGCTGATTCGAACAAGAATATGCAAATGCCATGAAATGATTGCGCAAGCTTTTGCAGATCTGAACACCAAGTTTTACATGCGGGGAATGAATCGTGCACACTGCCGATTCGAACAAGAATATGCAAATGCCATGAAATGATCGCGCAAACTGCCGCCGATCTGAACACCAAGTTTTACATGCGGGAAATGAATCGCACACACGTCCGATTTGAACAAGAACATGCAAATGCCATAAAATGATCACGCAAGCTGCCGCCGATCTGAACATCAAGTTTCAGATGCGGGAAATGAATCGCGCAAACTGCTGATTCGAACAAGAACATGCAAATGCCATGAAATGATCGCGCAAGCTGCCGCCAATCTGAACATCAAGTTTTACATGAGAGCAATGACTTGCGTACTCTGAAAGTTTCACGAGTAGGCCCAAAACTCAAGAATCTTTGAGAACGGGGTCAGAGGCCCAGCCCGACCTCTGCCTTACCACCCTGCTCAAGGATCACCAATATGATGCAGGGCAGGCCTGGAACATCAAGGTAAGTCTCCGTAACAGGAGCTCAGGAAGTTGCTGCTGCTCTGCACCGGGACCTCTGAATAGTGAGCATGTGGAGCTGGGCTGGCTCCCTAATATAGAGTCTGGCCCAGCCCACAAACCACACCCAGTCATGCTGCAGGGAAAGCTTCTAGAAGGACCTAGAAAGGGACCACACCCTAACACACTCAGTAAGCCTGCAGCAATACATTGCAAATGAACAGTTATTCAAGGTTGAAGTCTGCAATGCAAAAGGTTAACATACTGCATGTAAATACAATGCATAAATTATGCCCTTGCATAAAGGCTGGGTTTTTGCATTTTTGTCGCCCGTAGAGCGTGCACTGTCCTGATGTTGACAGATAAGTAAACTGACTAAACTATACTATACATTTGAGGATTCATCATAGACCTACCAGACACAATACCGCAGGAGGAAACAGAGGGCATGGAAAGCAACTATGAGACAAATGTAGCCACAGGGAACCTTTATGTTTAACGCAAAGCCTGGATCCATTCTGGCTAACAGGATGCAGGCTCTGTCAGGAACAAACATGAACAAGGGAAATACACAGTGATCAGACTGGGACAAGCAGGAACAACACTGTGGGGACTAAAAACAGTTTGTGCTGTGGTTTGCAATGTTACACAATCCCCCAAGGGCTCTGGTACACAAGTGATTTGTACACCAATGCACAACAAGGAGATTCAGAAAATGGCAGCCTCTGAGCAGTTCCAGGCAGCAGCAAGGGCAGGGCAGGTCGAAAGGGCTGGTCTGCATGGAAGTTCTCACAGGTGTGTGCACCTTCTGTCTCTCACAAGTCCTGGAGTTGAGCATCAAGTTCAAAGGGCCAACTGGACCTTTCACATGGGAAGCAATGGACAGCTGATTACAGGTCCTACTGACTACCAGGCAGTGCATTATCGGACCTGAAGTCTATGCAGACTGATGAACTATGACTATGGCATGCCATACTGAAGAGGGAAGCACACAGGAGTCAGAATGGGAGTCTGGGTATGTGTAGATGAAGATTCTCAGGGTACATATAGTCCATTAACAGGGCCTCCTATTGAAGGATGGGCAGAGTCTTTAAACATGGAAGTGGCAGGACTGCGCAGGGCATGTCTTGTGAGCAATGCTTGTCATACCTGGGGCACTTGTGCTATTCATTTGCAGCTTACATGGACTTCTTGTCACACATACTCCTTGCAGCGATAGCTGATGTCACACTTACTGCTGTCAAGGGTCTGGTCATACATTCCTGTTACCAATGCAATTGCACATCCACTGCCTCATGTATGAAGCACTTTTTTACCTTATGATTGATGGTGTCTTAGTTGTATGTTATATGCTGCAATGGGCCATGTTGGCATCATGGATGTGTCTCATAGCTGTGGTCCTCTGGTGTTGCCCTTCAAATGTGAAATAGACAGGATATCTGTCATTAACACTGTGTGTGATGTTTGCTGTACATTCATACCCATCAAATGTGATTTGGCTTTTTCAGTATGCAAATTTGTATTTCTGCAATGCTCTATGGGACAAAACTCTGATTATGATTCCTAGAGATCATGTGATGCATAAATAATTACCCAGGGCATGATTGAGTGATGAAGTGAGGTGTTTAATTACATATGATAACAAAGTGGTGATGGTGACTATAGTTAGAAGAAGTTTTGTACAATGTGTTGTCTCCAACACAATCCTACAGCTGTGTTTGGATGGTCCCCCTCATTTTCACGGACAGCATCCTCTTCTTCAGGCATATGTTGATCGGGTTCTTAGAGGGGAATGTTTCTCTTCACACAAATGTTGTGCAGGATGGCACAGGTCAAAATGATCTTGCAGACAAGTTCAGGGGAATATAGGAGGCTGCTTCCGGTGATGTCCAGGCACCTGAATCTGGACTTCAGGATGCCAAAGTACTCTCAACTATGTTGCATGTCCTATGATGTGCCTCATTATAGGCACGCTCTGCTGCTGTGCTTGCATTGGCAATTGGGGTCATGATCCATGGCTGGATCCCGTAACCCTGATCAGCTGAAAGAGAATATTAGGGTAAGTATTTTGTTGGTGGTTGCACCGTGATTGTCACTTTGCATGGCAGTTGTTGTCTTGTGTCGTCTATGACTCATCTGTGTTTGCGGTATTGTGTGAGATCCTAGGTTTCTGTGATGTTATTTCTGCATTGGCTTGTTTAACTATCAAAACTAGTATTTGGCTGATGGACATGATATCAGTGGTATATTTGGAAACTTGCAATTCAGTGTGTATCTCACATGCGTTATGTAATGTGAAAGAAGTGTCAGTGGGCCTTCACCGGAGGTGACATGATACTTCCACACACACAATTGATTCCACTGTGGTGGTAACATGGTTGCACTATATGGGCTGAACATCCCATCCAATTCAACATACATAATTGCAGGTGAAATGCAACAGTGAGGCCTTTTGATTTGGCTAGGTGACAATGCACAACACATCTCCATAAGTTGGCAGCACTGAAGTGTTCACAATTGACAATGCACAATTATCCCATGTGTGACAAGTTCTATGCCAACCTATTTTTTTGCACTCACTGAGTTGGCTTATGTGCAAATGTGTACCTACACTACTGAACTTGCTACAGGTAAGCTGGCTAACTTGGTTGTGGGGGTGAAGGTTTTAGTGTCTGAAGGTCCATCTGCCTGTACATCTGTTATGTATGTGGGGAATTGTCTCAATCCGTATGTGTAGCACTGTGCACTTTGCATTAGTGTCACATCCACATGTTTTCATAGCACAGTCCACTTCCTTATTGCTAGCTGGTAATGTCACCTCTGGAGTTATGTGAAATGTTGGTACTGCCTCAATGATTCCATGTCACCTTCATTTGAGTCAGCGTCATCATGCTATGTATCTCATGGTGTTTGATCTGCAGCAACACACATTACACACCCATTACACAGGACGTATTGCTTGGAAGGGTGTGGAATTGAGTGCTATTGATGTGATATTGAAAGGTTCATCTTCCAAGTTGTATTGCCAATTAAGGTCATGTCATTGTCACTGTGTGGTTTTAAATTGGTCCTGTGTGGCTCTAGAGTGGCATCTCGTGTTATTTGCATCTGTCATTTGTCCATAGGTGTGTATCCCATTGGGTCAGGATATCAAACATGACTACCAGTGTCACAACTCAGTGTCTTCCTGGCCACGTGTCATTGTAGTGGTGTGTGTGTTGGGTGTCCTACAGGGTTGCTGTGCTGTGTGTAAATAACTAGGTTTCTGTACTTACCAACAGGTAGGCCATTGTCTTATCGTCCATCATGGAAGTGCTGATTGATGGTGCTGTGGCGGAAGATGAATGAATCATGTACACTCCCAGGATACTTTGCCATAATGTTGGTGAACAATCCACGATGATCCACAATGGCCTGCACATTGATGGAGTGTGTGTGCTTCCTGTTGCGGTATAGGTGCTCAGTTGCAGCAGGTGGCACTATCCGAACATGTGTGCAGTCAATGGCACCAAGCACGTGCGGGAAGCCATGAATTTGATAGAACCCCTGTTTGGTCTCCTGCTGCTTCTGCTGTGTGTTGGGGAAGCTGAAGTGGCGGGGTGTGCATGAGATGATGGCATCAAGTACCTTGGGAAGGAAGGCAGAAAATGAGGGCTGTGAGATCCCGGCAACCAGGGCAACAGTGGTTTGAAAAGAGCCACTTGCCAACATATGCAGTACAGCTAGCAGCTTGGTCTCCAGTGGAATGATGTTGGGTGTCTGCAAGCTGGGTGCCAACTGTGGCTCAATGTGGCTCAGCAGCTGCTGTATGGCTTGCCAGTTTAGTCTGTACCTCTGGATGATGTCATGTTCCCTGAGGCCCTGAAGGGTTGTCCTGGCCCTGAATATCCTGTCCTGCCTTCTGCGTTGCCTTTGGAGTCCATGTTGGTGTGGTGGTAGTTGTTGCTGTTGCTCCTGTGCTCTGCGACTTCGTGCATGCTGTATGAATATCACCTCCATGTCTTCCTTTTTGAGCTATGATGTTGCTTGTGGGAGTTTTCCTTAAGTAGTTGTGTGTTTGCCCCATTTTGACACCTGCCCTGACCATGGTGTTAAAGTTTGGCGCAAATCGGGATTTGCACCATTTTCACGCTCCGCCTCCCAGCCGTGAGCCATTTTTGCGCGGATGGATAAATATGGCGCATGGGTGTTTAAGTCATTTCTTAGACAGGAACGCCTACCTTGCATCTCATTGACACAAGGCGGTTTCAAGCATCCAGAAAATGGTGCACACTGGGATATTTTGACATTAGACAGGTCTAGCGTCAAAGTATAAATATGGTGTTAAGTTTGCGCCAAATTAGCATTAAAAAACAACGCTTATCTGACGCAAAGGGAGTATAAATATGGGCCTCACATTGTACTTTATTGAACTCCAATTTATTGCAAGTAACAATCATTTTGGTTTCCCCAACAGAATTTCTTCAAGATAACTAATGACTTTCGGTAAAACATGACTTCTTTCTGTGTACTGAGTAGTTGTGTTGGCTTGGTATTTCAACTTTTTACCTTAATTTGTTGTATTAATTGGTCATTTTAAATATTTCGTTCAATTTGCTTGTTTTGGAATTAAATCACTCAAAGGAGCCAAAAGAACCTGGCAGCAATTAATGTCACAACCTCCTCAATTCCGCTCTGACAATGAAGAACCAATATTGCCATGGAAAAAATGGAAAAGGCTGTTTGATTCATAATTAATGGCAATAGGAGGTGAGAAGATTTCTCCAGCAAGGTGCTATTACATAATGTGGGCACTGAAAGTCGTAATATTCACGAAAGTTTGGATGCTCTTATTGGCAATGGTGAAGGTGAAGCTGGAGCTATATTTGAAATGTCCTTATTGATGTTGGAAAAATGTTTTGGACCTCGTATCAACATTGGAATGGCAAGAAAACAAGCTTTTTTCCAGAGTTCAAAGAAAGGATGAAAAAGTAGGCAACTGTGTTGCTTTGCTGAAGAGTCTAGCATGCACCTTTGAGCTTGTGAACTTAACAGATTCTCTAATCATAGATTAGTTAGTTCCAACAGCCCTAGAGTGCAAGAAAAACACTAAGGCCCTGATTTAAGAAAAGTGGTGCTACACCCAGTGCAGCACCACTTTTCTTGCACCCCTTTAGTGCCTCCCTAACTCCACCATGTGTGCGTCGTATCTAAGATACGACACACCATGGCAGTAGTTTGGGGAACTAGTGTCAAACTTTTTGATGCTAATTGGGAGCTTTGCAGGATTAGCATAATTTTTTTTTACGCTAATCCTGCAAAGCCCATTGAAATCAAAGGTGTGCCTCCTTTTAACGCCTACTCTGAGCAGGCGTTAAAAGTGTAAAAAAAACGACGCAAAGAAATCTTTTTGATTTCTTTGCACCATTTTCTCAGCCCCCCTAACAGGGGAATGCCCCCTTTGTATACATTATGCCTGGTGCAGGCATTATGTAGTGCAAGGGGTTACAAAGTGGTGCAATGCATGCATTGTGCCACTTTGTATATTTTGTGCAGTGTTTTTCTCCTCGTTGGGCCACGTTAGTGTAAAAAAATGATGCTAATGTGGCGCAAGGAAGTACCAGGGGCTCTAAAATCTGCCACTACATTCCAACACTAAAAGATGCTATTGACCCTGTGGAAGGAATGGAGCTTAGCTCAGGTTGTGTAAACATATGTGTTTTAAAATGTCGGATACTATAGAAAGAGTAACCATTAGCAAAGATCCTGTGGGCAATGATAAACAGAAGGGTGGTAGTTATGCTGCTAAAGGGAAAACAACTAATCAGAGGGATTCAAAGGATCCCCTTTGAAATGCTCCATGAGTGGGAATCCTGGGCATCTTTCAAATAGTCTGATTTGTTATACTCACAACTTGATATGCAGAAACTGTATGAAAAGAGGCCATTTGGCAAGAGTATTTAAAAATACCAAAATATATAAAGTTGTTGATGACTTTGAAACCAACCAGCAGGCCATTTGCACTTTCAACAGCTGGTGCAGTGAAAACCACCCAGCAGGCCATTTTGCACATTGACCCAGCTGGTAATGTCAAATAAACTGTGGATGATGGTCCTATAGTCATGGGCGAGTGTGAGATAGCAGTTGACAATAAGAAGATGCCAGTTTTGCCTAATTCTGGTTCCCCTTACCCACCTACTGGTGATAAAACTCGAAGCACATCTTTGGTGAGGAAAATGTGAAGTTACTTCTTCCTGATATAAAGCCTTGTTGGTATGGGGGTATTCAAATTGACTCAATTGGTTACAATGTAATGAGTAGCAATTTTAAGGGCAGTGAGACAGTGGACAAAGACTATGGAGGTCATTACAACCATGCCGGACGGTGGTAAAGCTGCGGTAATACCGCAAACAGGCCGGCAGACAAAAAAAGGGAATTATGACCGTGGCAGAAACCGCCAACATAGACAGCCACTTTAACATACCGCCCGCCACAGCGGTTCAGACAAGCAGCGCGGCGGTCACCGCCAACAGACAGGCGGAAGACAATGTACCTCCCACAGTATCACAACCCGCCAATCCGCCACCTTTTCCGGGGCGGATTCACCGTGAATAAAAACAGGGCGGAAACAGCTTTTGCAATGGGAAAACGCTCACCTCAACACACTCCACGAGGAAGGAGGACACCATGGAGCCGGAATTACAAATACTCCCTGCCCTTGTCTTCCTGCTCATCTACGAACACCAGCAACGGCGGCGCCAAAGACAACGGTGAGTACTGCACCTACGACATAGGGGAGGGGGGAGGCAAAAGTCACGGACACACACACGCAACACCCCCACCACCACCCTCGCACATTACAACACACACACAATGCATTTCCAAACATCACAGTAACAACCCACACCCCCCCGGAAGAATGCAAAGACAAAAGGAAATCAGTTCAAACATTGTAATGTATCAAAATACAGTTCCAAATATATACAGATATATATACACATTCAAAATTATATACATTACGAGAAGTAGTGCAGGTATGCACATATCAATGTCCGTGCACCACTGGTCCAAAAATGCATGGGCGAGGCCCACACTAGATACCTGTCCACAAACGGAGAGAACACTGCAGGGGCATCAGATAGAAATACAACAGGCACCTCAGGGGGAAGGGGGGGGTGGCACCTCAGCCGGATTACCGCACCACGCCAGATCCACGACAGGGCTCCATGCCCATTGATGTATCCTGGGGAGTGCAAAGCCACAGTCTCTCAAGTCTCTACAGTGGGTGGTTTGCCCACTGTACCATCCTGGGGAGTGCAAAGCCACAATCTCTCAAGTCTCTACAGTGGGTGGGTTGCCCACTGTGCCATCCTGGGGAGTGCAAAGGCACAGTCTCTCAAGTCTCTACAGTGGGTGGGTTGCCCACTGTACCATCCTGGGGAGTGCAAAGCCACAGTCTCTCAAGTCTCTACAGTGGGTGGTTTGCCCACTGTGCCATCCTGGGGAGTGCAAAGCCACAGTCTCTCAAGTCTCTACAGTGGGATGGGTTGCTGGGTGGGTTGCCCACTGTACCATCCTGGGGAGTACAAAGCCACAGTCTCTCAAGTGGATAACAGTCTCCACTGGTTCTGGAGGGGGACTGGTGCCCAGAGTGCTTCATCCTGTTAAGGACAGACGGAGTGGATGTCAGTCTCCAGTGGATCTGGAGGGGGACTGGTGCCCAGAGTGCTTCATCCTGTTAAGGACAGACGGAGTGGATGCATGTCTCCACTGGTTCTGGAGGGGGACTGGTGCCCACAGTGCTTCATCCTGCTAAGGACAGACGGAGTGGATGCATGTCTCCACTGGTTCTGGAGGGGAAATGGTGCCCAAACTGCATCAGGCTCCCTGTGACGGTTCCTGTTCCGTCACTGTCCCAGCTGCACCTGGGATAACAATGCTTGATGTGGCGGTGTTTTCCTTGTGCAGCGGTGCTTTGCCATGGCGGTCTCTGACCTGTTCAGCGTTGCTTTGCCCTGTACAGCGGTGCTCTGCCCTGTTCAGCAGTCTTCACCATGGCGGTGTTTTCCTTGTGCAGTGGTGCTTTGCCCTGTTCAGCGGTGCTTTGCCATGGCGGTCTCTGACCTGTTCAGCGGTGCTTTGCCATGGCGGTCTCTGACCTGTTCAGTGGTGCTTTTTGGCCTCCTCAGTGAGGGCAGCAGGGGTGACAGGGGCAGGGGCTGAGGTGCCTGGGGTGAAGGTGATGCCCACCCTCCTGGGTGAGCGGGCACGGGGCGAACGCTGAGGGGCTGCTGGGAGGGCGGTGCTGGTAGGGGAGGTGGCGGCTGTACCTGTAGAAGTGGGGGGCACAGATGGTGCCGCCACCACAAGGGAGCTCCCATCGGCGGACGAGTCCGTGTCGCTGGTTGGTGATCCGGTGCCTGACGTGAAGCTCCCCTCGCCCTCCGTCCCACTGGTGTATTCTGAGTCCGTGGTGTGGCCCTCCATGGCCATGTGGGATGCAGCTCCCTCGTGCTCCGGTGCCACTGTACCTCCGCCTGATGATGCTGATGCACAAAAGAACAGGGAGAGCAGAAAAAGGGGAGGGGGACGACAGAAGAAAGACAGGTTGAGTGCATGGCTTACCACTACCGTTGGCGGACAATACAGACACAGCAGCCCCCTGCACTACGCCGTGCTCTTGGCCACTACAGATGCAACTCCTGGGATCTGGCCTACATGGCTATGGTGGACATCTGCACACATGGATGCCACAGGGGCATGTATCCCTGTACTTGGCCCTCTACTGAGGTGGGGTGGAGTGGCACATGGCTTGCATTACAGAGGGGCCTAGCCTACGTAAGTTGCCCTGGCCTAGGGAAACCTACATCACTCCTCCCCCACCCAGACCCCTCCACTGCGCGCAAAGTCCCCAGAATGAGAGTGTACTCACCCCCTTGTGGCTGCTGTGATGCCCTCAAGCGCCCATCCAACTCCGGGTAGGCCACCGCCAGGATCCTGAATATCAGGGGGGTCATGGTGCGACGGGCACCCCTCCCACGTTGGGAGGCCATCCCAAGCTGAGCCTCCGCCGTCTTCTTGCTCCAGCGACGAATGTCCTCCCATCTTTTCCGGCAGTGGGTGCCCCGTCTCTGGTGGACCCCCAGGGTCCGGACGTCCTTGGCGATGGCATGCCAAATGTCCTTTTTCTGGTGGGCGCTGACCTACATGACAGGCACAGGGGAAGAAGAAAAGTCATTACCAACTGCCCCATCGATGTGAGTGGCCCCCATCCCTACCCTTGCCATGTGGCACATGCATTCACAGTCCTTCATGTTCCCTGAACTCTGCCGCCTTCCTTCTTACAACCAGCCCTCTCCACCCAGGCATAGTCCATACAACGTGCTCCCTTGGTACTTACCTGTTGATCTGGAGGACCGTAGAGTAGCGTGTACTGGGGGAGGACCCCGTCCACGAGCTTCTCCAACTCCTGAGCAGTGAAGGCAGGGGCCCTTTCCTCAGACGCAGCAGCCATTGTCTCTTCCAGACCGAGGGCACAGCAGCACTTGCAGTGTAGGTCCTCTCCTGTCGCAGATCAGGTATCGAGTGATTGAACAGATAGAAAATGGCGGTCACGTCCGCGGCGGTCACGTCCGCGGCGGTGCGTATAATCACCGCCGGCGCACTTCATCATTGGCTCCTGGGACCCATAGGGTCCAATGTTAACCAATGCAGCATTGCGCCGCGGTCTACGACCGCCTATCGCGACGGTGTACAACGCCTGCGCAGATCCCTCACATCCCATTGTCCCAGTTTAGAGGTCAGGCAGCCGCCATTTCAGGGGCCCACATGGCTTCACTTACTACTGCGTCACACATACCTAGGCCTACACTCAACACACATACAGGAAGAGTTTTGTGTTTGGTGTCGTGTTCTGTGTATCTGTGGGTACATACCTGGAAATTTGTTGACTCTGTGGTCGCTGTTGTCCTTCCTAGGCACCGTCAGCTTGGACATTTGAGAAGATGGCGTAATCCTCCGATGTACCGACCGCTGGTGGACCTGTTGACAATGGAGGAGCGACATTTAATCATCACCTACAGGTTTGACCGTGCCACAATCCAGGAACTATGTACCCAGTTGGAGCCAGACCTGATGTCACCAATCCGCCATCCCACTGGAATCCCCCCTGACGTGCAGGTGCTGTCAGTGCTCCATTTCCTTGCAAGTGGGTCTTTTCAGACAACAGTGGCCATGGCATCAGGGATGTCCCAGCCTATGTTTTCCAACGTGTTGTCCAGAGTGTTGTCTGCCCTGCTGAAACACATGAGGAGCTACATCGTTTTCCCTCAGGTGGAGGATTTGGCTACAGTTAAAGGTGACTTCTATGCCCTTGGACATATCCCCAACATCATAGGTGCTATTGATGGCACCCATGTAGCTCTGCCCCCCCCCCACAGGAGTGAACAGGTGTACAGGAACCGTAAGAGTTATCTTTCGATGAATGTACAGATGATATGTTTGGCAGACCAGTACATCTACCAGGTAAATGCTATGTTCCCTGGCTCTGTGCATGACGCCTACATCCTGCGGAATAGCCGTATTCCGTATGTGATGGGTCAACTCCAGAGGCACCGTGTGTGGCTATTAGGGGACTCTGGTTACCCCAACCTGTCCTGGCTATTGACCCCAGTGAGGAATCCCAGGACCAGGGCAGAGGAACGCTACAATGAGGCCCATGGGCGGACTAGGAGGGTGATCGAACGCACCTTCGGCCTCCTGAAGGCCAGGTTCAGGTGCCTCCATATGACAGGTGGTTCCCTATTCTACTCACTGAAGAAGGTGTGCCAGATCATCATCGCCTGCTCGATGCTTCACAATCTTGCTTTGCGACGCCAGGTGCCTTTTCTGCAGGAGGATGGTCCAGATGGCGGTGTTGTGGCAGCTGTGGAGCCTGTGGACAGTGATGAGGAGGAAGCTGAGGAAGAAGACATAGACAACAGGGAGTCAGTCATACAGCAATATTTCCAGTGACATACAGGTGAGAACATTTCTTTTTTACCATTACATTCACTTTCACACTTCTACCTCTATCATGTCTGTCATTCTATAGCACTATTTGGTCACTGAGTTGTACCTTTCCATTACGGTTTCACAGGTGTGGTTACCAACGTGTGTCATCTGCTTGCATCCTTCAAGGACTTGTGATGTGTGACATAGGTATGTTGGCTTTACAATTGAAAACGCATTTTGACACTGTCATTGATAATACAAATTTACCAAATCACAGACTGACTCCAGATTGTTTTGTGGTTCAAGGATGTTTATTTAAGTGCTCAAAAATGGAGGGGGGGTGTATAATGGTGATGGGGGATGGTGGAGGAATGTCCATGGCAGAGTCCCGTCTATTGGTCACACAGGTGCACTGCCCATATGGGCATAGGAAGTGGAGCTGGGGCAGTTAAAGTATGGACAGGGTAACAAAGTGGGACAGTGGTAGGACAATCAGGGTGGTCTCATTTCCTGGCGGGGGTCTTGCCATCTTGCTCTGTCCTGTTCCTGGATCGCAGGAACCGCTTGCGTGTGGTTGTCCGTCTGCAGGGGGTGGGGTGCTGGTGTGGTGGTCCTGTGGCGGGGCGTCCTGTCCACTAGCGCCGGCGGAGGTGGTGCGCAGTTCATCGTCCATGCTAGTGTCAGGGGCCCCTTGGAGTGCCACGGTGTCCCTCATGGTGTTTTGTATGTCCTTCAGCACCTCTACGATGGTGATCAGGGCGGAGCTGATGGTTCTGAGTTCCTCCCTGAACCTCAAATACTGCTCCTCCTGCAGGCGCTGGGTCTCCTGAAACTTGGCCAGGACCGTCGCCATCGTCTCCTGGGAGTGGTGGTATGCTCCCATGATGGAGGAGAGGGCCTCGTGGAGAGTGGGTTCCCTTGGCCTGTCCGCCCCCTGTCTCACAGCAGCCCTCCCAGTTCCCCTGTGTTCCTGCGCCTCCGTCCCCTGGACCGTGTGCCCACTACCACTGCCCCCAGGTCCCTGTTGTTGTTGGGGTGGTGGGTTATCCTGGGTTCCCTGTAGTGGTGGACACACCGCTGATTGACGTGTCCTGGGTACGGAGGTATGGGCCCGCTGGGTGGGTGCTGTGCTGGTGTTACCAGAGGGTGGAAGGTCAGTGTTGGGCTGTGCCTGTGCAAGGGGAACCGACTGTCCCGAGGCCCACGATGGTCCGGGCTGGTCATCAGGATCCAGTAGGGCAGAGCTGCTGTCGTCACTGTGGGCCTCTTCTGTGGGTGGAGTGGAGATGTCTGGACCCTCCGATGTGGTGACGTTCCTTAGTGGTCCTGCAGTGATATGAGATCATGATTATTGCATGAGTGTGTGTAATGGTGTGCAATGGGTGTGTGTGCGTGTACCTCAGTGCAAGCATTCCTGTGTGTGGGTTTGTGTGATGATGGTTAGGGGGTTGTTCTGGGTATGTGCAGTGAGCATGCTTTGGTGAGGGGTGACCATGCTTAGTTGTGTCATGCAGGGCTTGGTGTTGGGATGAGTGGTTTGTGTTATTAGTACATTAGTGAGGATTTGGGGTGATAGGGGAGGGGGTGAGGGTGGGGGTGTGTAATAGCATGCAGGTAGGGTGGGGGATATGATAGTTAAGATTTGACTTACCAGTGTCCATTCCTCCACCGACTCCTCCGAGGCCCTCTGGATGCATGATGGTCAAGACTTGCTCCTCCCATGTTGTTAGTTGTGGGGGAGGAGGTGGTGGTCCGCCGCCAGTCCGCTGTACCGCAATGTTGTGCCTGGAGACCACAGAACGCACCTTTCCCCGTAGGTCATTCCACCTCTTCCTGATGTCCTCACGATTTCTTGGATGCTGTCCCACAGCGTTGACCCTGTCCACGATTCTGCGCCATAGCTCCATCTTCCTGGCTATGGAGGTGTGTTGCACCTGTGAGCCAAATAGCTGTAGCTCTACCCGTAGGATTTCCTCCACCATGACCCTGAGCTCCTCCTCGGAAAACCGGGGGTGTCTTTGGCGTGACATGGGGTGGTGTGGGTGATGTGTGGGGTAGTGTAAGTGTTGATGTGTGTGGTGATGTGTAGTGGTGTGTGGTGTTTTGTGCGTGGAATGTTGTATGGGTGATGGTGTTGTGTGCCTCTGTGTGGTGGGGTTCTCAAGTGGTGTGCTCTCTGTCTCTCTGGCCTTCATTCGTGAATTATGGTGTAGGAAGTTGGCTCTGTATGTGCTATTTCAAAGTAAGGAATAGCATGCACAGAGTCCAAGGGTTCCCCTTAGAGGTAAAATAGTGGTAAAAATAGATAATACTAATGCTCTATTTTGTGGTAGTGTGGTCGAGCAGTAGGCTTATCCAAGGAGTAGTGTTAAGCATTTGTTGTACATACACATAGACAATAAATGAGGTACACACACTCAGAGACAAATCCAGCCAATAGGTTTTTGTATAGAAAAATATCTTTTCTTAGTTTATTTTAAGAACCACAGGTTCAAATTCTACATGTAATATCTCATTTGAAAGGTATTGCAGGTAAGTACTTTAGGAACTTTAAATCATAAAAATTGCATGTATACTTTTCAAGTTATTGACAAATAGCTGTTTTAAAAGTGGACACTTGGTGCATTTTTCACAGTTCCTAGGGGAGGTAAGTTTTGGTTAGTTTTACCAGGTAAGTAAGACACTTACAGGGTTCAGTTCTTGGTCCAAGGTAGCCCACCGTTGGGGGTTCAGAGCAACCCCAAAGTCACCACACCAGCAGCTCAGGGCCGGTCAGGTGCAGAGTTCAAAGTGGTGCCCAAAACACATAGGCTAGAATGGAGAGAAGGGGGTGCCCCGGTTCCGGTCTGCTTGCAGGTAAGTACCCGCGTCTTCGGAGGGCAGACCAGGGGGGTTTTGTAGGGCACCGGGGGGGACACAAGCCCACACAGAAATTTCACCCTCAGCAGCGCGGGGGCGGCCGGGTGCAGTGTAGAAACAGGCGTCGGGTTCGCAATGTTAGTCTATGAGAGATCTCGGGATCTCTTCAGCGCTGCAGGCAGGCAAGGGGGGGGTTCCTCGGGGAAACCTCCACTTGGGCAAGGGAGAGGGACTCCTGGGGGTCACTTCTCCAGTGAAAGTCCGGTCCTTCAGGTCCTGGGGGCTGCGGGTGCAGGGTCTCTCCCAGGCGTCAGGACTTTGGATTCAAAGAGTCGCGGTCAGGGGAAGCCTCGGGATTCCCTCTGCAGGCGGCGCTGTGGGGGCTCAGGGGGGACAGGTTTTGGTACTCACAGTATCAGAGTAGTCCTGGGGTCCCTCCTGAGGTGTCGGATCTCCACCAGCCGAGTCGGGGTCGCCGGGTGCAGTGTTGCAAGTCTCACGCTTCTTGCGGGGAGCTTGCAGGGTTCTTTCAAGGCTGCTGGAAAAAAAGTTGCAGCCTTTCTTGGAGCAGGTCCGCTGTCCTCGGGAGTTTCTTGTCTTTTCGAAGCAGGGGCAGTCCTCAGAGAATGTCGAGGTCGCTGGTCCCTTTGGAAGGCGTCGCTGGAGCAGGATCTTTGGAAGGCAGGAGACAGGCCGGTGATTTTCTGGAGCCAAGGCAGTTGTCGTCTTCTGGTCTTCCTCTGCAGGGGTTTTCAGCTAGGCAGTCCTTCTTCTTGTAGTTGCAGGAATCTAATTTTCTAGGGTTCAGGGTAGCCCTTAAATACTAAATTTAAGGGCGTGTTTAGGTCTGGGGGGTTAGTAGCCAATGGCTACTAGCCCTGAGGGTGGGTACACCCTCTTTGTGCCTCCTCCCAAGGGGAGGGGGTCACAATCCTAACCCTATTGGGGGAATCCTCCATCTGCAAGATGGAGGATTTCTAAAAGTTAGAGTCACTTCAGCTCAGGACACCTTAGGGGCTGTCCTGACTGGCCAGTGACTCCTCCTTGTTGCTTTCTTTGTTCCCTCCAGCCTTGCCGCCAAAAGTGGGGGCCGTGGCCGGAGGGGGCGGGCAACTCCACTAAGCTGGAGTGCCCTGCTGGGCTGTGACAAAGGGGTGAGCCTTTGAGGCTCACCGCCAGGTGTTACAGCTCCTGCCTGGGGGAGGTGTTAGCATCTCCACCCAGTGCAGGCTTTGTTACTGGCCTCAGAGTGACAAAGGCACTCTCCCCATGGGGCCAGCAACATGTCTCTGGTGTGGCAGGCTGCTGGAACTAGTCAGCCTACACAGACAGTCGGTTAAGTTTCAGGGGGCACCTCTAAGGTGCCCTCTGTGGTGTATTTTACAATAAAATGTACACTGGCATCAGTGTGCATTTATTGTGCTGAGAAGTTTGATACCAAACTTCCCAGTTTTCAGTGTAGCCATTATGGTGCTGTGGAGTTCGTGTTTGACAGACTCCCAGACCATATACTCTTATGGCTACCCTGCACTTACAATGTCTAAGGTTTTGTTTAGACACTGTAGGGGTACCAGGCTCATGCACTGGTACCCTCACCTATGGTATAGTGCACCCTGCCTTAGGGCTGTAAGGCCTGCTAGAGGGGTGTCTTACCTATACTGCATAGGCAGTGAGAGGCTGGCATGGCACCCTGAGGGGAGTGCCATGTCGACTTACTCGTTTTGTCCTCACTAGCACACACAAGCTGGCAAGCAGTGTGTCTGTGCTGAGTGAGAGGTCTCCAGGGTGGCATAAGACATGCTGCAGCCCTTAGAGACCTTCCTTGGCATCAGGGCCCTTGGTACTAGAAGTACCAGTTACAAGGGACTTATCTGGATGCCAGGGTCTGCCAATTGTGGATACAAAAGTACAGGTTAGGGAAAGAACACTGGTGCTGGGGCCTGGTTAGCAGGCCTCAGCACACTTTCAATTGTAAACATAGCATCAGCAAAGGCAAAAAGTCAGGGGGCAACCATGCCAAGGAGGCATTTCCTTACACAACCCCCCCCCAAACGAAAGAGGATGAGACTAACCTTTCCCAAGAGAGTCTTCATTTTCTGAGTGGAAGAACCTGGAAAGGCCATCTGCATTGGCATGGGCAGTTCCAGGTCTGTGTTCCACTATAAAGTCCATTCCCTGTAGGGAGATGGACCACCTCAACAGTTTAGGATTTTCACCTTTCATTTGCATCAGCCATTTGAGAGGTCTGTGGTCAGTTTGAACTAGGAAGTGAGTCCCAAAGAGGTATGGTCTCAGCTTCTTCAGGGACCAAACCACAGCAAAGGCCTCCCTCTCAATGGCACTCCAACGCTGCTCCCTGGGGAGTAACCTCCTGCTAATGAAAGCAACAGGCTGGTCAAGGCCATCATCATTTGTTTGGGACAAAACTGCCCCTATCCCATGTTCAGAGGCATCAGTCTGCACAATGAACTGCTTAGAATAATCTGGAGCTTTAAGAACTGGTGCTGAGCACATTGCTTGTTTCAGGGTGTCAAAGGCCTGTTGGCATTCCACAGTCCAGTTCACTTTCTTGGGCATTTTCTTGGAGGTGAGTTCAGTGAGGGCTGTCACAATGGATCCATATCCCTTCACAAACCTCCTGTAATACCCAGTCAAGCCAAGGAATGCCCTGACTTGAGTCTGGGTTTTTGGAGCTACCCAGTCCAGAATAGTCTGGATCTTGGGTTGGAGTGGCTGAACTTGGCCTCCACCTACAAGGTGGCCCAAGTAAACCACAGTTCCCTGCCCTATCTGGCATTTGGATGCCTTGATAGAGAGGCCTGCAGATTGCAGAGCCTTCAAAACCTTCTTCAGGTGGACCAGGTGATCCTGCCAGGTGGAGCTAAAGACAGCAATATCATCAAGATAGGCTGTGCTAAAGGACTCCAAGCCAGCAAGGACTTGATTCACCAACCTTTGGAAGGTGGCAGGGGCATTCTTTAAACCAAAGGGCATAACAGTAAACTGATAATGCCCATCAGGTGTGGAGAATGCTGTTTTCTCTTTTGCTCCAGGTGCCATTTTTATTTGCCAGTACCCTGCTGTCAAGTCAAAGGTACTTAAGAATTTGGCAGCACCTAATTTATCTATGAGCTCATCAGCTCTTGGAATTGGATGAGCATCTGTCTTGGTGACAGAATTGAGCCCTCTGTAGTCCACACAAAACCTCATCTCTTTCTTTCCATCCTTGGTGTGAGGTTTGGGGACTAAGACCACTGGGCTAGCCCAGGGGCTGTCAGAGCGCTCAATTACTCCCAATTCCAGCATCTTGTGGACTTCCACCTTGATGCTTTCCTTAACATGGTCAGATTGTCTAAAGATTTTGTTCTTGACAGGCATGCTGTCTCCTGTGTCCACATCATGGGTACACAGGTGTGTCTGACCAGGGGTTAAGGAGAAGAGTTCAGGAAACTGTTGTAGGACTCTCCTACAATCAGCTTGCTGTTGGCCAGAGAGGGTGTCTGAGTAGATCACTCCATCTACTGTGCCATCTTTTGGGTCTGATGACAGAAGATCAGGGAGAGGTTCACTCTCTGCCTCCTGATCCTCATCTGTTACCATCAACAGATTCACATCAGCCCTGTCATGGAAGAGCTTAAGGCGGTTCACATGGATCACCCTCTTGGGGCTCCTGCTTGTGCCCAGGTCCACCAGGTAGGTGACCTGACTCTTCCTTTCTAGCACTGGGTAAGGGCCACTCCATTTGTCCTGGAGTGCCCTGGGAGCCACAGGCTCCAGAACCCAGACTTTCTGCTCTGGTTGGAACTCAACCAGTGCAGCCTTTTGGTCATACCAAAACTTCTGGAGCTGTTGGCTGGCCTCAAGGTTTTTGGTTGCCTTTTCCATGTACTCTGCCATTCTAGAGCGAAGGCCAAGTACATAGTCCACTATGTCCTGTTTAGGCTCATGGAGAGGCCTCTCCCAGCCTTCTTTAACAAGGGCAAGTAGTCCCCTTACAGGATGACCAAACAGAAGTTCAAAGGGTGAGAATCCTACTCCCTTCTGTGGCACCTCTCTGTAAGCGAAAAGCAGACATGGCAAGAGGACATCCCATCTCCTTTTGAGTTTTTCTGGGAGCCCCATGATCATGCCTTTTAATGTCTTGTTGAATCTCTCAACCAAGCCATTAGTTTGTGGATGGTATGGTGTAGTGAATTTATAAGTCACTCCACACTCATTCCACATGTGCTTTAGGTATGCTGACATGAAGTTGGTACCTCTGTCAGACACCACCTCCTTAGGGAAACCCACTCTGGTAAAGATACCAATGAGGGCCTTGGCTACTGCAGGGGCAGTAGTCGACCTAAGGGGAATAGCTTCAGGATACCTGGTAGCATGATCCACTACTACCAGGATATACATATTTCCTGAGGCTGTGGGAGGTTCTAGTGGACCAACTATGTCCACACCCACTCTTTCAAAGGGGACCCCCACCACTGGAAGTGGAATGAGGGGGGCCTTTGGGTGCCCACCTGTCTTACCACTGGCTTGACAGGTGGGGCAGGAGAGGCAAAACTCCTTAACCATGTTGGACATATTGGGCCAGTAGAAGTGGTTGACTAACCTCTCCCACGTCTTGGTTTGTCCCAAATGTCCAGCAAGGGGAATGTCATGGGCCAATGTTAGGATGAACTCTCTGAACAGCTGAGGCACTACCACTCTCCTAGTGGCACCAGGTTTGGGGTCTCTGGCCTCAGTGTACAGGAGTCCATCTTCCCAATAGACCCTATGTGTTCCATTTTTCTTGCCTTTGGACTCTTCAGCAGCTTGCTGCCTAAGGCCTTCAAGAGAGGGACAGGTTTCTTGTCCCTTACACAGCTCTTCCCTTGAGGGTCCCCCTGGGCCTAAGAGCTCAACCTGATAAGGTTCAAGCTCCAAAGGCTCAGTTCCCTCAGAGGGCAGAACTTCTTCCTGAGAAGAGAGGTTCCCTTTCTTTTGCTGTGTTGCAGTTGGTTTCCCAACTGACTTTCCTGTTCTCTTGGTAGGCTGGGCCATTTTTCCAGACTCCAGCTCTACTTTTTCACCCTGTGCCTTGCACTGTGCTCTTGTTTTGACACACACCAGTTCAGGGATACCCAGCATTGCTGCATGGGTTTTTAGTTCTACCTCAGCCCATGCTGAGGACTCCAGGTCATTTCCAAGCAGACAGTCCACTGGGATGTTTGAGGAGACCACCACCTGTTTCAGGCCATTGACCCCTCCCCATTCTAAAGTAACCATTGCCATGGGATGTACTTTTCTCTGATTGTCAGCGTTGGTGACTGTGTAAGTTTTTCCAGTCAGGTATTGGCCAGGGGAAACCAGTTTCTCTGTCACCATGGTGACACTGGCACCTGTATCCCTCAGGCCCTCTATTCTAGTCCCATTAATTAAGAGTTGCTGTCTGTATTTTTGCATGTTAGGCGGCCAGACAGCTAGTGTGGCTAAATCCACCCCACCCTCAGAAACTAGAGTAGCTTCAGTGTGGACCCTGATTTGCTCTGGGCACACTGTTGATCCCACTTGGAGACTAGCCATACCAGTGTTACCTGGATGGGAGTTTGGAGTGGAACCTTTCTTGGGACAGGCCTTGTCTCCAGTTTGGTGTCCATGCTGTTTACAGCTATGACACCAGGCCTTCTTGGGATCAAAGTTTTTACCCTTGTACCCATTGTTTTGTGAAGAGGCTCTGGGCCCACCCTCCTGTGCAGGTTTTTGGGGGCCTGTAGAAGACTCTTTACTATTTTTAGTTTTGGTTGTCTCATCACCCTTCCCCTGGGGAGTCTTTGTGACCCCTTTCTTTTGGTCACCCCCTGTTGAAGTCTTGGACACCCTTGTCTTGACCCAATGGTCCGCCTTCTTTCCCAATTCTTGGGGAGAAATTGGTCCTAGGTCTACCAGATGCTGATGCAGTTTATCATTGAAACAATTACTTAACAGGTGTTCTTTCACAAATAAATTGTACAGCCCATCATAATTACTTACACCACTGCCTTGAATCCAACCATCTAGTGTTTTCACTGAGTAGTCTACAAAGTCAACCCAGGTCTGGCTCGAGGATTTTTGAGCCCCCCTGAATCTAATCCTATACTCCTCAGTGGAGAATCCAAAGCCCTCAATCAGGGTACCCTTCATGAGGTCATAAGATTCTGCATCTTGTCCAGAGAGTGTGAGGAGTCTATCCCTACACTTTCCTGTGAACATTTCCCAAAGGAGAGCACCCCAGTGAGATCTGTTCACTTTTCTGGTTACACAAGCCCTCTCAAAAGCTGTGAACCATTTGGTGATGTCATCACCATCTTCATATTTAGTTACAATCCCTTTGGGGATTTTCAACATGTCAGGAGAATCTCTGACCCTATTTATGTTGCTGCCACCATTGATGGGTCCTAGGCCCATCTCTTGTCTTTCCCTCTCTATGGCTAGGATCTGTCTTTCCAAAGCCAATCTTTTGGCCATCCTGGCTAACTGGATGTCCTCTTCACTGGGGCTATCCTCAGTGATTTCAGAGGTGTTGGTCTCTCCTGTGAGGGAACCAGCATCTCTGACTATTATTTTTGGAGTCAGGGTTTGAGGGACCCTGTTCTCCCTAGATAGGATTGGTAGGGGGGAATTTTCCTCCAAGTCACTATCCTCTTCCTCTGAGTTGCCACCTTCAGAGGGGTTGGCCTTTTCAAACTCTGCCAAAAGCTCCTGGAGCTGTATTTTGGTAGGTTTGGGGCCCATTGTTATTTTATTTAGTTTACAGAGTGACCTTAGCTCCCTCATCTTAAGATGGAGGTAAGGTGTGGTGTCGAGTTCCACCACAGTCACATCTGTGCTAGACATTTTGTTTCTAAAAGTTGGAATACTTTTTAAGAATCTACAACTGGTTCTAGAATCTAATTCAAACTTTTACAAACTTTTAAACTCTAAAAGAAATGCTAAACAGGATCTAACACAAGGCCCTAGCAGGTCTTTTAAGAATTTAGAAAACTTTTCAAATTGCAAAAATCAATTTCTAATGACAATTTTGGAATTTGTCGTGTGATCAGGTATTGGCTGAGTAGTCCAGCAAATGCAAAGTCTTGTACCCCACCGCTGATCCACCAATGTAGGAAGTTGGCTCTGTATGTGCTATTTCAAAGTAAGGAATAGCATGCACAGAGTCCAAGGGTTCCCCTTAGAGGTAAAATAGTGGTAAAAATAGATAATACTAATGCTCTATTTTGTGGTAGTGTGGTCGAGCAGTAGGCTTATCCAAGGAGTAGTGTTAAGCATTTGTTGTACATACACATAGACAATAAATGAGGTACACACACTCAGAGACAAATCCAGCCAATAGGTTTTTGTATAGAAAAATATATTTTCTTAGTTTATTTTAAGAACCACAGGTTCAAATTCTACATGTAATATCTCATTTGAAAGGTATTGCAGGTAAGTACTTTAGGAACTTTAAATCATAAAAATTGCATGTATACTTTTCAAGTTATTGACAAATAGCTGTTTTAAAAGTGGACACTTAGTGCAATTTTCACAGTTCCTAGGGGAGGTAAGTTTTGGTTAGTTTTACCAGGTAAGTAAGACACTTACAGGGTTCAGTTCTTGGTCCAAGGTAGCCCACCGTTGGGGGTTCAGAGCAACCCCAAAGTCACCACACCAGCAGCTCAGGGCCGGTCAGGTGCAGAGTTCAAAGTGGTGCCCAAAACACATAGGCTAGAATGGAGAGAAGGGGGTGCCCCGGTTCCGGTCTGCTTGCAGGTAAGTACCCGCGTCTTCGGAGGGCAGACCAGGGGGGTTTTGTAGGGCACCGGGGGGGACACAAGCCCACACAGAAATTTCACCCTCAGCAGCGCGGGGGCGGCCGGGTGCAGTGTAGAAACAGGCGTCGGGTTCGCAATGTTAGTCTATGAGAGATCTCGGGATCTCTTCAGCGCTGCAGGCAGGCAAGGGGGGGGTTCCTCGGGGAAACCTCCACTTGGGCAAGGGAGAGGGACTCCTGGGGGTCACTTCTCCAGTGAAAGTCCGGTCCTTCAGGTCCTGGGGGCTGCGGGTGCAGGGTCTCTCCCAGGCGTCGGGACTTTGGATTCAAAGAGTCGCGGTCAGGGGAAGCCTCGGGATTCCCTCTGCAGGCGGCGCTGTGGGGGCTCAGGGGGGACAGGTTTTGGTACTCACAGTATCAGAGTAGTCCTGGGGTCCCTCCTGAGGTGTCGGATCTCCACCAGCCGAGTCGGGGTCGCCGGGTGCAGTGTTGCAAGTCTCACGCTTCTTGCGGGGAGCTTGCAGGGTTCTTTCAAGGCTGCTGGAAACAAAGTTGCAGCCTTTCTTGGAGCAGGTCCGCTGTCCTCGGGAGTTTCTTGTCTTTTCGAAGCAGGGGCAGTCCTCAGAGAATGTCGAGGTCGCTGGTCCCTTTGGAAGGCGTCGCTGGAGCAGGATCTTTGGAAGGCAGGAGACAGGCCGGTGATTTTCTGGAGCCAAGGCAGTTGTCGTCTTCTGGTCTTCCTCTGCAGGGGTTTTCAGCTAGGCAGTCCTTCTTCTTGTAGTTGCAGGAATCTAATTTTCTAGGGTTCAGGGTAGCCCTTAAATACTAAATTTAAGGGCGTGTTTAGGTCTGGGGGGTTAGTAGCCAATGGCTACTAGCCCTGAGGGTGGGTACACCCTCTTTGTGCCTCCTCCCAAGGGGAGGGGGTCACAATCCTAACCCTATTGGGGGAATCCTCCATCTGCAAGATGGAGGATTTCTAAAAGTTAGAGTCACTTCAGCTCAGGACACCTTAGGGGCTGTCCTGACTGGCCAGTGACTCCTCCTTGTTGCTTTCTTTGTTCCCTCCAGCCTTGCCGCCAAAAGTGGGGGCCGTGGCCGGAGGGGGCGGGCAACTCCACTAAGCTGGAGTGCCCTGCTGGGCTGTGACAAAGGGGTGAGCCTTTGAGGCTCACCGCCAGGTGTTACAGCTCCTGCCTGGGGGAGGTGTTAGCATCTCCACCCAGTGCAGGCTTTGTTACTGGCCTCAGAGTGACAAAGGCACTCTCCCCATGGGGCCAGCAACATGTCTCTGGTGTGGCAGGCTGCTGGAACTAGTCAGCCTACACAGACAGTCGGTTAAGTTTCAGGGGGCACCTCTAAGGTGCCCTCTGTGGTGTATTTTACAATAAAATGTACACTGGCATCAGTGTGCATTTATTGTGCTGAGAAGTTTGATACCAAACTTCCCAGTTTTCAGTGTAGCCATTATGGTGCTGTGGAGTTCGTGTTTGACAGACTCCCAGACCATATACTCTTATGGCTACCCTGCACTTACAATGTCTAAGGTTTTGTTTAGACACTGTAGGGGTACCAGGCTCATGCACTGGTACCCTCACCTATGGTATAGTGCACCCTGCCTTAGGGCTGTAAGGCCTGCTAGAGGGGTGTCTTACCTATACTGCATAGGCAGTGAGAGGCTGGCATGGCACCCTGAGGGGAGTGCCATGTCGACTTACTCGTTTTGTCCTCACTAGCACACACAAGCTGGCAAGCAGTGTGTCTGTGCTGAGTGAGAGGTCTCCAGGGTGGCATAAGACATGCTGCAGCCCTTAGAGACCTTCCTTGGCATCAGGGCCCTTGGTACTAGAAGTACCAGTTACAAGGGACTTATCTGGATGCCAGGGTCTGCCAATTGTGGATACAAAAGTACAGGTTAGGGAAAGAACACTGGTGCTGGGGCCTGGTTAGCAGGCCTCAGCACACTTTCAATTGTAAACATAGCATCAGCAAAGGCAAAAAGTCAGGGGGCAACCATGCCAAGGAGGCATTTCCTTACATATGGTCATAGGGGTTTGTGGGTGATGTGGGTGTGTGTTTTATATTGAATTGGGTGTGTGGGAGTGGTGTTTGTATGTGTGTCAGGTGTGTGTATTTGGAATTGTCCAATGTGGCGGTGTTTTGGAGATGTGTGTGTATTTTGAGCGTGGCGGTGTGTACCGCCAATGGAATACCGCGGTTGAAAGACCGCTGCGTGGATTCGTGGGTCGTGATAGTGTGGGTGTATTTCTGTTGGCGTGACGGTGGAGGAATTGTTTTCGCCAGTTTAACACTGACCTTTGGTGTGGCGGAGTTCTGTGGGTGTCTGAATTTCGGCGTATTCCGAGATGTGTGTCATAATAGCTGTATCGGAATTCCGTGGCCGCGGTGGTGTTTTGGCGGTCTTCTGCACGGCGGTAAGTGGCTTTTACCGCCAATATTGTAATGACCACCTATGTGGCAAAACGGGGGGCAAACTTTCAGTATGACATTATTAGCGGGATCTAGGTATTACATTTATTCCCAATTCTCCATATTGCGTTTTACTAGTGGCAAATCTTAAATGAGGATGAAGATTTTATCAGATAATTTCTTGACATATTCAAGGATTTCAAACACAAAATAATGATAAAGAATTACCCCAAACCAGTTGTGCATAAAGTAAGGAAGAACCCACTTTCATGGTTGAACCATTGAGCAAGGAGTTAAACAGACTGTTGAAGTTGGGTATGGTAGAGGAAACTGTAGCCTCATAGTGGTTGGTGCCTGTTGTGTTGGCACCCAAAGACAAAGGTACAAAGATCTTAGGGATCTAAACCAGTGCATATGGAGTGACTGCCTAACATTACAGAACATTGCTGAATCACTACTGATGCTTAACAGAACCAATACTTTCAGTGTCATGGATCTATCTGCAGCATGTCATCAGGTATTACTGCATAAAAATTCAAGACCTCGCTCATCTTTTCTTATGCCACTTGGAGTTTATAGGTTTGTTAGGATGCTGTTAGGCTTAAGTTCGGTAGCTGCATGTTTTCAAAGATTGATGAAAGAAGTCCTGAGAGGTTTCAACAATGTTTTATTCTTCCACGATCACATCCTTGTTAATGGCATAGATAAGGCAACTCATGATGTTACACCGAAGGATGTGTAAACCAGGCTAAGAAATAAGAGACTTAGGGGGTCATAATGACCCCGGCAGTTGGTGTAAATGTGGCGGTACCACCACAATATGACATTGGGGGGTTGGCTGTCACTGGTAGGAGGCCCACCCGCCCCCCTAACACTCCCCAGACAATCCCCACCCCCTCCATCTATGCTCCCCCCTTTCAATCCTCCCCCTTTACATGCACACTCGCAGGCACACACCACGCATTCACACACTCACTCACACAGGCATTGATGCATTCATACACACATGCATTCATTCACGCACACATCCGTACACACATTCATACTGACACGCATTCACATTTCCATTCATACACACATTCTCACACATACACACACACCCACAAACAACACTCATTCGCATTCATGCACACACTCACACATTCATGCACACACCCCCACACACACACAAACACCCCCCACCCCCTCCACTGTTGGAAACCTGACTTACCTGCATCCAAGGGGTCTTCCGGCAGGGGACGGGACGGGGCGCTGCTACCACCAGCAGCGCCCGCCAGCAGAACACCGCCAGGCTGTATTATTTGACATAACACAGCTGGCGCCGGTCTACTGACATGGCGCTGCTGGTGGTAGCAGTGCCACCTTAACACAGTCCGCCAGTACAGCCACAGCCGGATTTCTGCCTTTCTTGTGGCAGGAATCGGGCTTTGGTCATGTTATGGCGGACGGATGTTAGCAGTGGCAACGGGCTTTTGATGGCGGTCGCCGCAGCGGTAGGCGGCATTTACCACCATTGTCAAAATGAGGGCCTTACTTTTTTGCTCGACTCTAGATTTACCTAAAAGAAATGAATGACAAGAGGCATTTGGCAAAACAGGAATAGTTGGTTTAATTTAATGCAGCGGCTGAGAGAGCAGTACAGAGTTGGTGTCTGATGGCTTTCTCCCCCAGCTGCTGCGTTTAATTAAACCTACTGTTCCCGTTTTGCCAAATGCCTCTTCTCTTTTATTTCTTTAAGGTAAATCCACATTCTAGCAACATTTTGGCGAGCAAGCCAGGAGAGATTGTTTTTTTGAGCCCCACTACAGCTGAAAGCAGAGGACCCCATCTGTATGGATTCAAATCGCACAACAACAAAGTTGAGCAGATGCCACAATCGATTGAAAGTTCTGCTGAATCCACCAGGTGGAAGTCCATCCTAAAGCTGGATAAGAGACTACATCTGATCCTTACAAATTAGGAAGATACAGAAAAATGTAACCTGAGCACCCTGCCACTGACAGAAATCTGACATACTGCACATTTCATGTGACTCAAATGAGTAATCGCAAGGCGGCCTTGAAGGTGATAACTGATGCATGGCTAGGAAATGTGGGAGTGTTGTTTAGTCGCTTGGACCGCTGAGTAAGACACAGATGGTACACTTGACCTCTGGGTGTGATACAGGGAACCACTTGGACCACTGGGCATGACACCAATGGTACGCTTGACCCCTGGGTGTGACACAGGGACAAGGCCTCACCGCATGGTCCAATGGGCATGACACAGACGGTATGCATATGGGCTGGGTGTGACATAGGGCCAACACCTCAATCTTGTATTGTAGTCTAAAAGGGTTTTCTCAGCATTACCAATATCTTAAACACTGTTGGTGTCTGAAAGGAGTGAGAGGTGTTCACCCCTGGGTGTGAAACAGAGTGTACTTTGATGTTAGGGAAGGATTTGGATCTTGGAGATTAGGCAAAGGTTGTGCTTGGCCAAGGAGGGCCTGTAGTTGTCAGGTTGTTCCTTCTTCTCCATGTAAATTTTTGCTATCTTTATCCCTGAGCTGATTTTGACAAACAATTGGGCTCACTTGGGGCCAGATGTAGCAATGTCAGAATTTGTGATTCTGAAATTGCAAGTCGGTGCGATTCACAATTTCCGAATCGCAAATCCTGATGCAGAACGGTGTCTCAGACACCGTCTGCGAATCGCTATGGGGTCGCAAAGACCCACCTCATTAATATTAATGAGGTGGGTCGCATTTTGCGACCCCATAGCGATTCCCTGCACTCACAGGGATGGTGGCCTGCTGAAGACAGGAGACCTCCATGTCTGTGACTGCTTTTTAAATAAAGCAGTTTAAAAAAAAAAATTGCAGCCCGTTTTCCTTAAAGGAAAACGAGTTGCAAAAAAATAAAAATAACGAAACCATTTGGTTTAGTTATTTCAGAGTAGGCAGTGGTCCATTGGACCACTGCCTGCTCTGAAAAAACCTTTTTGGCAACATTCACAACATTCACAAAGGGGAAGGGGATCCCATAGGGACCCTTTCCCTTTTGTGAATGAGTTATCAGCAGTGTGACACTGGTGGTAACTGCGAATTGCTTTGCGACAGCATTCGCGTCACAAAGCAATTTAGCATTGCGATGCGCGTCGCAAATAGGAAGGGGATATCCCTTCCTATTTGCGAGTCGCATTCATAATTTGTGAGTCGGTACCGACTTCCAAATTGTGAATGAGCATCGCGATGAGCATTTTGCATGGCGCAAACTGCGATTTTTGCAGTTTGCACCATGCAAAATGCTTGCTACATCTGGCCCTTAGTCCTGTGTACAGCACAGAGCCTCCCCTTGACATTGAGCAGCATTAGCTAGGAGTAGGCTAAGTGTTTCCTTTGTTTTTTTTTGGACCAAGTCATTATTTTTTCGGTCACTTTTTTCTCTCTTCTCTTGTATTTCCATTGTGGATTCTTGATGCTGTTGGCGCTGATAAACTATTTGCAATTATATTTCATACTGAAATGCCATGTCTTGTTAAATGTTTTAACGTGCAAATGAAGAAGTCATTATACGTCGCTCAAAAATTTGTATTCCATAGCTGCTGCTCCGCTGCTAGAAAATGGTTCATAATATTTAGAATTTACTATTGCACTTTCTTTCAGGTTGTGACCCTTCATATGTGTTGTTTATGTATTATGAAATGTCTGTTTGATGCATCTCTGTCTAAATTGAGCTCATAGCCAACAGTTATTGGCAGCGTCCCCCATGATTAGAGAAGAGATTAGGATTAGTTAAAACTCAAGAAAGTTAGAACTATACTAGTAACTTAAGAGAGGTTCCCAACCAATCATGAAGTCGCTGTGAAGCCACATGCAAACTACATTCACCACACAGGCTAAAAAGATAGATACGTTTTGCAGTGAGTGACACGCACATACTAAAGCACATGCATTCTCTTGAACAGTGGGAGGAAACTTCAACACCAACATAACAGTACACATGAGGACACACATTCAGACCAAATTTGTAGGATGAAAGAAGGCTAAAAGGGAGGCACTATTCAAACTATTGGCCTTCTTTGAGGTGGCCCTGACCTGTAGCCAACCAGAACCAGAAAGCAAAGCTTTAGCACCTCCCCTAACATATGTAGGTAAGGAGGTCAGATCTCTGATACCTGCCATCCCGATTGTTCCTGCCCTAGGTTAGACCAATCTGCTGGTTATACTGGGCAGCAAGCCGCTGGATTCAAGGCTGGGGGTCGCCAGACTGGTAGGCCCAGATAATTCCAGCCCCATAAGAGGTTGGTGCTAGGGTTCTCCAAATTTCAACCTCCATCCGTCACGTTCATTCATTTGAACCCCACCAGTGTGGGGAGTCTATACTCCAACCCATTCGATAGAGTGCTCTCCAGTGACTGGGAGGTTTATAGCAGTCCTGGACAGTGACATCGCCAGCTGTGGGGGACGGTAGTTCCCAGCCTTCCAGTGTCCGACATGAAGGGGGATCCACAGGAGACACTCCCCAAGGTGTGTCCATAGAAAAGATGACAGAAAGTGAGCTTGAGGGCATGTTCTCACCAAGGAGAACTGCGCACAACACATAGAGAAAGAGGCAACCCAGATGGAAGTTAGAAGAAAGGCACGGATTGAGGAGAGAGAAAGAGCTCTTGTGTGGGAAGCACAAAGGGAGAACAGAACAGCCTACCCTCCCTCAGAGGAGAGTGGTGCAAGGCCCCGGGCTCAATGCGAAGTGGAGTACAAAGTAGAACCAGAAGGGAGGCCTAAACCCCACCAGGCCATCAGCATAGGAGAGGAGCTGACCGTGAAAAAAGAAATCAGAGTAGCCTGGTCCAGACCCAATTAAGACATAGGAGAAGCAGAATGGTACCTTTATGCATGCACGAGGAGAGCAGCAGCCAAGATGTCCGTTGCTCCCGCCAAACACACCAGTCAGACAAACTGGCCCCAAGAGAAACAGTGTCTAGAGCACAAGGTAAGGCATTTGTGAGACCATTTTGCCACCCGCTGGACCGAAAGGAAGGGTCAGCAAGATAGACCTGGGCCAGAGGAGGGATCCTTCAAACCAGAGGACATGGCTGTCTTTGAAGGCTGCATCCAGCATGGAGGGGAAGATCCCAAATGGAACTTCCTCTACATGCAGAAAACCTCAAAGATGAGAGTGCTGCATTGACAAAAAGCCAGCAGAGCTGCTACAAGCCAAAATATGTCTGTTGTCACAGAAGGGCAGGTCAGGGACCATGTATGTGCCAAGGATGCAGATGGATAAAGAAGGGCTCAAGACCAAACTCCCCCCATTGATGGATGGGGCAGCAAAATGGATCTGATGTTTTGAGAAAAACACCACAGGATTAAACCTAGCAATAGGCGATGTTAAGAGTCTGCTCAGCAGACACATCAGAGAGCAGATTAACACAATGTTTTCCTGGGCCCACATCCCCGCATTCACACTGACTAACACCGAGAATGGTGGGGCAGCATTAAATTCTTTTAGACAAAAGATATGGACGGCCCTGAGGGAAATTCTGCCTGACTGCCTGGATGTAGGAGAGCATGAAGCATGGGGAAACCATGACTGCATTTTAAGACAGAATGAGGGAACAATGGGGACAAGAGACAGGACAGCCATGGACTGACACCAGCTCCCAGGTTGCGTTCATTCACAACATCCTAAAAAGGGGCTGCCCACAAAATACACAGTGGACTGGACAGTGTAGTAGGGTTAGACACCAAACCATGCTGAGAAATACAGGTCCACATATTACACGACTAGAGAGAGAAACAGGAAAAGGACAGAGAGAGGCAGGAGCAAGCCCAAAGAGACACCCCTAAGCTGGTCCAACATAAATTGAAGAAGGCCATCCTTGAGGGAGCCATATTGGCAGCAAGGGAGTTCCACCTCAGAAGCCTAGAGAGATTCCACCCAGTTCTAACGGCAGAGGTCAGGGAGGCTGGCAGCAGCCAGAACTCAGAGAGTGCTACTATTACCACAAAATAGGCCACATGGCTGATCAATACAGCCTAAAGGCATATCATGAGCAAAGAGAGATAAGCCTAGGCCAGTCCCCGCAAAAATCCCCATCCACAAAATCAAGCCCAGGTCAACCCAAACACATCCTACATTCAGCCACAGGGAAATCAAGCAGCCACCACACAACGACATGCCAGAAGATACCAGGTGGGTGGCTGAACATATGGCAACAGCAGGCAGTGAACCCAACCACAGCAGGGAGGAGTGACTGTCTGTGAGGACAATGTCCTCATACAATTGCAAAATCCAAATATGGAGGTAGGCCAAAATCCCCAATAATGCATTCCAATCATACCCACTTCAAAACCCATTTCAAAGTAAAGACTAGTGACAATATTGGGAGAAATCTAAGGTCTTTACTTCCATTCAGGAAAAACTCAGGGCTTCTATATATTCTGTTGATCAGGAATCCACACTAGATTCACCATTCGAGTGCCTGCAGGGGGCCCCAGCCCCACTCTGCTGCTGGTGCCCCAGGGTGGGGTTCGCTGGCCATGCCCCAGGACGAAGGTAGTCTAACAAAGGGGGAGGGCAGCCCTCCAAACTGCAAATAAAAGCAAGCATCCAGGTCCCCACATCCAGGTCCAATTGGGACAGGTTCCAGTAACCAGACCAAATTGTCCCCGTTCAAGGACACTTATCCTGGGACCAAAGTTCCCTCATGATGCGTAGTCGCAACTGCAGCACCTCCAAAATCAGTAGCCTACAGGCCAATGGAGACCCCTTTTAGTTCCAAAACGAAGTAATGTTCTAGTGGCAGGAGCCAGGTTTCCCGCGCACTTGGGATAATGGTGTCCCCATAAAACTCCAAAGTCCTTGCACAAATCTGATAGATCACGAAGCCATACCATGTCCCCAACTCAGTAGAGAACTTCATCAGAGCAATCAGCTGTCCCAGTTCATTATCCGCATCAGGCAAACCTCGACGAGCCCTGGCCATGCACCTGACTCCCACAGCAAGTCAATGATCTGCCTCCTCCTCTCCCCAAAATACTTCCAATCGTCCAAAGACTGCTTGTCTGATCATGTCCCTCCAAAACAGTGAGGTTAGTGTGCTGCCGGGTAGAAGTCCCTGGTCCCAGACCCATGGATCCAGGGTAGAGAAGGGGTGCCAGGAGGAAAAGGGATCATGTAAATGACCATCACAGCCACATGAGGGGTGCGTGGATACCCTAACCTTTGCATCCAGCCTGGTAATCAGATTACACAAGGACTCCCACACACCAGCTGAGGAGGAAATAGACCGCATCCCAGTCTGCATCAAAATCACACAGGGGCTATGGAGCACCTCTCCGACCCCTTCCGGTACACCTCAATAAAAACAGCTTCACATAAAGAACTAGGGAGGCGGCCAATGACCTGCAAAAAAGTAGCCCAAAACCGAGTTTCTAGAAAAAGGGCGTAGCCAAGACACCTTGTCCCTCATTGCACTCCACATGAAGGGACTAGAGGGACATACATGTACCCTCGGAGCACGTTGTGATTACTAGCAACCCCAAATTATAACAAGCCCCCTTCCTTTCTCCTAGTTCCATGCATGTGCACATCAAAAGGTTCCATCCGCATTGGTAAAGCACACACACAGGTTAGAGAAAATAATTAGGAAAAAGGAATAATCCCAAGAAGATCACCCCATAGACACTCTCATCTGCAATGACAAGCGGAGAGGACCATATGGGCCTCAAAAGAAATCTCAAATGATCAATAGCTAAAACAGTCACCACTCCCTAAGCATAGCTGCCCCAACTGGAACCACCTTCAAAATAAGTTTACACAAAATACGTGGAATTTCAGGAGACTGAATAATTATGTATGTTTTTCTAAAGCTAACCTACAACCTACAACTCTTATCTAACAGGTCTGCAAACCAAACCACAAGTACACCACCATTACAGCAGCCCCTCACCTCTTTGGCAGCAACTTCCAAAACCCCAACAAAACCCAAGTATATAAGATAAAGACCATGGACTGTTTTGGACAATTTTTATAGACATTCTTCCACAAAGTCTTTCTCCAAAAGCAAGAACACCCAGGGTACTGCAGCACTTTGCCAGAGCAAAAACATTCCTGATCGCCAAAAGACCGCAGATGTTTCCCTAGGAAGCCATCTCAAGACCTGCAAAATTCCAAATGGTATGTATTTTTGTACCATTGTATGCCCCCTGTTTAATGTGGATATGGCTGCATCCATCCATAGCTAGAACTCTGCCGAGTCACATACCATTGAGGAAGAATAAAAAGCCAATGTTGCATCACCATGAGGCGTGTGGTGATGCGACATTGGTATGTGTTGGACATGATGACCGCAATGGAGAGTGGGGTGTGCACCAAGATCAGTGCATCCTGCTGTACCTTTATCCCCTGTAAAGACCTGAAAAATGGAACACTAACTTTTGCCATCCAAGCACTGCATCATCTACAAGCCAAAATGAAGAAGGAGGGAGATGCAGGGCTGGTTATTTGATTGGTTTTCCTGGTTCCCCCAGTGGGTGACCAGACTGTGCATGTCATTGCTGCCGATCCCCATTCTTGTGCTTTTTTATGTTGTTTCCTACAAATTAGTGTTTCCTGCTGTAAAAACACAGTCCTCAAATTAGGTAGAATGGAAGTAACTAGGGAAATAAGAATAGACACAAAAGAAACACGCAAAACCTCAAACAATGTGACTGTCATGAAGTGTGGTGAGGATAAGGTATTTGAAAATTCAACTATGGGGGGAATGTTGACATTGATAGAAACAACGACAATGTACATGATGATATATGTGCGAATAACAATGAACTTGCAACACTGTTGTCGATTCCACCCAATGTGACCTCCTCATCAACCCCGAGACAGAAATACGTGGTCAGGCAAGCCATGCGACCTTGGCCTTAAGCAACTGATTGACAGATCACAGGTGGGGTCACATGTAGCCCATAGACAAACACATGAACAAGAAAAGCCCAGATCGATTTCCCAGATAGGCAGCGAAGCCACAATAGTTGTAGGAGAATGGCCCCCAATAAAACACATTTGGGCGATGGGGTGCACACTCCCAAAACACCATAAAAGTTAGATGCCACATGGAGCTAGGAACTCTCAGCTAATCACAACACAACACACACACAACACACAGTGATCACAAGCTAACCAAGCCGGACATCTGGATATGTTACCATCTGGTCCACAATATGTCCATGCAAGGTCGAGACCCACCTGTGTACTTTATCAGATGCTCAGATATTTGCACCGTGACTAGGCCCGTACTCCTTTCTCCAAAGAATGTATAAAATTGTTTTATGACCTTTCAAGAACTGTATATAATGGCCCTATATAATGGCCCTCAGAACTCTGTAACCCTGAGAGACAGCCATCAGACCCCAGCTCTTCACTGTTCTCCAGGCCTCTGCGTTTAATTAAACCAACTGTTGCTGTTTTGCCAAATGCCTCTTGTCTTTCGTCACTTTAAGGTAAATCCACAATCGAGCAACACTTTGAAGAAAGAAAATTGTTGATTTAGGGTTGGGACAGTGTCATACTTTGATCACACAATATCTGGTGAGGGAGTTAGACCAAAATTGGACTTAACAGAGTCTATTGTTAAGGCACCATCTCCTGTACACAAGGATCACGTTAGATCATCTCTAGGCTTAGCAGAGTAGTACTCCAAGTTTGTGCCAAATGTTGTGAGTAAAGTGTTACTTTGAGATCATTACTGAAGAATGGAGTTACATTTTTTGGACTTAAGACTGTGATATGGCTTTCTCTGAGGTCAAATCTGACACTAGCAAAATGTCTATGTTGGGACATTTAGACACAGACAAGAGAATATTTATGACTACTGATGCCAGTTTAAAAGAGCGGGTTGCAGTGGAGAAGAGCATGTCACTCTATTGGGTGTTACGTGTTAAGCTGTGGGCACACCGGACCACTCTGTTTGGGGTCACAAATACCTCACTTTTAAAATGTTTAAAAGGGAGATTTTCAGGAACTAAACTCACTCCTTTGGGATAAAATTGTAAGACAAAATTGGCAGTGAGGGATATCAACAAAGTAATTAATTATCAAAGGTGTTATAAGGAATGTTAGGATGAAGTTGGGTGTGTGTCAAAGAAAGTGGTGTGTGGGGAAGAGGTGTTTATAAACAAATCCTGGATGGGTACCTAAGGGAAGATCGAATTTCAGGGGACCTTTTAAGAGTGCTAAAGATTTGGGAAGTGTAGTTGTATTAGAGCGTGGTGAAGTTTCGAGCATACCACACTCGGCAAAATTTATTCAGCAGTGTCATGTGGGAGAAAATATTTTGTTGAACTCAAATGGTGGGTTAAAATCCAAGTTTTCAGAATATGATGTGGATCATAGTCTTTCTTACAGAAAAAAAACTTCTTATTTAAAATGTTTTGTTTGCAAGTGATCTTGCAAAGTGTATGTGCGCCATGTATTTCTCTTTTTCTGCATTCACCCAATAATTGTAGCGTAAGTTGTTTCTTTTTTGAGCATATGTCTGATGCCATATTTTTCCCTGTTTTCCATTATTCTTTATAAGGGGAAATTGTGTTATGGTTTGTTCCTGTGATGTTCATTACACCTATATCATCTGGTGATGGAATGCCTAAGAAGGAATGTTCAATATGTCATGGAATCCTGGGCAACAGTGAGGAGTCCTGAGTTCACCATCAGAAAGAGAGCTCCATCTACCCTGCCATTTTGGTGGAGGTAATAAAGCTTACTGTTAAACTGGAAGAAGAGGTTTAATACTGTTGATCAAGTATTGCTCAGCGCTAAGTACAGGAAAGTCATTAATCGGGTACTGCAAGGTGTCAAATACGGTGAAACCGTTGAGCAAGGTTATCATGTCAATGCTCAGCATCAAGTCCAGTGAAGATTTCAGGTAGGCACAAAGGAGCACAGTCTTAGCACATTCGAGGGTCCAGGACCTTCTGGAGAGTACCTGGGGATCAGGGGTCACTCCCAGAGGCCAGCAGAGGGGACCAAATCAGACTCAGTTGGGAGTGGTCAGCTGGAAAGCAGAAAGAAGCCTCTAGAAGCTTGTTCTAGCCCTGTTGCTCAAACAGAAAGTCAACTAACTGACTGATGGAGTCACTTCCCGGTGCAAGGTTCAAGGCAAGAAGGACCAGTTTTCCTTCAGGTTCTTCAGACAACAGAGTAGCCAATCTTCTGATTCTCCTCAAGTCAAAGAGGTTGAATGAGGGTACTGGGGATGCTACATTTAGCCAAGTGCCAGCCTGTGCTCAGGGGCAACCACTGGCCATACCATAGCCAATTAGGTAAGAGTTTCCAGAGGTGACCCTGCCCACTTTTACTGCACTTCCAGTGTGTTTTACCATATGCTATCCCACAATGGCCCTCCCCACCTAAATCCAAGATGGCAGCATCTTTCTCCCCTTAGTCAGAGCTCCCTGGACACACCCAGAGGTGTGGCTATTGCTCATGGGCAATCGCTCCCATGTGGTCTCTCCAAACCAGTTTGGGGACAACTCCCCCACCCACGGTGTTTGTAGTCAAGCTGACTAGGAGGACACAGTAGGTTTATTTGAAGTATAACTACTCCTTGGAACAGCCTGCCAAGAGAAGGCCAACCCCTCCCCAAACCCTTCGCTCTCTGTCTGAGAGCAATCCAAACGTCACCACAGGGGAGCTATCCACATTCAGGTCACAATTAAATACCTCCAGAGGTTTAGGCCTTTTCCAACAAATTCGAAATTCGATTTGGCCATTACATTAGATTTAGAATAACTATTAACTATTAAGGAGTCCTTGAATTTTATTTTTAGCTGCTTTCCACTGGAAATGACCATTATATGGTGGTATAAATGTAACTTAGTGTTTTCCTACACAATGAAATAGATGTTTGGGCATTTTCACTGTAAGAACATGTGTTACCTTAATTCCTACTTTTAAATATCATGCACCCCAACTCATTGGGCAATAAGGCCTTCCATATGGGTGACTTATAAATATTCTAAAACAAAGGTATAGGTTGTTCAAAGTGTGATTTTGAGAGATCAGATTGGCAGTTTAAAAACTGCACAGCCAGGTTACAGTGGCCTGGAGACATGCTTTACAGTGCTACAGTAGTGGGTGGTACAATGAGTGCTGCAATCCAGCATTTCATTTGCAGGCCCTGGGTACAGTAGGACCAAATATCTGGGACTTATAAATAAATTAAATGGGTCAATTAGGTGTATGCCAATTTCAGTGTGTTTTCAAGAAGGGCACAACACTTTACAACTGGTAAACAGAAGTGAAGTGTGCAGAGTCCTAAAGCCAATAAAAACAGTTCAATAATCTGGCAGAGTGCCATGCACAAGATGCAAAGATCAAGGATATTTATAATTGTATTGCCCAGCTTCCAGTTTCATTGTGTCTTATGCAGCATAATTGCAAGCCTTCCTTCTTTTGTCACTTTTCTCACAGCTCTGCCAACGATTAAAGAAGTGGAAAGGTTTTATCCTTGCTTACCTCCAAAGTTGGGCTCCACAGATAATATATTTGTAGTCAGGGCTATCAAATCATTACAACTGTTTTTACCTTCAGCCTTAGCCCCTGTTTTCATCTGTCACTGTCCCTAGTGAATGGAAGACATGGTTTTAAAGAAGTCAAACTTGAACCCTAGAGTAGAAGCTAGTTATAGGCTCATCTTTCCTTTGCTAGCAGTCACTGCAATTGGTGAGATTGCTCAATGGACTTCTAAATATTTTAAGAGCCCCCAGTTACTAGATGTTACCCAGGTGAGTTTAAAGCCTAGTTAAAGCACTGATATTGCCCGTGTGACTTTAATGAATGATATCAGAAAAGATTACAATGAAGAGGTTTTGGCTAGTCTCATCCTACTCTGCCTTTCTTTTACTTCCAAATTAGGATCTTGAAGAAAAATCTTCTTTTTATTGTTAATGCTACCATCATTGCTACATTGAAATGTGTCAATATGGGCTACATTGTGTTTCTTGAGGCAACTATTTAGAAAGCTTTTAAACACTCAAAATATAGCAGCTTGTCTTACGCTGACTGCCCATTTCTAGAAGGTTTCATGGTAACACGCTCTGCTTCACCCATAGAGCCTATTATAAAACAGACCCCATGCAGCTTATATGTTTGCTTCCAAGTAATTACTAGGTCCGCACCCCAGTCCACTATTTTTTTGTTCACCATGCCGCCTCAGATTAGACTCAACCAGATGCTCATCAACCTGGATCCTATTGATAGGAACTGTTCAACTATAACTGCCAAGCCAGGGCTTTTCTGAACTGGAAAACAAGCAACTCAAGGCTAGTTTCAGAGTAATTGGGCTCCTCAGTTGTGTACAGAATGGTTCCAGTGGCACAGTAAGCACAGGACTGATGTCTGGACATACCCTTCACACTAAAGACCTTACAATGAAAAATACAAAAAAAGTGATGGATGGATCTCTGATAAATATGTTCGGGCCCCATCCCAGTCCATCATTTTTTATTTGTTTCAAAGTCTAAGGTGTCTCTTCATTTTATACTTCGCTCCTGCTATCACTCACCTAAGTGATAAAATGCTTGGCATGGGTGGGACAATGGCAGATGTTCCTTCTATTGTGTTGCTTCTTCCATTTGGAATGCACTCTGTCTTGACATGAGAAAAACAGAGGGTCATTTTATGTTTAAAAAGGATATTGAAATTCAATGTTTTCATTAATTATCGTCATATCTTTTTTGATGTTCTTAGTTCAGCACAAAGATGCTGTTTTGTTTGTTGAACTTTATAAGCAACAACGCAACACATACCTTGCAGGTTTTCAGTGTACCTAGTGGCTGCCCTCAAGCACTAAATGCAGGGTTGATAGCAATTTTAGAAGAAATTGAGCTGAAATGATGGGTTGGGAGCATTGCCACTGGAGGTATAGCTCTAATGTCTTGAGCCTGACCGATGAGTAGACTGAGAAACAGTTTAGCATATGAAGCCTGAACATATAATTTATATATAGCCCACGGCAAACCTCTTTCACATGAAGCTAATGCAGTTATTATCGGTTTCTCAAAGTACATTGTAAAACAAATGTAGAATTCGCTTTGATATAGTCCTTGTATGATTTTTTCTGGGATGGTGTCAATGCAGAGGCAGTACACCAGCACTATCCTTATGTAGATTGCATCACTTTCTCAAGCCTCTTCAAACTACTGTAGTTTGGCAGCAACTTGAGGAACCTTATTCTGTTGTCAAACTAATCCTGGTTGAGTCAAAGGCAGTATAACTCTAATATTATACAATATTGTGCCAATTAAAAAGTATTGCACAATGAAAAAACTAATTTGTACCCTACTTACTCCAGTGCTATAATGACAATTGATAACCATGTTGTCTACTTGGTCTCTCTCTTGTGTCCCATTCAAGAGTGTCTCTTTCTCTACCCATCCAATGGTAATTGCTATCCTTAGTGTACATGCTTCATAACAACATTTATAGAGAATATTGTTATCCTTCTCAAAGGAATTTGGGAGAAATTTGTAACTAATGTGGCATTTTATAACATAAATCACCACTACGGGATGTAAAAACAACATTGAAACCTTAGTAGATTCTGCACTTTATATTCAGGAGATGTCAGAACAGAATCAACAGCATGCTTTTTGTTATTGTAACATAAGCTATTAAGAGGCATAATTTCTCTTTTTTGTAGAATGGCCTCTTGTTGCAAAGTTATCTCAAGGCTTTTACCTTTTTTGCCACGTCTTTGGCCTAGTGGCTTTCTTCATGGATGTACCTCAGTCATCTCATATTAGAACTGCTCAATGTGAAGTGTTAATAAATATTTCTTTTGGGTTAGGATAGCAAAAGATTAATATTGGTCAATAGTAAGACAGGAGCTTTTTTCTCAAGATGCAATTAAAAATATTTCATGAGCTCATTGGCATTTCACAGAAGAAATATTTGGAGAACTAGCAAAAGGGTTGTCGTCTTGAAATAACTTTGGAAAACTGGTTCTCAAGTAAGTTGTACTGAAATCTGTAGATGCTGCTCTTTAGTTGTCAAATCACGTATTCCCCTTTCTAAAGATCTACCAAAAATCTAGACTGTAAACAATGTTAAATCCACTAAAGTATGTTTGTTGTAATCATATTGGGTTTGACCAGTATGTTTAAAATGCACAATGTATCATTATTTTCTTGTATTGGAACTAAAGATAGTTCCGCCCCATCGTGTGAAATGTGAGCCCCACCTCCAATTGTTCAAAGCTAGCCACCCCTGGCTGCACTGCTTTGACAAGATAAGTGTCTGTGGTTTTCCTAAGTGCAGCAGTAGGAACGTTTTTGTATTGTGCAGGGTCGTTTTTTGTGTTTGTTTATTCTTCATCAGCTTTCTAATTAGCAAAGCTGGCAAATAGTTATTTTAAAAAACTGTACAGAGCCACAAAGATTTGCCGACTTCAGGTTATAGTCACGATGTCACTGATAAATTCAGGGACAGGTCAGCAAAAAAGTGTGGCATTCTCCTTGTTTGCAAACCCACCAATTAAAACCCACTCCAACTCCCAGTACCACTGTGTAGTAATGTAAAGGAATGTTTCAGAATGAATACCACTCAGCACTATTATTTGCACTGCTGATAACAGTATATATTTATAACTGTACGCAGATCAACCTATAAATAAACCTAGACTTTGTGAAAAACAAGCATACAGTGATCCACACAGTAAAAGCCCGGGCACAGAACTAAATAAGTGGAATACCTTACACATACATTGGCACATTGAAATAATATTCACTGAAAGTCAACGAGAAACTCAACGGTCAACCAAACGTCAGCAATCCATCAACCCTTTAAATCTTGGTAATTAGCAGTATAGTTTCTGGGAGAGTGCAGTCCCATAGGACATTTGGGACTATTATTCAATTAACATTTGATGGAACCAGAAATTAAGGCTGAGCCCATTGAATTATCAAATAATTAAACCCCCTGTGGTTTCCAAGATGAATATGTATGAGAAAAGTATATATCAACTGAATACCAGAGGACGCTATTGCATTTTTGTTGGTCATTTTAAAGTGTATTTTTCTATTTCAGTGCTAGGCTTGCCAATATTCATTATTTTATTTATCATACAGTTGTATATACTACATTGACACAGAAAACGTATAGACACACTTCACAAAGTTCATTAACTATGACACAGGCGGTAAAATGAACTAAGGATGAGCAAATGAGATGAAATATAGGAAACGTTTGGTGGAAGGAAAAGCAAAAGTAGAGGCAGGGAGAGAGAGGGGAAGAGGGCAAGCAATGGGGTGCAATGAACGCAAAGCAAATATATTTTAAGGATCTTTGAGGGCCTCGGGCCAAACATATTTTGGGTCCCCTTGCTCAGAACAACTATGAACTTGTTATCTTTTTTCAGCGCATTCACACACGTGGTGATTTTTGCCAGATCATTGATAACCCTCTTCCTTGGACAACCTATATCCCAAGCCTGTAGCAAATAGTACCTCTCTGGTTGGCCAGCACCAGAGAAACATAAATATTAGAAGCCTAAAGCCCACTCATGTTTTGCAGTGGACTAGTGTCTCACCTTTTGGGTCTGTGCACACGAAGGGTGTTTTTATTTTGTTTACTGCACTTCAGTCCCTGCTTTGTAAGGCACAGGCCCCGGCCCAGCAGCTGCTCCATGTGGATGGTGCAGTCATGGACCGAGCATATAATGCAGTTCTGTACTGCACATTGAAATGTGGCCTACCAGCTAGAAACGCAGAACTTCTAGTGGTCCAACCAAGTCTTCTACCGAAATTTTACACTGTAGCTAGTCTGTCCAACCCATTTAGGCATATGGTGCTGATGGGTGCTTTTGTTTACTGCACTACCTGTGCTGTAAGTGACAGATGTTCAGACTCAGGAGCCAGCATGCTGTTATAACATCTCCTGGAAACAGTAGCTCCACAAGAACGTTCAGTTACAAAAGGACCACACCATGCCACTCCTTACTGCACAGTGGCACATGCTGATTAACAGTTAAGGCCTGCTGCAGCAGGACTGGGCCTTTGCACATAGAAAGGTTAGAGTGCTTGCTAAATCACACCAGAATACAATAGATATATTCTTTACATCCCCATGTCTCGCAGGTAGGTCTCGAACTGGCCAGATAGCCTGGACTTGCTCAAAAAAAGTAAGTGAACTAACTGGTTATTTTATAACTCTAGACCATGGGGGACTGCACAGAAAAGTTAACGAGGGGGTTCCTTTAATGGTGGGGGACCTTGCCCAAAGCTCACTTTGCCCATGCCATGAACGTCTCCTAGTGTAGGTCAAGAAGGAGGAGGGGGCAGATCGCCAACTCGAACACAATCAAACGTATGTTTCAAGTTCAAATATCAGCAGCTTATTTTTATCAAATGCCCCATTGCCCCATAGCATAAAAAAACTCAAGAGAAATTCACGGCATACAGAGCCAACAACAGTACCAGTTTCTCAGGAAACCAGTACCATTGTGACTGAGTGCTTTCAGTATTTACATATCCTATTTGACTGGGGACTACTATGACTGAGATTGCGATCTATTCTACCAGGAACTACTACATAAGGCACGCTTTTGGTGTTATTTCTAGCGACTTGCTTTTTCATCGTTCTTGGAAACTGTTGTGGTTTATAAATTTAAGTAGATTTCCCTTTTCGCTTGACTTATGCATTTGAGGTTTTAAGAATTCCTAATAATTTAGGCCCACACAGCGTCCTGATGGTGGTCCTAATTATTCGCCTATAGAGGACAGAAATGTCAACACAACCATCGATGAAGCTCTCATTTGTAATACCTTCCTTTGTTTCTCTCTGTAATGGACTCTGAGAAACAACCCTAAGGCCTCTTGTTCTATTTTGTTTGCTATTGTTTAATGAATTTGTTCTTAGCTAAGGGTTATGTATTTTTCACATGTAGGTGGGGTCCGTGATTGTACTATTTTATACCGTTTTTAGCATTTTTCATGATCATTCCGGTTCACTAATTCTACTGAGATAGAAGGATTGTTACTGAGTCTTCTTAGACTTTTCATCCTTGACGTGGTCTCCCTTAACTTTTTGCCCCTGTTCCCCAGGTTGTTGATGTGTGCTGGACTCTAATTTTTCTGTTTTTGTTACTATGGGCACTTTACCACTGCTAACCAGTGCTAAAGTGCAAGTGCTCCTTTACAAAATGTGTATGTAATTAGTTTACCCATGATTGGCATATTTGGTTTACTAGTAAGTCCCTAGTAAAGTGCACTAGAGATGCCACGGCCTGTAAATCAAATGCTACTAGTGAGCCTGCGGCACTGGTTGTGCCACCCACATAGTGTCTGTGTGTGCAGTTTTAACTGTAGATTCGACTTGACAAGTGTACCCACTTGCCAGGCCTAAACCTTCCCTTTTCTTACATGTCAGACACCCCTAAGGTAGGCCCTAAGTAGCCCCAAGGGCAGGGTGCAGTGTATGGTTAAGGTAGGACATATAGTAATGTGTTTTATATGTCCTGACAGTGAAATATTGCTAAATTCGTTTTTCACTGTTGCAAGGCCTGTCCCTCTCATAGGTTAACATGGGGGCTACCTTTAAATCTGAAGTGTAGATTCCCTTTGGGAGCGGGTGGACATGTGGAGTTTGGGGTCTCTGAGCTCACAATTAAAAAATACATCTTATAGTAAAGTTGAGTTTAAAATTGTATGTTTGAAAATGCCACTTTTAGAAAGTGAGCATTTTCTTGCTTATACCATTTCTGTGACTCTGCCAGTTTCTGGATTCCCTGTCTGGGTCAGTTTGACAATTGGGTGGGTTGCACCTCACACTAGACAGTGACACAAAGGGAGCTGGGGTGTAGTCTGCATTTCCTGATGAGCCATCTGTGTTAGGAGGGAGGGGAGGTGTAGTCACTCACACCCAAAAGGGCTGTGCCTGCCCTCACACAATGCAGTCTCCAACCCCCTTGTGAGTGTCTGGGGCCTGGCCTGGGCAAGGAAGGATTTCACATTCAAAAGAGACTTTACTTTGAAGTAGGCCTACTTCAAGGGAGAAATTGGGTATAAGAAGGGCACCCAAAACCTAAGACTTTAGAAAACCCTTCTGGAAACAAGAGGAACCTCTGCCTGGAGAAGAGCTGAAGAGCTGAGGAATAAGAGCTGCCCTGTCTGTGACTGTGCTTTGTGGAGCTATCCTGCAGTTGCTGCTTCTGCCAGAGTAAGAGGGCAAAGACTGGACTTTGTGTGCATTCCATCTTGAGAAGAACTCTCCAAGGGCTTGATTTAGAGCTTGCCTCCTGTTGTTTGAAGTCTCAGGAACAGCAAAGACTTCTCTCTGCCAGCACCTTGAGTCTCTGGAGAGACTCCTACCCTGTCCTGTGGTGCCCATCCAGTTCCTGGGACCCTGAAAGGCGAAGCTGGCAGCCTAAAGAAAAGGAAATCCATGCACAGAGCGCTGTGTGGGGAAAAGATCGACGCAACTCTGATCTGCGGGGGCGTGGCCAAGATGGCAACCAAAGCGGCAGCATAATCTGCAGCTCTGCTCCCCGCCGATTAAAATCTCCTGTAGAACAGTGATCCCTGGTCTTTCCCAGTGGATCTCCGACCTCGGCCGGATGGGTGCAAGACCAGAGGAGCGCACAAGCTGACTCATGGTCCGTGGCAGTAAGGCCGCCACCAGTAGGAGTACCTGACATCGATGCGGGGAGGCAGGCTGTGCTCTGCGCCCCAAAACAGACTGGGCTGCGCGGTGCCGTGTGCGGACGCGCACGAGCACCGAACACCTGGAGCGGCATATTGGCGGCACATATCGGGCCACACCATTCCAGTACCGCTCGGCCCGGGACCCGTGGTCGGGTGCTTCCCCTTGAAAGGACCAGCGGGCGCCGCTGAAAGAGAGGAGTATCGCAGCACGGAGGTGCCGCGCTGCGGAGACGGGACAGCGTGAACAGGATTCATGGGCTGCTGTGGTGATACTTGGGCCCTGCCTTGGGGGCATGCGACTCCGTGCCGCTTGGCCCTGGATTGTGGGACACAGCATTCTCCAAGATTAAGGATTGGCAGGGTCGGTCCCCTACATAAGTGGTGCAACAGAAAAGCACCTGGCAACACCCATATGGCCCCACAATTGTCGGCATGGAGCACATCCCCGGGTCTGCTTTGGCCATTACCTGCCTGATGGGGGTCCAGAGGAGCAAAGTTCATGCTGTACGGTGATGGGCCCCGATATCACTGTAGAGGTCGCTAGCCTCGGCGTTGTAAGACCTCCCCCCTGCACCGTTCCTCTGGGGTGACGTACTTGAGGTGGACCCGGATGGACGGCCCCCCTGGGACCATCCCCAAGATCGAAGAGGTCGAATGGCCAAGCCAAAGACACTGAGAGCGCCTACGGGGACCATGGATGCGCCTGACGCCCCACCTAAAGAGCAGGACACGACCTTCCAGACGTTGCAGCAGATGTAAGTTACTCTGCACAACCACACTTCGCAGTTTGAGAGGGTGTTGCAGGCCATCATGGACACAAAAACCACACTGGAATCTAAAATTGGTGAAGTGATAACGGATGTCAACTTACTCCGGACCGACCATCGTGCGCTGGCGGACCGGGTCACAGATGTGGAAAAAGATCTGGTTGAATTGACCCCGCGGTTAGAGCACTACAGGAGAAGATGCTCCATCTGTCGATGGAGGTGGATGGGCTGAAGCGCAGGGCCGAAGATGCGGAGGGCAGATCGAGACGGAACAACATTCACTTGGTAGGGTTCCCGGAGCGAGCCGAGGGCCCTAATGCAGAATTGTTTGTAGAAAAGTGGCTCACAGAGACCGTCTTGTGGGACAAAATCCCGAAATTCTTCTTGATTGAACGGGCCCACAGAGTCCCAGGCAGACCACCGCCACCGGGAGCCCATCTTCGCCCCATGATAGCCAGAATACTCAATTACTGGGACAGGGACCTAATATTACAGCTGTTTTGCAAAGCAGGCCATCTGCAATTTGAAAATGCATCGATCACGGCCTATCCGGACTTCACCACGGAGGTTCAGAAGAGACGTGGTTCCTACTACCAGGTAAAAGAGCGCCTCCGCAAACACAACATTAAATATGCGCTCCTGTTTCCTGCCAAACTTTGTGTACAGGACGGTTCCAAAGTGCATATCTTTGCCTCTCCAGAAGATGCTTTGACCTGGCTCCATGCCAAGGGCCTGGCCCGGTCCGTACGGTCGGAGATTGCGGAGGAGTGTTGGTCGTCCCCCACGGTGAAACGCAAGCGGCGGCCGCACTTGGGGATCAAGCCCACTCCGGAGCAAGTGGTGGAAGAGCGCTCTTGTTTGCTACGGGAGACAATGTGATTTGTGGCCAACCCCCCTGCGGTGATGTCAGATCAAGCAGACACTGAACCTGAACAAGAGGCCCACTCTGATTCTGCGGACTCCCTCCTGGGTCCGCTTCTCATTCCGCACTCGGCTGATGACATTTGAACTGTGCTACTCGCCCTAACATTTATATGGCCCATGATGAGCCGAGGCCCTCGGTTTCCCATGCGACTGGTCGCGGGTGTCATCGTCGATCCGGTGGGCGTGAGGTGATGGATACATGGCACACATCCAAGGCCTCCCCCGCTGGGGTACTGGGCAGTGGGTCAAGTGTGTCCATCCGCAGGGCTGGGAGCTTGGACTCCCAGATCTGGCCTACATCATCCACACCCTATTCCATATGGACCTGTTCAACCTTATGCCTGCTTGCAGGTTCTGTTTTGTTCTTGCATATTCAGTGCTATTGTTTACTATTGTTGTTTTTTCGTTATTTTCAACCGGGGTTCTCCCATTGTTCTTCCATGGGTTTGTTCCATCACTGCCACTTATCACAATCATCAGGAAAGGCAGGGAGTACGCAGTAGACTCCTGGGGGTGAATATGCCGGGGTGGGATGTCTTGGGTACTCCTTGGGGTCATCATGAGCTGGGTCCCCTTGTGCTCCCTCACCAGCTACCCTCTCTGCATTTCCATGACCACACAAGGACATACACACATGCCAAGGTATAACGTGCTTACATGGAATGTGAGGGGGATGGCGACACCGCGCAGGCGACAGCGCATAAACGCAATTTGAAATTACACCGGGTGCATTTTGCCATGTTTCAAGAAACACACCTGTCAGACGCCACTCTAGAAAAAACATGCGTAAATTGGAGGGGGCAGTTGTTTGGCACTATGACCTCGTCCTTCACCTGTGGGGTAGCAATCTGGATCACCCCAAGGGTGCCTTATGTGGTCGCTCACACGCAGATTTATCCCGATGGCCGATATGTGGTGTCTGAGAGCAGCCTGGATGGTTCACCACTGTCAATAGTGGCACTATATACTCCCAATACCAATCAACACAGCTTTCTACACACATTGTCAGCGGGGCTACTCCGAGATCCAGCTGGGATTAGCATTTGGGGTGGGGACTTTAACTGTGTCCCAGATATTCACATGGATAGTTCCTTCTCACCACTTCAGACCGCCACGAGTAGCCGGATCTCGCGTGATCTGGAAGCCTGGATGTTGAAGAACGGCTTGTGTGATGTTTGGCGATTAGGGCACCCAACGCAGTGCGAATACTCCTTCTATTCCCCTGTCCACAGTTGACACACCAGGATAGACATGCTCCTCACCTTGCCGGCAGTGGTACACAAGATACATGCGTCGGATTATATGGCTCGCACCATATCGGATCGTAGCCCACTGCATGCAGTTTTGGGTTGGGGTCGACCACGCACACGGATTCCTACATGGCGCCTGCAGGTAGAAGCACTGTCTGACCCCGCATCTGTGCTGAACTTGCCCAGTGCTTATCCACTTATTTCTCCCTAAATGATAATTCAATGTCCCATTGCGCAACTGAGTCGGATACCCATAAGGTGGTGGTGCGGGACACTGCATGGCTGCCTCAGTGGGAGTTCGTCGGGTATTGGTTTGAGAGATGGCAGGTTTGGAGTCCAAGCTGCGAGAAGCGGAGATTGCAGTAGCTGGAAATGAGATGCCAGTGGAAGAGCTACACTCGTTGAGGGCCAGTCATAGAGAGGCCGATGCCAGATTGAGTAAACGTGACTATAGACATTATATGACACGTCAGTATGCGGGGGGAGATAGGGCGGGCCGCTTGCTAGCCTGGCTTGTGCGACAGACTTCTCAGCCCTCGCCCATAGGAGCAATCTGTTTAATCTCAGGGACGATAGTCAGTTCTCAAGTGGAAATTAATGATGCCTTTTATACTTACTATCAGACCTTATACTCGCCCCCCCTTCACCTACAGAGCAAATGATTGACTTTTTAATGTCCGCCCCCAGAGATGCCTGCAGACCGCACAGGCGGATGCACTAGATGCCCAATCAGTATAGAGGAAATTTGCCAACGCTGTCAAAGATGGCCCGTAACAAGGCACATGGGTCAGATAGCCTACCAGTGGAGTACTTGACATCCCAGGCTAATCACCTTTTACAACCATTGCTTCAAGTGTTCAATGAAGCATATGATCGGGTGCAATTGCCGGACTCAATGAGCGAGTGGTGCTCCCAAAACTTGGCCACGATCCTCTTGACGTTCAATCATACCACCCTCTCTCATCTCCTTGCTTAACTCAGACTGCAAGTTGTTGGGGAAAATGTTAGCCAACAGACCTTTTTATCACAACTAATCCATGAGGATCAATCGGGGTTCATACCAGGCAGAAACACCTTCCTAAATATCAGGAGACTACTTCGTATAATACACAACAACAACCCAGAGTCTCCCCCTTGTGCGGTGGCCCTGCGGCTAGATATAGAAAAGGCGTTTGATACGCTGAGCTGGGACTTTCTTATCGGAACGCTAGACACGATGGGATTTGGCGCAGGATTCAATAAATGGATCAAGACATTGTATGCTAAACCCACGGCCGTGTCAAAACTGGGCAAGTCATCTCTGAATCCTTCCCAATAGGTAGAGGCACCCGACAGGGCTGACCGCTGTCTACCCTGCTTTTTGCAATAGCCATGGAACCGCTGGCTGTCAGACTACGCATGCGGGCACATCTATAGGGCATCCCGGAACTTAACACACATCACATTATTTCTTTGTATGCAGACGACGCCCTGATATAGTTGCAAGACCATGCTACCTCCTTGGCTGGGGTGATGGAGAAATTCAACACCTAAGCAACCATCTCCGGCCTACGGGTCAATTGGTCTAAATCTTGATTTTTCCCTCTTTCCCCTGTACCATCTGAGCCTCGCTCGCTCCTACCAAATTATCAACTACCATGTTGTCACTCCACTTTTAAGTATTTGGGTATGCAGATATACCATTACGTAGATGACCTAAGAGAAGGCAATATAGACAGGGTTCTTCGCTCAGTCCATGGCTCTTTACCATTCTGGGTGGCTCTTCCTTTGTCACCTGTGGGACATGTGGCCATCGCAAAAATGCTCATCCTCCACGAGATTTCCATATTACTTCACAGCACTTCCGATTGTCCTTCCTCGCTCATTCTTCAAGTCCCTGCAGTCAATAATGACTGACTTGTTATGGGGCAGGGACAGACGTAAAGTAGCACTGTCCATAACACAATACCCACAGAAGGAGGGAGGACTGGGCATGCCCAATCTCGAACTGTATTACGCAGCCACCCATTCGCAGTGGCCTGCCTCATGGCTTGGTGAGACCCCTCAGCAGAACGTACAGTGATAATGAAAACACTAGCACTGCTTTAGGTGCTAACTTGGCTGTTGGTCGGGTCACGCCATTCACCACACGGCTCCATTTTACTAGATGTTGCCAAATCGTGTTGGATGCAATATGTACATGGCAGAGGTTCCCCGACGTTATATTCTCCTTTGATCCCACTGACACAACTACCTAGGGCCCAAACTCAGAGCATCATGACGTGTCCCAGTGGTGCGGAGTGGGTCTGGTGAACACAGGAGAGTTCTACGTGGGCTCCACACTGAGGTCTTTTGGTGAGCTTATGGAAAACGCAGGGATTCAGGCCAGCGCCTTCCTATCATACTGTGCAATGAAATACTTGCTGGGTGTCACATGGGAACAGGGTAGTGCTGAACCGCAAGAATCACAACTACTTACACTGATCCTCTCAGATGGAAGTACAAGGGGTGCAATATCAAGATTATACTCAACACTATTAGCTAGGATTTGCCCCGAACAAACGCGATCTAAAGCCCAATGGGATGAGGTACTCCCTTCCCCCGTCTCTAAACGGCTGCGTTGTCTGCTGTCAGACATGTCTCTCGCAACACCAGACTCCGCTACACCCAGTTTAACTACATGCATCACTCTTATTTGTCCCCATCCCGCATAAAACGGATATAGCCTGGATCGGACCCGCTGTGTCCCAGATGCACGCAGCCATCAGTAGACTACTACCATATGGTGTGGAAATGTCCCCCATTAGCCACAGCCTGGCAATGTGTCACTGACACTATAGCCAATATCATTGATCATACTCTGAATATGGAACCCGAGTCTTGTCTGTTGGGTCTGCGCCGCCGTGCCAAAGGGGACAAATAGCTACACAGATTTATTGACCTGGCCTTCATAGTGTTTAAGCGCTTGATAGCAACTCATTGGAAGGCTCCACACGCTCCGGGATATGCCAATTGGCTGCGCGATCTGCTACAATGCTCTGATGCGGAGGCTGAAGCACTGCCCCAATTACAGTACAGAGGGCTGGCCGAGGGAGGCTCTGAAATATGGGAAGCTTTTATTGTAAGCATGGAGGCTAAGAATGACACCCACCCACCTTGATCCTTATGTGTATTGAATAGAAAAATAGTCCCCTCCTACCCTTGAGTTTCTTGCGTCTTGTCGGGGTAACCTGTGTGACTTACCCCCCATACGTTATCAGGTAGCAGCGGATACCGTGCATGAGGGACAATGATTAAGATGTTGCCTGCTCATAAATGGACCGGTCACGTCAAGGCTAGAACCACCCCCGCCTGGCAAACTTCCCCAATATATCTTGGAGTACGAAATTGGTAACTAACGTGCACCCCATAAACAAATAAATACATCAACACGTCCCTTAGACCGGACACAGGGAAGCCTCTCCGCCCCACACAAAATATAACCTCAATAATCGATATTAAGTGACACAGTTAATTGTTATGTTTTTCATAGTACATCTATATGTGTATTGCACTGTATAAGTTTATATATGTGTACATAACTGCCTGCCCTGGTGGGCAACTGCTCTGACAATCTTTACTATGTCCAATAAACAGATTTGAAGAACAAAAAAAACTCCGATCTGAGGCTGAAGAAACGATGTGCCACCAGCTCCGCTGCTGAAAATCGACGCTTGCCGGAAACGCAACAAAAGAATCGACGAACGGAGCAGGAGAAACGATGCGCAGCATCGCTGATGGGGGCTGGGAGGTCGCAACGTGCTGCGTGGTTTTCGGATCATCGTGCGGCTGGATTTCCGACGCAAGTACCGCTAGGCGTGTAAAAACAACGCAAGGCCTGCCCGGACCGGAGAGTGCTGACCGGATCGACGCATCGCTCTCCTGCAGAGAGAAGAAACGAAGCGCCCGACCCGGCGGAAGGAGAAACGACGCAAGGTCCCACTCATGAGTGGAATCTAAGCAACGCAAGCCCTTTTTGACGCACACTCGCCAGTGCGGGATTATTTGTGACGCACCCAAGGTACATTTTCACGCTAACAGTGTTAATGTGTGTTTGAAACTACTTAAAGACTGTTTTTGATTTTTAATTGATAACTGGACTTGTGTATTGTGGATTTTTGTTGTTTTGGTCTTGTTTGTTTAGATGAATATTTCCTATTTTTCTAAACCTGTGTTGTGTAATTTTGTAGTCTTTTCATTAAGTTACTGTGTGTGTTGGTACAAATACTTTCCACCTAGCACTCTGAAGTTAAGCCTACTGCTCTGCCAAGCTACCAAGAGGGGTAAGCAGGGGTTAGCTGAGGGTGATTGCCTTTTACCCTGACTAGAGTGAGGGTGCTTGCCTGAACAGGGGGTAACCTGACTGTCAACCAAAGACCCCATTTCTAACATTGGTGATCAGCGGTTGGGATTTGGACTTGTATTTGTACTTTACATACAGTGATTAAGGCCTTCATTACGACCCTGGCGGACGGTGCAAAAATTTCGGTAAGACCGCAAACAGGCCGGCGGTCTTTACCGCCCCATTATGACATTGGCGGTTTGGCATATGCCAAACCGCCAATGTCCCGCACCGTCCATCACAGCGGTAATGACCGCCAGGCTGGAGACAACAGTCTCCAGCCCGGCAGCCATCACTAGTCTGCCGGCGGTACCAGGACCCCACATACCACCACGGATTTCGTGGGGTTTTCAACCACCACAAAATCCATGGAGGTAGGCACTATCAGTGCCAGGGAATTCGTTCCCTGGCACTGATTGGGGTCTCCCCCCTGCCTCCTCCCCTTCTCCTGGGTCCACCCCCAACACCCACAACCCCTCTACCACCCCCCAAAGGTAGTAGAACCCCCTACCCACCACCGTCCCCACCCCCGACTCCCATAGGCCACCCCCATTGCCCCTTCACGCACGCTCACACCACTCACACACATACACGCGCACATAGATGCACACAGGCACACATACATACACGTAACATTTCCCCTACACACATTACACCCCCATACATACACGCACTCACACATCCCCTCTACACGCTCACACACACACCCCCATGCACTGACACACCACCTAACACTCCCCCACCCCCTCCCCTAACGGACGATCACCTTACCTGTTTCGGTGAGCCTCTGGGAGGGAACGGGATCCATGGGGGCTGCTCCGCCGCCAGAACCCCGTCACCAGAACACCGCCACACCGAATACTGAGTCGTATGGCTGCTGGCGGCTTTCCGTCCAAAAAAGGGCCGAGGGTCGCCAGCAGTCATAATATGGTTGGCGGAAGACCGCCAACACTGGCGGTCTTCGGCCCGGCTGAATCTCTGCGGTCTTTGGAAAAGACCGCCGAGGTTGAATTGAGGGCCATAGTGTTCACTACTATTTTGAGTGAAGACCACTGTATGTGACCACATACTGCTTGTTTGGTGATCTTTGATTTTTCTCTTTTGCTTGGATTTTTCCCTACATCCATTTGTGTGGTAATCTTTGATTGACTTTTGAACTTCATTTGGGAACTTTTCTGCTTTTTGGAACTTTGCACTTTTGTTGACTTTTCATCATGTCCCAATCTGGGGATGCATCAGTTAGAGCTACCTTTGACCTGGAGAAATTGGATAGCTATACCAGGGCCCAGTTAAAAGAGTTCTGTAAAAGCTTTGACTGTCCCATTAAGAGCTCATTCAAGAAGGAAGAGCTGCAAAAGGTGCCAAGGGCCTGGGTGACAGCCAAGAGCACTGAAGGGCACACAGAGGGTGAGGAAGATGAGGAGGAGGAAGTGCAGTCCATACACAATAGTATTGTGGGTGGGCCTGTTATGTCCAAGGAGAGGGTCTCCAGGGCAGGTAGCAGTGTCTCATCTAAGAGTCTGACCCCTGAGGAATTACAGGACAGACAGGCAGAGAGGGAGCACCAGAGGGAGATGGAGAAAATGAGGATGGTCATTGAAGAGAAAAAGTTGCTGTTGGCTCATGAGCTCAGCTTGAGGGAGCTGGTTCAGAGGAGCCAGTCTAGTAGGGATGGTGGCAGCCACATCACAGTACAGCTTGAAAGGAGGGTACACATTCCTAAAGATAAGGATTACAAGAGGGAGAATTACATATACTTGTGATTCAAGGGGTATGAGTCTGCTCTCCACATGAATCTGGTCCCTGAAGCTCATTGGGGGGTGGGTCTGTGGAAGCACTTTGAGGTAGAGGGGAGGGATACACTGACAGCCCTAGGGGATGCTCAGAATCTCACCTACTCTAGCATGAAGGATGCCTTGCTTACAGGGTATGGTCTTAACCCTGAGCAGTACAAGGATAAGTTTAGGTCCTACAAGAAGAAGGAATCCCAAAAATGGTTGGAATGTGTTGATTCTTATTGCAGGTCACTGGATGGTTGGGTAAAGGGCAGTAAGGTAACTACGTATGAGGGGCTTTACAATATATATGCTTGGGAGCACTTGTACAGTTTATTTTTTCCAGAGCTGTACCAGCACCTGATTGCTAGCAAGCTGACTGACCCCAGGAAGCTTGCGCAGGAAGCGGACCGCTGGGAGGGCACCAGGGTCCAAAAGAGATATGGGGAGACCACGTCAAGGGTGGGCAGGGTCCCTCTCAGAAGAAAGGGTGGGTAAGGGCAAACAGGGGGAGTTTTCTAAAGGGCCCCAAACTGATTCCCAGGGTAAGGATTCCCAACCTGCCAGTGAAAAGAAGCCATGGTTCTCCAAAGGGAAGCCAGTGGCAGGTGGTCCCCCACGTAAGTGCTATGCATGTGACCAGGTGGGTCATGTGAGGGGGGACCCCAAATACCCCAAAAGTACACCGGCATCCTCTGGTGCGCCGCCCCAGGGTTTGGCCAGTGTAGCGCTTGGGGAGGAGTTGGTTTCAGGTGGGTGGGAACCAGCTGAGATGACCCTTGTCTCACTAGGGGACAGTGAAATGATCAAGAGAACCCTAGTGCCTGAAAACACTAAGAAGTACAGGCAGTCGGTGACCATTAATGGACAGAGGGTGGAGGATCTGAGAGACACAGGAGCAGGTGTGACTACAGTGAGAAGTCAGCTGGTGTCTGAAGAGCAGATAGATCCCGGGTACTTCACCAAGTAGTTGCAGTGGACAACTCAGAGTGCCTGTGCAGAGTGGCGCAGGTTCCCTTTGAATGGGGGTTGGTCTCAGGTTCCTTGAAGGTAGCTGTGAGTCCAACCATGCCTGTTGATTGTTTGCTAGGCAATGACCTGTAGGATTCCCCTTGGAAGGAGGTGGAACACAGGTCTCACTTGGAGATGTTGGGTCTGCCTGGGTGGGTTCGCCTATCCACCTGGTCAATGGCAACCCCCGTCAGGGTAATCAAGAGCCCCTGGAGCCTGAATCAGTGGCCCAGGGGACCGCCAAGAAGAGGAAGGGCAGGGGGCATGGGAAACCAGCCCCAGAAATTCCCACAGTCCCGGAGGAGGCAGAGCCTGAGGGTGACACCCCGGAGCCTACAGGAAACAGGTGTCTGAACTGGGGGAGGTTCCTGAGCTGTCACAGTGGCAGCAGAAAAGGGGGCCCACCAGGGAAGCATTCTGTGCAGCACAGAAGACATACCCTACTTTGGAGGGTTTGCGGCAGCAGGCTGCAGACCAGGAGGCTGGCAAGGAGCCAGGATCACACCTGATTTATTGGGAGGATGGCCTCCTGTATAGCGAGCCTAAGGTTTCTGAGCCTGGGTCAGCCTGTGTGCTGGTGGTACCCCTGTGCTTCAGGGCGTTCCTACTGGGGTTGGCTCATGATGTTCCTTTAGCTGGACATTTGGGGGCCAGGACAAGACCTTTGAGAGGCTTGTCACCCACTTTTACTGGCCCCTAATGCGCAGGCACTCAGATGCACATTGCAGGTCTTGTCAGACTTCTCAGGCAAGTGGCAAGACTGGGAGGAAATGTAAGGCTCCCCTCCAGCCTCTGCCTGTTGTCAGTACTCCCTTTGAGAGGGTAGGCATTGACATAGCGGGACCTCTGGATCCCAAGACAGCCATGGAGAACAGGTTTATCCTGGTCTTGGTGGACCATGCCACCAGGTACCCAGAAGCCATTCCTTTGAGATCAGTCACTTCCACTGTGGTGGGTTGTGCTTTGATGGGGTTTTTTACACGCATGGGGTTCCCCGAGGAAGTGGTATCTGATAGGGGTACCATCTTCATATCCACATATATGAAGACTTTGTGGAAGGAGTGTGGGGTAACCTACAAGTTCACCACCCCTTACCACCCTCAAAGTAATGGTCTGGTTGAGAGATTCAACCGCACCTTGAAAGGCATGATCATGGGCCTGTCAGAGCCCTTGAGGTGGAAGTGGGACATCCTCTTGCCATGCCTTCTGTTCGCCTACAGGGAGGTGCCTCAAAAGGGACTTGGGTTTAGTCCCTTTGAGCTGATTTATGGCTACCCTGTGAGGGGACGTTTGAGTTTGGTTAAGGAAGCTTTGGAGAAAGATCCTTGTAAACCCCCCCAGGATGTATTCAGTTACATGCTGGCCTTGAGAAACCAGACTGCCTGTTTCAAGAGTCTCGCACAGGAGAACCTGGAAGCAAGCCAGGAGGACATGAAACGCTAGTATGGCCAGAATGCCACTCTGGTCGAGTTTCAACCTGGACAAAAAGTGTGGGCGATGGCACCAGTGGAGCCTAGGGCACTCCAGGATAAGTGGACTGGGCCATTTGAGGAGGTGGAGCACAAGAGCGAAGTCACCTACCTGTTGGACTTGCGTTCTCCAAGGAACCCTTTAAGGGTCCTGCATGTAAACCACCTCAAACCTCACTTTGAGCGCACTGAACTGTCCATGCTTCTTGCGACAGATGATGGGGTAGAGGAGGAGAGTGAGCCTCTTCCTGACCTCCTGCCTGCAGGAGAAAAAGATGGGTCAGTGGAGGGAGTGATCCTCTCCCCCTCCCTGACTGAGGAGCAGCAAGGTGACTGTCGCCACGTGTTGGGACAGTTTTCCTCACTGTTTTTCCTGGTCCCAGGAGTCACACACTTGTGCACACATGATGTGGACACCGGGGACAGTACACCTATTCAACAGAAGGTTTACAGCGTGACTGACAGGGTCAGGGCATACATTAAGGGTGAGGTATCCAAAATGCTTGCCCTAGGGGTTATTGAGCACTCCAGCAGTCTTTGGGCCAGCCCAGTGGTGTGGGTCCCAAAGGCTGCTGCACCTGGTGCCACTCCAGACCTCAGGTTTTGTGTGGACTGCCGGGGACTCAATGCGGTCAGCAAGACTGACACACAGCCCATCCCCCAAGCTGATGAGCTCATTGACCGGTTGGGAGCTGCCAAGTACCTCTGTACGTTTGATTTAACATCTGGGAACTGGCAGATTGCCTTAACTGAGGGAGCCAAGGAGAGGTCAGCATTCTCTACCCCATATAGACACTTTCAATTTAAGGTGATGCCATTTGGGATGAAGAATGCCCCTTCCACCTTTCAGAGGTTGGTCAACCAGGTGTTGGCTGGGCTAGATGAGTCCAGTGCCGCCTACCTGTATGACATTGCTGTGTTTAGTTCCACATGGGAGAAACACCTGCAACACCTCTGGAGAGTGTTAGAGGCCCTGCAGAAGGCAGGCCTCACTATTAAGGCGAGCAAGTGCCAAATAGGGCAGGTTTCTGTGGTGTACTGAGGACACCAGGTGGGGAGTGCCAGGTGGCACCCCTACAGCCTAAGATTGACATGATTCTGGCTTGGGAGCCTCCAAAGACCCAGACTGAAGTGAGAGTCTTTTTAAGTCTCACAGAAAATTACAGGAGGTTTGTTAAGGGATTTGGTACCATTGGTACCCCCTTAACTGAGTTGACTTCTAAGAAGCAACCCAAGAAAGTGATCTGGACAGAGGCTTGCCAGAATGCTTTTGATGCCCTGAAGGCTGCCAGGTGCACAGCACCTGTGCTGAAGGCACCTGACTTCTCCAAGGAGTTTGTTGTGCAAACAGACGCCTCAGAGCATGGTATTGGAGCAGTACTCTCGCAGCTCAACCCGTAGCCTTTATTAGCAGGAGGTTACTACCCAGGGAACATAGGTGGAGTGCCATAGAACCTGAAGCGTTTGCTGTGGTCTGGGCACTGAAGAATCTAAGACCCTACTTGTTTGGGACTCACTTCCGAGTTCAGACCGACCACAAGCCCCTCAGATGGTTGATGCAGATGAGAGGTGAGAACCAAAAACTGTTAAGGTGGTCCATTTCCCTACAAGTGATGGCTTTACGGTGGAAAACCGTCCTGGTGCAGAGCACGCCAATGCTGATGGTCTGTCCAGGTTCTTCTGCCTCAGTGATGCAAACTCCTATGAGGTTGGGTAGTTGCTCCCCACTTTTAGCAGGGGGGGACACATGTTAGACTTTTCATCCTTGCCGTGGTCTGCCTTAACTTTTTGCCTCTGTTCCCCAGGTTGTTGATGTGTGCTGGACTCTGATTTTGCTGTTTTTGTTACTATGGGCACTTTACCACTGCTAACCAGTGCTAAAGTGCAAGTGCTCCTTTACAAAATGTGTATGTAATTGGTTTACCCATGATTGGCAAATTTGGTTTACTAATAAGTCCCTAGTAACGTGCACTAGAGATGCTAGGGCCTGTAAATCAAATGCTACTAGTGGGCATGCAGCACTGGTTGTGCCACCCACATAAGTAGCTCTGTAATCATGTCTCAGACCTGCCATTGCGGTGTCTGTGTGTGCAGTTTTAACTGTAGATTCGACTTGACAAGTGTATCCACTTGCCAGGCCTAACCCTTCCCTTTTCTTACATGTCAGACACCCCCAAGGTAGGCCCTAGGTAGCCCCAACGGCAGGGTGCAGTGTATGGTTAAGGTAGGACATATAGTAATGTATTTTAAGTGTTCTGACAGTAAAATATTGCTAAATTAGTTTTTCACTGTTGCAAGGCCTGTCCCTCTCATACGTTAAAATGGGGGCTACCTTCAAATCTGATTAAAGTGTAGATTCCCTTTGGGAGAAGATGAACATGTGGAGTTTGGGGTCTCTGAGCTCACAATTTTAAAATACAGTTTTTTAGTAAAGTTGATTTTAAGATTGTGTGTTTGAAAATGCCACTTTTAGAAAGTGAGCATTTTCTTGCTTATACCATTTCTGTGACTCTGCCTGTTTGTGGATTCCCTGTCTGGGTCAGTTTGACAGTTAAGCGGGTTGCACCTCACACTAGACAGTGACATAAAGGGAGCTGGGGTGTAGTCTTCATTTCCTGATGAACCATCTGTGCTAGGAGGGAGGGGAGGAGTGGTCACTAACACCTGAAAGGGCTGTGCCTGCCCTCACACGATGCAGTCTCCAACCCCCTGGTGAGTGTCTGCGGCCTGGCCTGGGCAAGCCAGGATTTCACATTCAAAAGAGACATTACTTTGAAGTAGGCCTTCTTCAAAGGATAAATTGGGTATAAGAAGGTGTAGGAAGTTGGCTCTGTATATACTATTTCAAAGTAAAAAATAGGGTGCACAGAGTCCAAGGGTTCTCCTTAGAGGTAATATAGTGGCAAAATTAGATAATTCTAATGCTCTATTTTGTGGTAGTGTGGTCGAGCAGTAGGCTTATCAGAGGGTAGTGTTAAGCATTTGTTGTACACACACAGGCAATAAATGAGGAGCACACACTCAAAGACTTACTCCAGGCCAATAGGTTTTTATATAGAAAAATATGTTTTCTTAGTTTATTTTAAGAACCACAGGTTCAAGATTTACAGAAAACACTGTAAATGCAAGGTACTTCACTTAGATACTTTAGGAACTTTGAATAAAAGCAATAACATATACAGTCTTTGTAAAAATGGCAATGAGCTATTTTCAAAGTGGACACTGCAAAAATCAACAGTTCCTGGGGGAGGTAAGTAAAGGTTAGTTTGTGAGGTAAGTAACACACTTACAGGTCTCAGTTCTGGGGCATAGGCAGCCCACCGTTGGGGGTTCAAGGCAACCCCAAAGTTACCACACCAGCAGCTCAGGACCGGTCAGGTGCACAGGTGAAACAGGTGCCCAAAACACATAGGCGCCTATGGAGAACAGGGGTGCTCCAGTTACAGTCTGCCAGCAGGTAAGTACCTGCATCCTCGGGGCAGACCAGGGGTGTTTTGTAGAGCACTGGGGGAGACACAGGTAGGCACACAAAACACACCCTCAGCGGCACAGTGGCGGCCGGGTGCAGTGTGCAAAGCAGGTGTCAGGTTTCAGATAGGAATCAATGGAGGGACCCGGGGGTCACTGTAGCGGTGCAGGCAGGGCACAGGGGGGCTTCTCGGGACAGCCACTACCTGGGCTAGGCAGAGGGTCATCTGGGGGTCACTCCTGCACTGAGGTTCGGTTCCTTCAGGTCCTGGGGGCTGTGGGTGCAGTGCTGGTTCCAGGCGTCGGGTCCCTTGTTACAGGCATTCGCGGTCAGGGGGAGCCTCTGGATTCTCTCTGCAGGAGTCGCTGTAGGGGTTCAGGGGGGTCAGCTCTGGCTACTCATGGGCTCGCAGCCGCCGGGGAGTCCTCCCTGTGGTGTTTGTTCTCTGGATCTCGAGCCGGGGGCGTCGGGTACAGAGTGTGAAGTCTCACGCTTCTGGCAGGGCTGCTGCTCACAGGAGTTTCTTGGTCCTTTAGTTCAGGGCAGTCCTCTGAGAATTCAGAGGTCACTGGTCCCTGTCGGATGCGTCGCTGGTTGCAGGTTTTCGAAGTTGGAGACAGGCCGGTGAGCTGGGGCCAAAGCAGTTGTCGTCGTCCGTCTTCTCTGCAGGCTTGCAGGTCAGCAATCCTTCTGGTTTCTTCAGGTTGCAGGAATCTAATTTCCTGGGATCTGGGGTGCCGCTAAATACTGAACTTAGGGGTGTGTTTGGGTCTGGGAGGGCAGTAGCCAATGGCAACTGTCATTGAGGGTGGCTACACCCTCTTTGCGCCTCCTCCCTTATGGGGAGCGGGGCACATCCTTAATCCTATTGGAGGTGTCCTCCAAACTCAAGATGGAGGATTTCTAAAGGCAGGGGTCACCTCAGCTCAGGACACCTTAGGGGCTGTTCTGACTGGTGGGTGACTTCTCCTTGTTTTTCTCATTATCTCCTCCAGCCTTGCTGCCAAGTGGGGGCAGTGGCGGGAGGGGCAGGCATCTCCACTAGCTGGGATGCCCTGGGGTGCTGTAACAAAAGGGGTGAGCCTTTGAGGCTCACCGCCAGGTGTTACAGATCCTGCAGGGGGAGGTGGGAAGCACCTCCACCCAGTACAGGCTTTGTTCCTGGCCACAAAGTGACAAAGGCACTCTGCCCATGTGGCCAGAAACATGTCTGGTGTGTGGCAGGCTGGTAGAAACTGGTCAGCCTACGCTAGAAGTCGGATTGGTATTCAGAGGGCATCTCTAAGATGCCCTCTGGGTGTATGTTACAATAAATTGTACATTGGCATCAGTGTGCATTTATTGTGCTGAGAAGTTTGATACCAAACTTCCCAGTTTTCAGTGTAGCCAGTATGGAACTGTGGAGTTCATGTTTGACAAACTCCCAGACCATATACTCTTATGACTACCCTGCACTTACAATGTCTAAGGTTTTGCTTAGACACTGTAGGATAATAGTGCTCATGCACAAATGCCCTCACCTGTGGTATAGTGCACCCTGCCTTAGGGCTATAAGGCCTGCTAAAGGGGTGACTTACCTATGCCACAGGCAGTGTGAGGTTGGCATGGCATACTGAGGGGATTGCCATGTCAACTTAGTCATTTTCTCCCCACCAGCACACACAAGCTGTGAGGCAGTGTGCATGTGCTGAGTGATGGGTCCCCAGGGTGGCATAAGACATGCTGCAGCCCTTAGAGACCTTCCCTGGCATCATGGCCCTTGGTACCAGGGGTACCAGTTACAAGGGACTTATCTGAGTGTCAGGGCTGTGCCAATTGTGGAAGCAAGGGTACAGTTTAGGGAAAGAACACTGGTTCTGGGGCCTGGTTAGCAGGGTCCCAGCACACTTTTAATCAAAACCTAGCATCAGCAAAGGCAAAAGGTTAGGGGGTAACCATGCCAAGGAAGCATTTCCTTACAGAAGGGCACCCAAAACCGCAGAATTTAGAAAACCCTTCTGGAAACAAGAGGAACCTCTGCCTGGAGAAGAGCTGAAGAGCTGAGGAAGAAGAGCTGCCCTGCCTGTGACTGTGCTTTGGGAGCTATCCTGTAGTTGCTGCGTCTGCCAGAGTAAGAGGGCAAAGACTGGAATTTGTGTGCCTTCCATCTTGAGAAGAACAACTCTCCAAGGGCTTGATTTAGAGCTTGACTCCTGTTGTTTGAAGTCTCAGGGAAAGCAAAGACTTCTCTCTGCCAGCACCTGGAGTCTCTGAAGAGATTCCTACCCTGCCCTGTGGTGCCCATCCAGTTCCTGGGACCCTGAAAGGAGAAGCTGGCAGCCTACAGTAAAGGAAATCCACGCACAGAGCGCTGTGCGGGAAAAAGATTGACGTGACTCCGTGGCTGAAGAAACGACGCGCCGCCAGCTCCGCATCTGAAAATCGATGCTCGCTGGAAACACGACCGAAGAATTGACGCACGGAGCAGGAAAAACGACGCGCAGCATCGCTGACGGAGGCTGGGAGATCGCAACCTGCGCTGCGTGGTTTTCGGATCATCGTGCGGCTGGATTTTCTATGCAAGTACCACTGGGCGTGTAAAAACAATGCAAGGCCTGCCCGGACCCGAGAGTGCTGGCCGGATCGACACATCACTCTCCTGCGGAGCTAAGAAACGACGCGCCCAACCCGACAGAAAAAGAAACGATGCAAGGTCCCGCGCATGAGTTGAATCGACGCATCGCAAGCCCTTTTTGACGCACACTCCCCAGTGCTGGGTAATTTTTGCCGCACCAAAAGTACATTTTCAAGCTAACAGTGTTAGTGTGTGTTTGAAACTACTTAAAGTCTCTTTTTGATTTTTAATTGATAACTGGATTTGTGTATTGTGGATTTTTGTTGTTTTGGTCTTGTTTTATTTAGATAAATATTTCCTATTTTTCTAAACCTCTGTTGTGTCATTTTGTAGTGTTTTCATTAAGTTAGTATGTGTGTTGATACAAATACTTTACACCTAGCACTCTGAAGTTACGCCTACTGCTCTGCCAGCTACCAAGGGGGTAAGCAGGGGTTAGCTGAGGGTGATTCTCTTTTACCCTGACTAAAGTGAGGGTCCTTGCTTGAACAGGGGGTAACCTGACTGTCAACGAAAGACCCCATTTCTAACAAGTCTCTTTAATTGAGCTCTTCGGATTGACTTCCAAAGTGTTTAGGAAAAAGTGATTACGTTTATTCACTCCAGTCTAAGCTTTTCAGTTTGCTCCTCTGTGGGATCTGGATATTAAACACCAGGTTTTTCTTAATCACCCGTCCTTATTAGTGTGAATCCTGGTGATTAAAGACTTGCTTCCATGCCCCGTGCTCCTCCAGTCCACCACTCCTAGTGTTTGATTGCTACTGTGGTTCAGCATGAACAAGCATGATCAGTCCTTTACCTGCCAGTCCTTTCTAATATATGCACATACAAGTATATAGTTACTATGGAAAAGACTGGTTTATTTAAAGAGTATTACTCAAAATTACGTTTATGTATTTGAGAGTTTTAGGTTCGGCTTAGCACAGCAGCTGTCTATGTTACATAACATTACCAGGTATTTAAAAATGTTGTCACTGTCAAATTTACTTGTTTAGTCAATAATAGCCATAACAATATATGTATCCGTGCAGTAAGATGAAAATATCATAACAAAATAGCAAGCAGAAATGGTAAATATTAAAAAAGTTAATTAGCTATAAAACAATATAGCTAAAAAATATTGATATTATGTATTGTGTAATCTCCAATACATTGGTAAAATACAAGCTGCTCCTAACTCACAGCATTCTCTGCACAAGGAGCTTATCAGAGGTTATCAGATTTCATTCTTCCAGACCACGTTTGTGCAAAAAGCGTTAAAAAGTGAGAGCAGCATAAATTGCAATATCAAAGTGCTTTGTGAAGTGCAGAGAAATGCTAGAAACCATTCCTAAAATTAAAGAATATGGCCAAACGTCACCATTGAGCCCCTTTGACCCTATAAGTTAAGTCTTCGCAAAGTGCATTGCTATGTGCATATAATGGTTACTGCTGCAGTTTTGAGGGTGGAATTGGGAGGGAGGATTTTCACAGTAAGAAAGCAGAGCTGTTAAACTTACTAATCGGTCCCCCACTAAAAGCCACACTGGTAGAAAGTTGTGATGCTTAACCCTCCTTGTGCCCTTGCACTGGCACTCTTGCTAGGCTAAGGACACCTTAGCCTCCCTAATGGCACAGTTCAGTCCTTTTGGATGCAGTAATCCGTTATCAGCTTTTGGGCTGAATTAGGATTGTACGTGTCAGTGATTTGCAGCTGCAGCAGGGCCCTGAGTTCCATTAACAAAGTTCCTGCACTGCAACAGGACCCATGGCCCAGATTGAGGAAAGCAGTGTGTGGGTGCTTCCAGGCAGGTGCAAGCTCCTAAGGCCACAAAGATTGGCTTCTGCAATTAGCTTCTACGTGTGTCTAATTTGGGGCAACAGTACAGCAGATACAGCCATGAATCATGTCTATGGCTGCACAACCTGCAGTCCCTTACTCCACCATGATGGGGCCGTGCAGGTTTAAAATCTGTAACTGGTAAACCTAATAGTCGCATATACAGAATCGCTGTGTGGGTCTGTTTATGGTTTCCAACAGATATGGTTGTGGCTTTCCCACAAGATAGGAGTTATTCAATGGGTGTAGAATAGCTGAGGTATTTAGTGAAGTTAAGTCCTGGTCCCTTGAGATTACTCTTACATGCCTGTTTACTGCCTTATTCCAGTCTGTGTTTCTTCAGTTTGAAGGGCCACAATGGGGTCCTGCAGATACTGGTGCGATGGGTATCCCAAAGTCTAAAAAATGCCTTTCAAGTGAGCTTTAATGAGGTACCATGCACCTTCAGGACCCTGACATAATATTTCAGTGTGGCGGCTTTACCGTCTAAAGATTGTTTCACATAGCCAAATTCCAATCTCAGGGCCTGATTTAGAGTTTGGAGGACGGGTTACTCTGTCACAAACATGACGGACATCCTGTCTGCCGTATTATGATTCCCATTCGTCAAACTCCAAATCAGATCCTTAGTCTTGCCCGATGGATGTTGCGTGGCTGTTGAAATATTTTCTTCTGCCCTGTACAATGAATGAACTCCAAGGCAGGGGCACAGGCCCCGGGGAAGGCTTGGTGCCCATGCTGTAAAGCAGATAAAAGGATTGCATTCATGACCCAAAGTATGGGAGCAGGTGAGGCGCTACTTATTGTCATGTTCAATTCATTAATGCCATAAGCGATTGCTGCACCTTTCTTCTTCAAGGAGTTTACATATGTCTTGTGTTTAGAATTTTCAGAAAAACAGACTCTCAGGTAGTTGTATTTCCTGGCTGTGTTGATGGTCTTACTGCCTAAGTTCCAGGTGAGATATTTCTTGTTTCTATAGATAACACATTTTATCTTCTGATTTACTCTAAGGTGGGTTTCCTCGTTGTAGACTTTTAGACTTTTCAGGGACCATGGAATGCCTGCTTTGGTATGATCCATTATCAGAATGTTGTCAGCGTTTTGGATGAGGTGGAGTTTGGTTGGGCCAAGTTTGGGGGCAACAAGACAGCTTCCTTCCATGGCTTTCCCCAAATCAGCTGTGTATAGTTTAAATAGAAAAGGAAGAGGAGCGAGAACACATTCCTGCTTTGGACCACAGTAGGTGTAGATTTTGGGGGTGAGGGTACTGGGTCCTGTTTTCACTCGACCCAGGTCCCTGCTTACAATGAAACTATTGCCCCTAGTAGTGTTGGGAGAACACCTCACACTTCCAGTTTTCTTCATAATGTAGGCCAGTCAACCCTGTCAGATGCTGCACTGTAATCTGTAAAGCAGCAGAAAAGTGGAGACTGGTTTCTCAGTGCTACTTGATAGCTCAAGAATGATAGCCCTGTAATGTGAATGACTGTAGATGCAGCCGCCTGGAAACCTGTCTGAAAAAAAGGCAAGACTTCATGTTCTACTGCACAGGCCACCAATTGTTTGAGTAGGATTCAAGCAAAGTGTTGGAAATGACTCTTTCTGGCTCTTTCTGCAGGGTCATCCCCAGACTTTTTGCCTTCCTCCTCCTTTTTTTCTGACTCCTTTTTTGCTACTTTTTAGGATTCTGGGCATTTTATCACTGCAGACCAGTGCTTTTTAGGTCGAGTTTAGGTAGCGCGCAGCGCTGTCTGCAAGACATGTTGTATTCAATCAATGGGCTTTTAACCACGCCCACCCTTGCCATTTGTTCTTTGTTATGCTTGTCTTAAATGCTTCTTTTTAATTGGTGCATTTTTCTAAATATCCCTCTCTTTCGTGCTTAGTTCCCTTCCAGGCGATTTCACTAATAGGACATTTTAGTTGGCCATCACATTACGTTAATGCTTCCTCCTGTTACAGCCTCTCTCACTCCTCCAAGCAGACTTCACTGAGTGATCCTTTTTGTTGGCCATCGGTTGCCTCCTCGCTTGCACCCCTTTCATCCCTCCATTCATTGCTGCCCCCCTTCCTGCACCGCTGCTTGTTATGCTTGTGATATGTATCATTTATAATGCATCTTTGAAAACAACGTTCGTGCATTTTTGTCTCATTTAGTAGAATTTCACGTGGTCATCTTTCTTATTTTAATTGAAGCAACAGCTTAAAATGTCTGAAGTGAGAATATAGCGAGGTCAAAGGTTCAACCCAAATAAGCATTAGCTTTTATCTAGTACACGCTCACGTGCATTTTCTCCTTCCCCGGGCACCATCTGCCTCTGTCGGTGTGGCTGTCTCCTGGTTTATGGGCCTTTTATCAGCTAAGGGCTACTCAATATCTTGCTGATGGCCACATGCAGTTATCTTTGATGCTCTGTGTGGCTTGACACCAAGCCTTCAAAAGTCAGTTATCTGCAAGAAAAATTGTCTGCACTTGTTGTCCCAAACAAATGGCAGTTTCTCCATGTCAGGGACATGCGTAGCAAGGTTCCTTTTGCCATGAAACCACCATGTGCAAATGCTGAGTTGCTCCCATCTACCTTGACATTGTGTGAACATCATGGTAATGTTTTGAAATTACATTTAAATGTGGCTAGTTTACCATTTGCTCACATCGAAGCATGGATTTTCACACAGGTTATTTTACCGTCATCACGGAAGTCGGATACATTTCTCCAACCAGCATTCTGCATAAAACAAAATGTGAATTTATAAACCAAATCAAGCCATAGGATTACCTAATGGTTATATCCCTGCCCCTTTTACAACCGTAAAGTGAATGAATGTGAAAGCATCAGAATTGTTCTGCCTTTGTGAGTGTCAATAGCCTTCTTTCCTTGGGGGGCATAATAATAATATAATTAAATATAATAAATAATGGCAATGCTTTCATTTATTGCTGCAGATAGAGGAAGAGGCAAATGGAAGTACTTTAGTTATATGCAGGACCACTGAAATTATGTGACAGAAAGGACCAAATTATGAGGCATGGTTGACCAATTTATGAATTAAGAAAAGTCTAGTGATGCATTTACAAAACGAATAGCTCTAACTCAAGCAAAAGTGAGACCTATTGCATTGCAAATGCTTTTTTATTACCTGTAAGTCATCCAGAAGGTAGGCCCTAGCCAGGCTCAAAGGCCGGGTGCATTGTATTTAAAAAGTTGGACATGCATTTTTAGGTTTAACGTGCAGATAGTGAAAAATTCTTAAATTCGTTTTCACTATTACAAGGACTATCTCTCTCATAGGACAGCTTTGGAATTACCGCAAAACATCTCTGTAACTTCCAAATGGGAAAAAATAGAAACATGGAGTTTGGTGTCCCTGAATTCAGAATTTAAAATCAAATTTAAAGTTGAATTGCCTGAAAATACCACTTTTATATAGTTGGCATTTTCTTACTTTAACCATTCTGTGCCTCTGCCTGTCTCTGAATACATGTCTGGGGTTGTTGACAGCTGGGCTTTGTGCATTCCCTCTACACAGTCACACACAAAGGGAGCTTGGGTGTGACATTTGCATCCTGATGGCCCATCACCAGGCTGATGGACTATTAATTGGCTTCATGGGGGAGGCAGAGTTTAGCACTGCCTCACTTACTCCTGACTAGGACTGTGCCACTCCCCACACAAAGGGTTGAATAACCCAATGTAGAGTGTCTGGAGCCAGAGAGGGCAGGACAGGGACTTTGTGAATGTCAAAGGAAGTCTTGGAAATTTCTCCCAACTTCCAGAACCACAGCACCAAAGTATTAATACTGGACCCCAAACCACACCAAATCAGATCTCCACTGGAACCAAGGACTCTCTGACTGGAAGAAGGACTGCTGTGCTGCCTGTGGGGACTGACACTCTGCAACTGCATTGCTGTGTTGGCCTACTGCTGCTGTGTTCTGTAGGAGGGACTGCCACTTTACTGTTTGCTTTGCTGAGTTGGCCTGCTGCTTCTGTTCTGCAGTAAAATGGACTGGACTTGTTCTTTGCATCTTTCAACTCACGAGTTTCCTAGCATTTACTTGCTTGCCTCGTGTTCTTCTGCATTCTAAGGGAAATCAAGGACTGCTTGCAAATCTTCTGGTGCTGGACTCTGCCATCTGTGAGTCCTACTCTTGGCTGAGTTGCCCCCCTCCAGTCCTGGGCTTAAGAAATGCGTTCTGCAGCTACAAACTTCAAAAAGGGACACATCGCCCCAAGTGAGGCGCAAATATTGCCGTATCATGTTCTCGCCGTCGAGGCGTTGCTTCAACAAAGGCACTGTTCTTCAGACCCTGTGTGGGTTCTGTAGCCGGCCTCCCCTCCATTGCGGTCGGCCTTCATTTTGGATTTGCAACAGTCCCTCATCACTTCAAGTAACCTTCTTACCGCTATAGACTTCTAAGCACTGCCTTCACATTTAACCTTTAAAAATGCAATCTCAACTTCTATTGATTAGATTTTTGTTGTTTTTGTCTTGTTTTACTGAGTTCAATATTATCTATTTTTTCTAAGCTGGTGTTGCGTCTTTTTGTGTTTTTATTTACTGTGTTACTGTAAATAAGTGTTGCACAAATACTTTATAAAAAACATAACCAAGTGTAACTGTAAGAGTTGGAAAGAGTCTATTCTGGTTCTCCTCTCTAGTCATATACCGGGAATACCTCCACTAAGGTGAGCTACAGGGAGTTACTTTCCTCTTTCCTAGGAAGAAGAGGAAGCCTCACACACCTTAAAGTGTCATGCATCATCACCAGCTTCCTCTCCCCACCGTGGAAGTACAATGCCACCAGGGTGGACTCAACCCCCAGGTAAATTCAGAGCAAGAGGGAGTTCTTAGATACAGGGTACATATACCTCTGCCAACTACAGACTCAATGTCTAACATAAAAACGTTTGTCTCTAGGTCCAGGAGCACTACTAGGTGATAGTTTGAAGGTTTTGTCTGGTCCCTTTTCTTGAATATGGGACACAAAACAGACCCCCTTCTTGCATCTGGCACTTGATCGACTAGGAAGGTGTAATGAAAAAGAGGGGCTAGTAGCCTTGACCATGCTACTGGGGCACATTTAAATATGCTGACTGGGAGGCCGTTTGGGCCATGTGCTCTATCTTTTTTCATTAGCCCGATGATTTTACTGACCAAGGCTGCAGAGGTTAGTTTGGGGGTGGAGCCTTGGTTTGGGTCTATAACACCCAGCATGACTACTTGACTGAGAAATGAGAGCTGGTCTGTATATAGCTCCTCTACATAACTTATTCAGGCTACCTCCAATACTCCATATTCCCTTGAGCATTTGATGTTTTTTAAATTTCTGATGTATTCTCAGAGGTGAGCCTGTTTCTTTTCCTTTAGTGTTTGAAGATCTTTATCCATTTCTTTTGGTCCATGCCATTCTTTTGAATGCCCTTTTTTTGTGCAGCTTGTGTAATTTTGTAAGTGTGTCAGCTGCCTTTGCTGTGGGGTTGTGTTTGTTTGCATGCAGGGACCTCCGTAAGGATATTCGAGTGGAGATAGTTATTTTGCAGTACTGATGTTGTGGCCTCTCCTGCCAGTCATTCCTTGTATGGACCGGCGTGTTGTCATGGTCTAGCAGGGAGACTCTCAGGTCTCCTATGAGGATGTCCCATGCTGGGAATGTACTCGATGGGCAGTTATTGATTTTCTCTGTGTCCTGCTTCCCTAACCAGGTGGTGACCGTTGCATTACATCTCCACTTGATTCTCCTTATGAGCTTTGCTGATTCCACCCCTGTTGAGGAGACAACGTTATTGCTTCTGTCTGCTTAGATGTTGTTAGCTCAAGAGTAAGGCTCAGAGCATTGTGATTGCTTTCTGGTCTGTTAACAATCTCAAAGGTGGCAAGTTGCCTCAAAAGGGCTCTGGTATGTAGAGAGGTCAATTTTTGAGTTGTCTTTCAACCTGTCTCGTTCTTTAGAGTATGCAAGAGGCTCACTTATATTGCGTAGCCCACGGATGTTGAGGTTGCTCACCAGGAAGTTTTAATGAGTTGGGAATCCATGAAAAGAAGGTCTTCCAAGCTGTCAAGGAGGTGTCTCACCATAGGTGCGATCAGGTGTTTTTGGTGCTTTGAGATAGCAAATTTAGGAGCAGCAGAGGTGCTGTTTTGTGCTTGATTTTTATTCCTGTGATCAAAACTGCTTTGAGGACCAAAGTGTTGAGCTTCAGTAGGGTGACCTCTTGCTCACACATGTGTTTAACAATAATGGACAGGCCACCTGAAAGGTGGCCAAAGACACTGGACAAGAGGCCAGTTTGAAGATTTCATGAACTTCTTGCATCATTAATGGTGTAAGTGCCAAAGTCTCCTGCAGGCAAAGAAGGTCGCTTTCATCTTGGTAGGCTTGAGCTTGCTTGCTTGTGCTTATTGTCTTGAAGCCAGACACATTCAATTATGTTATTGTGAGGTGAGACACGATATTTGTCTTTGCAGATCTATGTCGATGGGCTGTTGGGGTTCTATCAATGATGTACCAGACCCCGAGTTAGGGAATCTGCGAACCCCCCTGAGTCGGTGTGTTCATTGCTAATTCTGTCATAGCTCACCTTCCTCTCATTTTGCGAGCATGATATTATTAGGTGATGTTGCATTCTTGGGCAATCTTGGTGATGTGTCATGGTTACCACCAGTATCAATGTGCTCTTAGTTTTTATAGATAGCATACAAGGCAATAGCATATGTGGATATTTTGGTGACAGCAGCTTTAGGAGCTCAATTCCCCAGTCTTTTCACCCAGGATGGCATCTTTATGTTAGGTTATCTTCCAGGTTGTTAAGGTGGCTTCCATGTTTCCACTTGCAGATGTGGGTATGAACTTTACTCATGCTAGGCTCTAGGTATTTTAGGAGAAGGGGCTCTGAGGGCTGAATATTGGCTGGAACACATCTTTTGTTATCTGAAGGATGCTCAGTGGCAGGTGGGATCTGTGGGGTGATATTGGTCATTTGTCTATTTTGGTGTCTGCTAATGTTGAAAACTGATGCTGAGATGGATGGGTTCAATGATAACCCCCTAGTCTCTTGGCTTTACTGCTGGCTTATTTGTTGATTCAGAGTGCAAGCAGTATGACTGCTGTCTGTTTTACAGGGACTAATAAGGCTGTTGCGCTGTTCAACATAATTGGCTGTGTTCAGCTGTGGCACCTTGTTTCCCTGTTCAGTCAGGCTGCTGTTTGATTGGCTCTGCCTAGTGTAGCCACTGTCTCTGCATCCATCATCAATCCAGCGATCACTTTGTTTTACTTCTTGGTTGCTCTCATTTAGGATCTTTCCATGTGGGGCCCCAGTGCTGGCTGTTATTTGTGGAATAAATATGTGAAAAGGCTTTTATGGGCCAAGCCCTGGGTGCTGTTCCCTTAACTGCTTTTTCAAACTCTTTTTCGCTCTCCTAGAGAGAATGGTATTTGCCCGAGGAGGAGGAGGGGCCAAAATATCAGGAGCCTTGTGAGATATGATGTTCCCAGATGCATAGCAATTTTGCAGGCTCAGAAAGGGCAACTCTTCTCCAAAGCACAAGGAGGGTTTAGGTGAAGTGTAAGTCTCCCTTTCTAATCCAGATGGTGCCGAAGTGACCTTTACTGATGTGGCGTGGCAGTCTGATGTATTAGCACGACCGTTAATTTTTAGAGTTGTTTTCTGGTTATTTGTTCTGTCCCTCTGAGCATTGCTATTTGAGCTTTTCACCAAAATGTCTAGCATCTCTAGTAGGGAAGTTAATTTATCTATTATAGGTCAGCAGGGGCATGTTTGGTTCTCCCTGGAGCCCCCTAGCAGGCCCTCCAGAGAGCATATTTTGGACCCTAGGTTGGCTAGGTGGGTAGCTAGTAATTGTATTGAGTCCATTTGCAGTTCCATCTTCTGTGACTGCCAGAGGAGCACCCTGGCAATGGTGTCCTGCAACGCACTGATAGAGATCAATGTGGGGCTAGCAGCAGAGGGTGCAGGGACCTAAGTTGAGTAGGTGACATTATCCAAATGTTCTCTGGTGAATAGTGGAGTTTGAGCCAATGTATCTTCAATTTGGGCCTCAATTGTGGAGAGGAAGTGGTACAAGTGATTTCCCAGTTCTCGGTCTGTCATGTTTTTCCTCTTTTCCCTCCTAGCGGGAGGGAGTGAAGCTGCTGTGGGGGAAGTGGTGGTCTCATACTCCTGTGACTGGCTCAGAGGCCAGATAGACAGAGATTTTTTGTGGGGGAACTGCCTTATCAATCCATTTGAGGCAGAAGTTTTAACCATAGGTGTTCTACTTGCCCTTCACCCCCAGATCGTCAGCCCCAAATGTGGTAGATATGAGGGAGGCTGGGGGTGATTGATGGTGGTGTAGGCATTGAGGTGGGTACATCTGCCTGGGCTTTTTTCTGAGACAGGATTTTCCTTTTAGTCATTTTAGCTTCTTTACTTTGACTTATGTCGGTCCACTTTTCCTTGGGGCCTGGGAGCTCTACAGGAGGTTATTTGGTTATTTGGCTAAAGTGCTGGATGTGGGGTAGTATCAAAGATGCTGGTTTCAAGCCCTTCTCTTCGATGCTGGTTGCTACCTGCTAGTACGGCTAATGCAACAAGATTTACCACACCCCACTCTTGCCTCACTTACCCACCCTCACTTTACCCCTGTTTGCCATCACCTCCTTACGTCACCACCTTTGTGGTCTGTTGGTATCCCAGATGGTGAGAGAGTGAAAGAGAGGGAGGGATGGGGAAAATTGGGGTGGATCCCTGTTGCAGATGAATCTTCCTCCTCGCCCTGCCTTGAAGCAGGCCTTTATGATGGCAACCACCCAAAAATTTGGGAAGTCTGCTACTCTGATTCACAAGCACCAAATGCTGCAGAACATGATTGTTAGACTTCTGCATGGAATCTACAAGATTGATCAAGTTTGAGCCTCCCAAAGCTTTCTTTACTAGTTTACAGCAAAACAACCTATTAATCTCAAGGCCTTGTGCCCTGTTTATTTAGCCTTTTGTTAGGAGAATGCTCTGAAATAGAGTGGTCTCTCATGTCCAGCACCTAACATGCGGTGTTATGCAACTTCTGACAATTCTGACACATTTTAGGCATGCATCATAGGGGAACAACATTCTGGGAGTTTAAGCTTGAATGGATCTCCATTGTTTCTTTCATCATATGGAGTTCTGCAAACCTCGCAAGGTCTACCTGTTTTGATAATTGCTGCATGAGTTTTGTGTTTTTCCCACCCCTGGATTTCCATGTCACACGCAATAAATACAATAAAGAAATAAACAGAGATTACACTGTAAATTGATACGGAGATGTGACAGACAGTGATACGATTTGAAAATGGAACGAATGGAAAAAAGAATCATAATGCATGACAGTCAAGAGTAAAAATCACTAGCAGGACTACAAAAATCATTATCACCAGCACTGAGATCAAACTCATGCTGTAACTAATATCTACCCAGCCTACCCCGAAGCACCTAGTGTGAAAACAGTTGTCCCATACACGTCTCTGTTTCATTCATCCAGTCAGATTATTTGACTTGCGCAAATGATTTCAGCTGATGGCTGAATTTTGAATACATGTTAACTCTATCTGTCTTGTCTTGTCTTCTACTAGTACGTTACCCGATCCTTTGCCATTGACATGTCAGTTAAAAAAGGAAAAGGCTCAGATACAGACTGGTGGGTCCCGCTTCACTGTTTTATTTAGCTGATAAATGGATTATTACTGTGCCTTTTAGGACTCGTCTCAACACTGTGTGGGAATGAGATCAGCAGCTTTCTGAAATTTCTAGTGCACAAAGCAAGCAGTAGAAGATATTACAAGTGCAGTTCAGGGGGAGCTCCTTTTCAGTGGCGGAGGGGCGTCGCCTCCTGGCTGAGCCAGCAGATGAAAAATAAACCAATAGCTTGTTATTGTTTTATTTTTCAGCATTTGTATCTGCTGGCTCAACCAAAAGAGTGTACAGGGAGGGGTGGGGCTGGGCCACGGGAAGTGAGAGAGGGGAGGAGGGGAGAGCTCACTAAATGCACATGTGTTTGGCCAGCTGTCTGAGGCCAGTCAAACACACATGTGCACTTAGGTTTCTCCAACCTGGATGTATACACAGCCGGGCTGGAGAAAAAGCAAAGACCCCAGGGTTGTGTCTGAGCAGCACTCAGAGCACTAAAGACCAGTCCCAACACTGCTTACATGCTATGTTTAGCATGTAAGTAGAGCCAGGATTGCTGGGGAGCCTGTGGTGGAGGAGCGAGATAGCAGGCGACGGCGGTGGGAGATGGACAGTGCGAGGGAAACAGTAAGTTTCTTCGTTTTTTTTTTAAATGTTGCTTCCTCTGTCGTCTTACCCCGTCCCCCCACCCCCCTTGACATATGCAGCAGCCACTGGTGGTGCAGTTGTAATCTCTTTAGTGCAAAATTCTAACTTGGAGATTTTGTTTATGAAGCAAACAAAGGCATCCAACATGGCTACTGGACTCAACACCTGTGTAGTTATGTTGGTAAAAACACCCAATTTACAATTGCAAATCAACATCAGCTTCCTCATTTTCTTCTAAAATACTACTTTCTAAATTTGAGGCCTCCTGACATAAGGCCAGGTGGTAATTAAAGGTACTTTAACTTCAAGAGGAAGTGATGAAGTCAAGGGAGAATTCAGCTGCAAAATTCAATCATACATGGAATGGGCTGCATAAAAATGGAAGGACCTTGTAATGCTGTACAGTAATTCCCTGTCCCCGAGCAGTCAGGGCGGAAATCTCCACACATGAAAAGGTAGTGCAGGTCCATCTTTTTACATGAGGAGTTCTCTGCCCCGATTCCAGAGTCTCCATAGACGTCAACTCAATATGAACTCGTACTTCATGAATACCAAAACTTAAACTTACACACAATTTCCCTTTTCATGTCTTGGGGTGTCAACAGTGTGATAAGGAGGAGAGAGAATGCTTGGCCTAGCAGGAAGAGGAGATGTGAGAGGTAGAGGTGCAGAAACTAGCAGCATGAAAAGGTGTGGGAGAAAGGGACACACAAAAAAATAATTGTGATTACCTGATGTATTATAATTTGAACTGCAGGATTTATTTTATAGTTATAGTTAGTGCAATTAGGGAAGGGGTGAATTAAACATATGGGTAGCTACACAGGACGAGTCTATCCAGGGAGGCAGAGGTGTAAGGTGTGCCTCTACGCCATAAGGGGATGGTAATTGGAACATGAACAGTAATCCACCCGGCACTTAGGGCCATATGTAAAAACACTTTTTCCCATAGACACAGAATGGGTAAAAACCTTTGCTACATCTGGCCCTTAGTGCTAAAGAGAGATGCTGTCATATGAGTAAAATGTAGACAAATGGACAACAGTGGAATTCAATGACAGGAGCAGTAGCTATGCACCTTTTTAGAATAGGGATGTTGACTACTGCTGTCCAATAAACTTCAGGAACACAGAAAGAAGTGGTAGGACAATCAAGGTTAACAATCTAGGCAAAAACTGCACAGTCACTAAAAGGTCCAGATTCCACCTTTTCTTGCTGATCTGAAGGAGGCCAATATTGAGGGCAAGGAGTTGAGTAATAGGCCCCTGTCATGTCCCCAGAAGTGGACGAAAACCAGAGAGACCAACTTTAGGCACTGCATGGCTCAGATACTAGCCATACTGGCACCATGTACATGCACCATTTGATTGCTGCCCTGAGAGCATGTTAATGAATCAGTCAGTCCATTTGACCCTTTTGCCCCATCCTTCCTTGTGAACTCAAGATATTTTCGTGTATACCAGAGACATTGCTTTTTTCCAATTTACATTAGTATGCATCACCCTGCCCTTCTAAAACTTCCTATCAAGCATCCTCCTCTTTTATTATTAGAAAGGAATTGTATTTCATTGTGAAGGAGACAAGGTGGTGAAAGAAACCTTACCCTGCTTCCATTGTGTTGGCTCAGAGAACAGTATTTTGTTCAGTCCTAGCCAAACTCTTCTCTTCACACTTTACAATAAACAAAACTTTTAATTTAGTCTCCACGAGATATAGGAGACTTACCCGATAGCTATGCCTGACTTATGAACCCCAACTAGGGCGAAACCACCCTTAAGTTACTAGTGTTCTGATTCAGGGAGGATGGACCTGGCAGTTAGGGTTCGATTGTTCCCATTGGACAAGGGACAAGACTGATATGCATATGGCTGGGTCCAAACATAGGTGGTACAGTGTGCAAAATAACAATGAGCTGGGATGCGGCACTGAGAAATTACCAAGTTTAACTCAAGCATTAAGTCCTTCACTTTTTTGTATACTTTTGCATGTCACCCTAAGTATGGCAGGTATGCCCAGACATGGGTCTTGTGCAGCTGGTATCTCTGGAACCAAGCTACATCTGGCTGATAAGCCCTTATTAGGATGAAACTGGCCCTAAATTACTTATGTGCCAGTTCAGGGAGGAGCTAGTCTGGCAGTTCAGGCTAGGCTGTTCCCACTGGAGTTGGGTCAAAATGATTTGCATATGGCTGGGTCCAAACTGAGATGGCATGGTGTGCAAAAAAAGATGCAATGGGATGAGGCTCCAAGTAATTTCCAGTGGCTGAGATTAATTCAAGTATTCCATCCATCACTTTTTTGTATACTTTTATAATGTATACATTTTTCTGCCTAAACCAAACATGTCCTTCTGCCAATGCTCAGGGTCACATGACTGTTAATGGCTCTTCACTGGTGTGATTTATAGTCATTCCAGGCAGGAGACAAAGGGGGCTTGGGTTCAGGTAATGGTGTTCCTATCCTGAACATGATGGCCTTGAAGGGTGTACCTAACTGTTGGGCCAGCAAACCCGGATATGCCCCAGTAAAACACTTCTGAGTTGATCATTTGCCTTTGCAGGGACCAATGCATGTTTATAGAGAGCAATGGTTGTTTGCAGAGACCAATGCTTGCTGGAACTAATGCTTTATGGAGGCCAATGCTCATTTGGGAACACATGTTACACAAGCCTCCAACATCCCTATGACTTAGACTGAGTGTGGCTCCATATGACTCAGTCTGGGTGTGGATGGATGCAGCACGTATTTAAACCACACCCGGCCTGAGTGAATTGCTTGCTGTAAGGTCACGGGCTGCAGAGAAGGAATCTCTTCACCTCCGTTTTTGATCTTCACGTTCTTTTCTGTCCAGCATCTTGGATGCCGCTTCTGGAAGAAGAAGAGACCAAGGGAATTAACCCTTAAAAAGGCAGTAACGTGCTGTGTGCGATTTAAGAACATTTGTTGCTAAAACGTGATACTTGCTGACTTGAAACTCGATAACCAAATGTTCCAGGATATGATGCGCCTAAAAGGGGATATCTTTGGGTTCTAAGGTCATTGGAATGTTCGCCGATTGATATAACGCTTATTGTAGTTGCTTGCATTATTCCACAGACCGGGGTTTCTATTGAACAATTATTATGAACATGATGTACTGTGAATACGTTTATTATCGCTGAGTTTAATGTGGAATTTCTATTGTTTTTAGCAATAAAATGTACTGGTAATATGGTTATTATTGCTGAGTTCCAAGTGCCATTTGCATTATTTCAAATTGTTGCTGGTGATGCGGAACAATCTGTGTTTGCCACTTAAACGAAGTTGAAGCTTGTCTTTGCCATGCTCAAAATTACGCTGTGATGTAACAGTGATAAGCTGATTATTCATGAAGTTGAATGCTATTGATTAACCCTATGTTTTCTTAGTAATACAATGGGAACCATAGTCCTTAATATTTACCATATGTTTTTAGTGTGATTTAAACACTGAATTGCGTTCCTCGCAATACTAGCACAGTACAATGATTGACCCATGAATAGCTGGAGAATCTATTTCCCTGAGAGTTTGTTCTTATTATTGTTGCCTATGTAAATGTCTAAGAGTCGAGTGAGTCACCATCTTGGGAAATCTCATCAAGGTGAAACATGCAAGATATCCACTGAACATGGAACATCTAGGTAGGCTTAATTGAGATGATGAGGGACTAATCTGGGATCACAGTGGGAGTAGTTATAGACAGTATAGGAGGTTTAAGGCTCTTATTTAATTACAGGTAATCAACATTGTTTCAAAAAATTCCTAGAGCGAGGGAGAGCCATCCAAAAAGGAACGGGGACCCCCAACAGGTATATCTAGCTTGCACATCATAGTTTAACAGTAGTGTATACATGGGTTATGAGATATTCGTTATTTCACTGATGTGTAATTTATCATCGGAAAGACCGGCTCTTCAAGAACCATCACTAGCCATCCGTATCTAGCCCTGCAACTCCAGTCTCTCTCTCCTTCTCCCATCCATCCCCTTGCCCTTGGGACGTTGCAGTGCTGATCGTGTGTATTTAAGTGGGAGGCACGCAACGTTTAGGCAGAATTGGGCACAACATTGTGTCTCAGTGGGATGAACAGACAAACAGGTTAACCCCTTCGCTGCCAGGCCTTTTCCCCCTCCTGTGCCAGGCCTTTTTTTGCCTATTTGGGGCAGTTCGCGCTTAGGCCCTCATAACTTTTTGTCCACATAAGCTAACCAAGCCAAATTTGCGTCCTTTTTTTCCAACATCCTAGGGATTCTAAAGGTACCCAGACTTTGTGGGTTCCCCTGAAGGAGGCCAAGAAATTGGCCAAAATACAGTGAAAATTTCGTTTTTTTCAAAAAAATTGGAAAAAGGGGCTGCAGAAGAAGGCTTGTGGTTTTTCCCCTGAAAATGGCATCAACAAAGGGTTTGCGGTGCTAAACTCAGCAGCTTCCCAGCTTTCAGGAACAGGCAGACTTGAATCAGAAAACCCAATTTTTCAACACAATTTTGGCATTTTACTGGGGCATACCCCATTTGTGCAATTTTTTGTGCTTTCAGCCTCCTTCCAGTCAGTGACAGGAATGGTCATGAAACCAATGCTGGATCCCAGAAACCTAAACATTTATGAAAAGTAGACACAATTCTGAATTCAGCAAGGGGTCATTTGTGTAGATCCTACAAGGGTTTCCTACAGAAAATAACAGCTGAAAAAGAAAAATATTGAAATTGAGGTGAAAAAAACATCAATTTTTCTCTACTTTTTACTCTGTAACTTTTCCCTGCAATGTCAGATTATCGAAAGCAATATACCGTTACGTCTGCTGGACTCCTCTGGTTGCGGGGATATATAGGGTTTGTAGGTTCATCAAGAACCCGAGGAACCCAGAGCCAATAAATGAGCTGCACCCTGCAGTGCGTTTTCATTCTATACCGGGTATACAGTAATTCATTTGCTGAAATATAAGGAGTAAAAAATAGCTATCAAGAAAACCTTTGCATTTCCAAAAAGGGCACAAGATAAGGTGTTGAGGAGCAGTGGTTATTTGCACATCTCTGAATTCCGGGGTGACCATAGTAGCACGTGAATTACATGGAATTTCTCAAATAGATGTCTTTTTTACACACACCCCTATATTTGGAAGGAATAAATGTAGAGAAAGACAAGGGGCAATAACACTTGTTTTGCTATTCTATGTTCCCCCAAGTCTCCCGATAAAAATGATACCTCACTTGTGTGGGTAGGCCTAACGCCCGCGACAGGATATGCCCCAAAACACAACGTGGACACATCACAGAAAACAGAGCTGTTTTTAGCAAAGTGACTACCTGTAGATTTTGGCCTCTAGCTCAGCCGCCACCTGGGGAAACCTACCAAACCTGTGCATTTCTGAAAACTAGAGACCTAGGGGAATCCAAGGAGGGGTGACTTGTGTGGCTCGGACCAGGTTCTGTTACCCAGAATCCTTTGCAAACCTCAAAATTTGGCTAAAAAAACACATGTTCCTCACATTTCTGTGGCAGAAAGTTCTGGAATCTGAGAGGAGCCACAAATTTCCTTCCACCCAGCATTCCCCCACGTCTCCCGATAAAAATGATACCTCACTTGCGTGGGTAGGCCTAGCGCCCGCGACAGGAAACGCCCCAAAGCGCAACGTGGACACAACCAAAATTTTGGAAGAAAACAGTGCCTACCTGTGGATTTTGGCCTGTAGCTCAGCCGGCACCTAGGGAAACCTACCAAACCTGTGCATTTCTGAAAACTAGAGACCTAGGGGAATCCAAGGAGGGGTGACTTGCGGGGCTTGGACCAGGTTCTGTTACCCAGAATCCTTTGCAAACCTCAAAATTTGGCCAAAAAAACACTTTTTCCTCTCATTTCTGTGGCAGAAAGTTCTGGAATCTGAGAGGAGCCACAAATTTCCTTCCACCCAGCATTCCCCCAAGTCTCCCGATAAAAATGATACCTCACTTGTGTGGGTGGGCCAGGTGCCTGCAACAGAATAAGGCCCAAAACCTGAAGAGATAGAAGGGATAGGTATTTTTGCAATATATCATTTTGATGTGTGCACATACGTCCGTGATGTGCCAAACACTAAAATAGTGAAAAGAAACACACTTAGGTTATGTGAAGAAGACCCCTCACCCACCAACCAAGTTGGTGGCATGCTTCATCATCGGGGTCCCACCCGAGGCACCTAGCGTGTCACAGGTGTGCTGCGACGCCTGATTACAGCGGAGCAGGTTTTGTCATTTTTTACAACACATACTGGTTGGATTTGGCACGAGGGTGAGTGATGGTTCAGTGGATCAAATTTTATTAACAAGAGATTTCACAAAAATGAAATGCACTGCTAATATCTGAAAGGCAAAAAATTGAACCAATGACTCACAGCTCGTGAGCTGTAAAGCCTTGACAAGGCACCAACCGCTTTACAGTCCATTCACACACCTTTCATACATGACACGCACAAGACCATTCACACCGCCAGCCACGGGCCCAGCACATTACAACACTCACATCGACAGACCGCGCCACTCAAGGGCCCATCACTTACATACGCCACATGCCTGATACAAGAATCACACCAGCTGATGGGAGTGTGGACTGCCGTTTGGCTGGCACCGCCAGCCAAGCGCCACCCCACGCACACCGCCAGCCAAGCGCCACCCCACGCACACCGCCAGCCAAGCGCCACCCCACGCACACCGCCAGCCAAGCGCCACCCCACGCACACCGCCAGCCAAGCGACACCCCATGCACACCGCCAGCCAAGCGCCACCCCACGCACACCGCCAGCCAAGCGCCACCCCACGCACACCGCCAGCCAAGCGCCACCCCATGCACACCGCCCGCCAAGCGCCACCCCACGCACACCGAAATCACTTTTTTTTATTTATAAACAACAAATAAACTACTAATTATAAAATAGGCACAAAACTACAAACACAAAACCTCAAACTAAATACACGACAGATGCCAACCGTGAAACATATGAAAATATAAAACAGACAGCTTACGCTCACGGTATTTCCCAAAAGTTTTTCCTTGTGTGGTAACTTCTAAAACAGCTGGGCACACACAGCCCAGGCTTTGAAGGGCATTCGGGGCAGTACATCCGGCTCTCCCTCCGGATTGATCTCCGGGCACATACTCTACATTTCTTTGTGGGCATGTCTTTTTTGGGAGGAATGTGATCTGGAAAGTGCTGATCTTTCAATCTAGCCACATCCTCCACCACTTCTACTCTAGGAACTCTTGCCGGTTCCACCACAATAAGGCTTTCTATCACCGACTCCTGAAATTTAACAAAAGTCATCCTTGACTCAGGTGAACAATCCTTGTATACAATAAAGGCATTAAAAGTTGCCAAATGAAATAAATGTAGGGCCAACTTTTTATACCACACATACGACTTACGAAGAGCAGTGTAAGGTTCCAACCTCTGATCTACTCTATCAACACCACCCATGTGCCTATTGTAGTCCAAAACGCACGCAGGTTTGCGCACTTCCGCAACCTGACCCCAAACAGCCACAGGGGAAGTACTCTCATCATGGATGGTCGATAGCATGTACACATCCCTCCTGTCTTAAAATTTCATAGCTTTACAGCTCATTATTCCGCAAGGCACTGCACTGTCCCCTCTCAAGTTTTTTACAGACAAGCTCCCTTGGATAGCCTTTGCGGTTAGAACGGATTGTGCCACAAGCAACAGTGTCCACCCTAAACAACTCCTTGAACAACTGCACTCCAGTGTAGAAATTATCTACGTACAAATGGTGACCTTTGTTAAACAGCCGTCTAGCAAGTTCCCACACAATTTTTTCGCTAACTCCAAAAGTGGCCGGACAACCAGGAGGGTCAATACTGGAATCCCTACCAGTGTAGACCCGGAAATTATAAACATATCCTGTACTGCTTTCTGACAGCAGATACAATTTAATCCCATACCGTGCCCTCTTACTAGGGATGTACTGCTTAAAAACTAAACGCCCCTTGAAAAGGACCAAAGACTCGTCCACACTTATCTCTTTGCCTGGAACATAGACCTCTGAAAACCGATCCACAAAATGATCAAGGACAGGCCTAATCTTAAAAAGGCGGTCACAATCAGGGTGATCTCGTGGCAAGGCTAAAGCATTGTCTACAAAATGCAGCATACGAAGAAGAAGCAAATACCGATTACGTGTCATAGTTGCAGGAAATATAGCAGTTGCCATCAAGGGACTAGTAGACCAATAAGAAGCCAGTGACGGCTTCCTGATCAACCCCATCAAAAAAGACAAACCTAAAAACCTTTTCATCTCTTCCAGATATGTGGGAACCCAATGAGTAGCTCTAGACTGAGGCTTAAGTCTGGCAGCGTTGTCCCGCAAATATTGCTCTGCATACACATTTGTCTGCTCCACAATCTCTTCCAAAAATACATCGTCCATAAACAAGTGAAAGAAATGGACAGGCAGAAAGTTTTCCGTATTAACTCTACACCCTGGGAGACTAGTAAATGCAGGTAACTGTGGCTGCTCCATGTTTGGGGCAATCCAGGTGTCAGGTCTTCTAATGGGAAACCCTTCAGCCCCAGGCTGCTGCACTCTTGGCACATCAATGTCCTCCTCTAACTCAGGCCCTTCATCTGCACTGAGAGTAGCTTCCTCATCAGAAGAATACTCTTGGACAGAAAACTCACTTCCAGAATCTCCTGCTTCCTCCTCTGCCTCAGATGCAGAGTCAGTGTCGTAATCATGGTCTGAAGACGACTCAAAGAGCATGCGAACAACCTGCTGAGCGGTCACTTTGCGGCTAGCCATGATCCTAACAACAAATGGATTGCCAACAACAACTAGCACTAAAATAAGTAATAAACAAAGTGTAGCTTTATCACAAAGAGTTATGTACTACAAAAAACTATACCACTCAGTTGCCTGAAATAGCTACTCACCAAGCAACTACTCTGCACAGACACAGCAATCACCAATGATATCCCACTAAAAAGAAAAAAGAAAAAAGCAAATTAGACATATGACAACACAAACATCACTGTGCTCAAATCTAAGGACAATGTCAAACACACAATACTGCATTTAGTACACCACCTACAAACATGTCATTCATGCATGTCAACAATACTCCTTTGGAGTAAATTGCTTTCACTTACCTAAAACATGCAGCTATGCAAACCACTGGACAACTACTGCCAAAACCGCTAAGATCCACAGCAAAGGAAGCAAAAGCGTTGAACTAGAAGAAAAAGAAGAAATAAATTGTTATAATCACAAATACAAATACTTTGCCAGTTGACAAACACCCCACCACCAAGAACTTAGAAGTTGTCCCTGGTACCTAAGTGGATCCTGCCCCCCCTCGGGGGTAGATGGGCGTAAAAAAATTAGCCGAAATGGGCAACACCTCTGTGCCCCCTTTTAGGGGGCAACCCTTCCCAAAGGGGGCACCCCCAGCACAAAACAAAAAAATCCCTGCCGTATTGGTGGTTTCTGCCCTCCTTGGGGGCAGATGGGCCTACAAAATTACACACACACCACACAATCCCTGGCGCCTAGTGTGCTTCCACCCCCCCGGGGCCAGATCGTCCAAAAAATGACTGGTCTGCCATCGGGGGGGCCGAAACAGAAAAAAAAAAAATCCCCAGGGGAGAGACCCTTGCCCAAGGGGTTGCCCCCAAAATAAACAACAAAAACAAAATCCCTGGTGTCTAGTGGATTTTGCCCCCCCGCCCCCCCCCCCGGCGGCAGATCAGCCCAAAAATTGGCAATCTGCCCCCGGGGGGGGAGGGGGGGGGCAAATACTAAAAAATTTGTCTCCCAGTGGGACGCCCCTTGCCCAAAGGGTCGCCCCCCAAAAAAAACTTTACAATAAAAATAAATCCCTGGTGTCTAGTGGTTTTCAACCCCCCTCGGGGGCAGATCTGCCAAAAAATCAGCGGATCTGCCCCCCGGGGGGGGGGGGCTAAATACAAATAAAAATTCCCCGGGGGGGCCACCCTGGCCCAAGGGGTCGCCCCCAAAATATACACAAAATATAAAATCCCTGGTGTCTAGTGGTTTTCGCCCCCCCGGGGGCAGATCCGCCGAAAATTCGGCAGATCTGCCCCAGGGGGGGGCGAAATACAAAATAAAATTGCCCCCGGGGGAGGGCGACCCTTGCCCAAGGGGTCGCCCCCAAAATAATCAATATAATAAATTTTCCCTGGTGTCTAGTGGTTTTCGCCCCCCCCTGGGGGCAGATCCGCCGAAAAATCGGCGGATCTGCCCCCAGGGGGGGGGCGAAATACAAAAAAAAATTGCCCCCGGGGGGGGCGACCCTTGCCCAAGGCGTCGCCCCCAAAATAATGGCAAAATAACACTATCCCTGGTGTCTAGTGGTTTTCGCCCCCCCCTGGGGGCAGATCCGCCAAAAAAACGGTGGATCTGCCCCCGGGGGGGGCGAAATACTAAAAATAATTGCCCCCGGGGGGGGCGACCCTTGCCCAAGGGGTCGCCCCCAAAATATTGAACACAGTAAATCCCTGGTGGCTAGTGGAGATTCCTGCTCCACGATCGCGGGCAGGCACCGGGGGAAAGGAAAAACCCTTTCCTTTCCCCCCGTGTCTGTTTCCACCACCCCCCGACCCCCAAAAACGAAGAGGACTTACTTTTTGCGTCCTCCTCGGTAGACGCGCTGGAAGCAAATGGCTTCCAGCGCGCCCGGCAACACTAGATGACGTCAGCGCGCTGTGCGCGCGCTGACGTCATCAGATTGCCGTGGGGGGGGGGCGGGGGTGGAAGGGGAAGGTCTTCCCCTTCCATCCCCGCCTGGGGGGGGAGGGGGGGTACACGGGGGGCACGCTAGCACGCCCCCAAGTTCCCCTGTGCCTAGGACGAGATGATCTCGTCCAAGGCACAGGGGAACTGTAGCCTTGGACGAGATCATCTCGTCCAAGGCACCCAAGAGGTTAATGCTTGACACTAGCCCCTTCCAGAGCTTCAAAGGGTAGCTTGGGACCCATATCCAGCCCCTCAATCCTGGGCCTGCCTGCCATTTGTTTCACTAGACAGATTGGAGCCAAGCCTAGGGAAAAGAGAAGAACTAACAGGAACCATTTCTAGGGTTGACAAAGGAATGACCCTCACCTACAGGCCGCTACTGGGTATAAATGTGGCACTCTCAGAAGCAGAAATCACAACACTCCTGGACCTGTGGAGACACAGAAGAAGGACTGCCCTGCTGTTGTAATCATGAAGAAAGATTGGCCCTGTTTGCCTAGAATCCAGGATCTCAGAAGTGGCTCCAAGGGTCGTTTGACTGACCTCCTGTGTGAGCTATTAAGTCACAACAAGCTTCCATAGGCCATATTCTGCACATTATCTGCTTTTCTGGCTGACCAGTTCCAACTGGAACTGCCCTGGACCCTGCTGCTGGCCTCTGCTTGAGTGAGTATTAAGCCCCAGGCGGTGCCCCTAAAGGTCCTGGAACCTTGGCTGGTGTTAAAGTCTCCAAAAACTGCAAAGCTAGACATTTGTAAAATTTTTCGAGACTTTGCCCCAAACAAACCAGAGGCTGATATAGGACGCCACTGAAACTAAAGTCACCATCAACGAAGAGCCAGTCAGTTTCACCTGACCTGACACACTGAGTAGTTTTCCTTGCGTCAACAACAACCATCCCAAGTCTCCATGCAAATGCAAATGGACTTCACTAAGACCAATACAGAAACTGTCATCAATGACCCCCCTCTGTAGATCCAGCTAGTAGCATGACATGCTGCCTCCAGTTGGCGCTTTATGCTTTTTTGCTCTATTTTTATTGCAAACTTTAAAAATTCATAACTCAGGTTATTTTCATCGGGTTTTTGTAATTTTGGCATCATTTCAGTTTTAAATATACACAATTTTTCTAAATTGGTTTGAGATTTGTCATTTGTTGCATTTTCACATTATTACTATTTGAGTACTGCAGAAATACTTTATACATTGCTTCTAAGAGAAGCCTGGCTGTTTTTATGTCATAGATACCAGGGGTATGAACACAGGTGTATTTAGTGACTTTTGTGATTCACCCTGACAATAATTGTGATTAACCCAATTAGTGCACATGATGGGCAATGCCCGTTACACGCACTCCCTCCCTGTGCATATCATGACAACTGCCTGTCACCAGTGAGCACTAAAAAATTTTTTAGAGCCCTGAGGAGATGTGGAATAACTTCTGCATCTCCCCCCACCCTCCCTTCTGCCCATCTGTGACATCAGCATGCAGCGAGGCATGCCGACCTCACAAAACCCCCCCAGAGCGGCCATTGAGAGCAGGTAAGGTCTGCTCCCGTGTCCAGTGGGGTTGGTTTCTGGGGGTGTGGAGGGTGGGGTTAGATGCCACCCCCCCCAGGTTTGTGGGAAGGATCACTGAAAAGGGCTCTATTTTTATTGAATACTTTAAAAATTCATTAGATTTTATTAATTTTTGTGGCATTTTAGTTTTTTCCCTTGGGGCACGATTGCACCCCCCCCCCCCTCAGGGATAGTAAAATTAGTTATTTTTTTAAATGTGAAATTGTCAGGGGGTCGGCCTGCCAATACACGGGCCGACCTCCTGTGGGGGCTATTTTTTTTTATCGATGTTTGCTTTTTGTGGGGGTCATGATTGACCCCCAGGGAAACCACACATCTAGAAAAAAAAGAACAAAAAAAAAAATATATATATATATATATTTATAGATAGATAGATATAGATATGTGGAAAGTGAGACTATCTCTCTCTCTTTATATATATAGATCCCTTTTTTTTACATGTGTGGTCTCCCTGGGGACCTATCACAGCCCCTGGGGAAACCACACATATATGAAAAATTGGGTTAGTGCGAAACCAACCTTGCAGTCCTGTTGCTTGACTTGCACAGTTTGGGTAACCCCCATCTTTGCAATGTACATGAACATAGATTGTTTTTTCTATTGCAGAGCATGCTACATTTCAATTACAATTCTGCTGGATTGCCCTGAGACCTTCCTGGTCATGACAAGTTGTTCATAATGCGGCCTGTTGTGGAACATTTGAGTGCCAGGTGTCTAGAGATTTATACTCCTGGAAAGAACATAGCAGTCAATGACAACTTGATCCTGTACAAAGGGTGCTTACTGTTCAGGCAGTGCATTGTGAGCAAAAGAGATTGCTATGGCATCAAGCTGTACATGCTGTGCCAGAGCTCTGCTGGCTATGTGTACAGCTTGAGAGTGTATACAGGGAAGGACTCCATGCTAAACCCTGTATGTTGCCCTCCCATGCTTGCGGTCACAGGAAAAATTGTATGGTAGCTTATCCAGCCACTCCTTCACAAAGGTCATAACCTTTATGTGGACAATTTCTATAAAGGAGTAGAGCCGTTCAGTGAGCTTTACAAAGCTTGCACTGTGACCTGCGTACAGTTCTTTGTCACGGCAAAGGATAACCTCAGGAGCTTATTTGCAAGAAGCTCCAGAAATCCCAGAGTACTGCAATGCGTTTCACGAAATGCTCGCAGTTAAGTTCTCGACTAGGCGTGATGTGTATGTGCTCACTGCGTTTGAGGATGAGAGCACTTCCCCCATCACTGGTTTGGATCAGATGGCCAAAGTCCACAAGCCCACCTGCATACTTGATTACAATAAGTACATGGGTGGAGTGGACAAGAACAACCAGGTTTGTCAACCATACAGTGTGAGTCGTAAAACTCGCACTTGGTACAAGAAACTGTTTGCTCACATGATCTGATGGCAACATACAATGCGTATGTTGTTTAGCATCAGACAACCACAGGAAGACGCATGTCTTTCCTTGACTTTCAGTTGGCTGTGATTGAAAGTCTCACTTATGCTACAGAAGCAGCAGCCCCCACTTCATATGTTCTGGAGGATGTGTGAAGGCTGCAGGAGCAACTTTGCTGATCGCATTCCTAAATACCCAAAAAGGATTGACCATGTCATTGTTGAGGCGGTTACTTAACAGGTGGCAAAATGTAGTCAAACGTAGTCCATCCTGTGGCTTATAAATGTGATGGGGCCTTGTCTGGCGGTGGTAAGTTGATGTGAGTGCACTGATTGGTTGGAATGGGCCCATGTCCGGCGGTATGAAAGTGTTGTGTGTTGTACGTGAATGGTTTGTGTGGACCATAAAGCGGTTGGTGCATTGAAGGGATGTAGTTAGTAGTTTGGGAAATCCAACATGTATGCTAAGAAGGCGTGATTATTTTATCTCTCAGTGGGACTGTTGAAGATTCATCTGTTTTTTTACTATTCATGTTGGGATGTTTGGTAGATTGCCTAACAATTCTTGAAAAAATGTGTTTCTGCTTTTATGGCATTCGATTAGAATGGAGATATATCTTCAATTTTGAATAAATTGTGATATTAATGAACATTTTTCATTTCCTGGATGTGTCAAAGACTAACTTCATAATCTCCACAGTGGCGTGCTAAAAAAAGGTTTAAACTCAAACTGTAAATATTGGTATATTCACCCACCAGACCTTACTTGGAGTGACCATTAAAGGCTACCCTAGCAAGATAATAAACACCCTATTATGTCTAGCAATAAGATGTGATGCATTATGAAAAGAAATCCAACACAGGAGCCTTGTTAACTTAGTTGATCAGCCCTTCGAAACATATCTACAATATTTTGCTCAGTTTGAAAAATGGAAGTTTCAAATGCACAAGTCAGAGAAAGGAGTTGACATTACATCGGTTTACCTTTTTGTGAGCCTTTACACTAATGAATGCTCCTCTATGTTCAAACAATTAACAGGAATATGACACCCCCAAAACACTATTTCAACTACAAGCCCATTGCCCCCTATTTCACACTAACTTTCCCATGCAGGCAAAGCTGTTTGGTAGCTCTTATATTTTCCTGGGCCTCTGGACTCCAATCATCAATCCAATCTTCAACATACACTCCATGTATCCACACAAAAAATTATACAGAACTGATAATGATGCAGACCTTAGAAAGTTGCGTAAGATTCTCATGACTAAATGGCCCAGCCTCCTGGGTGAAGGTGTTTTGCTTAAGCATAGCACAGATCAAAAAGCATAATATGCCTTTTCATGCCACATGCCACCTAAATCTAATGACCCTGCATATAAGGCTCAAAGTACATCTTTATTGATAATACATCTTGCTAATTTAACACAGGGTGCTTGCTTTTAACCATTATAAAATCAGTTTAAAAGTAAACTAGAAGTCAATAAAAATGTTAACTTGTGACTGACCTTTCTAAAGTTCTCCATAAACATTGTATGCTTATCTGCATGTAAAAGGAAATTTATGAAATTGCTAAATGGTGTTCATTGTTCACTAATCAACAAATAGTTGTGAAATTAAGAATAAAGCTTAATGTTTCTAACAAAAATAAAACCAAAACAGAGAAAGGCTCTTGAAGTAATGAGTAAGTCCTCCTCAAATCACCAGGGCCAGTTTAATCCTGTTGGTGCCTATGAAGTAATCAGACATTCATCTTTAAATCATCCTCAAATCATCAGAAACAACTCATCTTGAGAAGCAATCAAGTGCTCATCCTCTGATCATCAGGAAAAATCCCATCTTGTGGAGTAATCAGATCCTCATTTTTAAATGATCCTGAAGTCATCAAACAAATTCACACTTTGTGAAGTCATCAGATACTCATTTTCAAGTCATCCACAAATCACCAGGCTCATGTTACTAAACTCTGCTGATGACTTCAAGAGCTTGATGATGTCTGATGATGTGAAAATGACTTCTACAGTAGTTGGACGATCATCCAATGACTCTGGGATGGCTTCTAAAGTAATCTTGTTTGACCTGGGTTGGCTGCATTTGTCAAAGTGCTTTGATGCCCCTTTAAATATGAGTAAAGTTATTGATACAAACTACAAATACGAAAAGGATATTTATCAAAATAAAATCCTGCTTCAGTGTTATCAGAAATCTGCAACCAATGCAGGGTAACCGCTTGAGGTGCATCGAAAAATATGTGGAGGAAAGCCTGCTGTTTTCCTGTCTCAGCATATGTTACAGTTTTTCCTGTCTGTCTGCACTTTAACTCAACACGTTTACTGTGATAATTCAACAAGTTCTCTCTGCTTTAAAGCAAAAAGATAAAAGCTGAAAACCAGAGAAAGCAATCACAATGTGTCTTCGCCCTGGCAGTCAGTCTCGAGGCCCGTACTTTCTGCTACCTCATTAGTAGTTCCAGGGAAAGGAATTGCTCCTTGCACCGCTGTCACCCTGCGAAAAAAGCTCTTAAAATGAAGACACCATGTCATTTGAACAAATCCACATTCACAGGAAAATAATTAAAGTCCAGTGAAAAAAAAAAAAAACGCCTTCTCCAAACATCGAGCGATGCTGATGTGGGTTGCAAGGTTGATAACTTTATCTCTTTCGATTTCAGAGAGCGGTTCAATCTCTCTGAAAAGTAATCCTGCAGCGCTGACTGCAAATGAAATTCATAACCAGCTGGCAAAACCCTCTGCTCCAGGATTGATATTTGGGAGAGGTGGTTGGACATAGCCTACCCAACAGGAAGACGGAATCTCCTATATTCTGCATCATAATTATGTCTTGAACAAAATGTTGTTCTCACCATGCTCACGTGGCGGTCGTTTCAATGTTGCTGTGTGAAGCACACAGCTTTCATGTTTTTATTCGTTTTTTTGACACATTATAATTTTCAACTGTACCAAATTGATTTAATGATTTCTGATGCAAGTTAAAAGTTAAATATGTTAGATATATCGATGGGCGAATGTATTTAAAATACAGGTCCCGGTTTTGAGTTTGGTGGAGAGGGTCCTTCCTCACACCGGCAATGGAGTCCTTTCCAAAACTCTCAGCCCGCCTGCCTGGTTTTGAGTCGGACACACTGCCAGATTTACGCCATTGGAGTAAAACCAGCGGTGACGGAAAGGAAAACAAGCATTTGCAATGCAACGGGTCTCGCATTTGCTCGAGTTAGAGCTATTGGCGTTGTAAACTCCTACCCGGACTTTTCTTGCCACATAAATTGAAAATTAAAAGTAAAACAGTTTCACATAAGCGAGCCGATTCACGGCCGCCATTAGCATCAGCATTAAGAGATACAAAAAAGGGGAAAAGAGTTCCCTCACTGGCAAAAGTGCAATTAGCCATGTAACAGGGGTGATGGCGAAGGCAGTAACAAAACCTCCCAAAGGAGGGACAAATGTAAGCCATTCACCAATGATAATAAAGGATTTTTGAAGGGCAAGCCCACAAACAAGTGATAGTGATAGTTAAAAGCCCAGATACATACCAACACGCTGGAAAAGCAGCGCGCTTCTATGCTCAATCTAAAAAAAAGTATGACCCATGAATTTCTTACACCTCTTTTTCAGACGGCGTGTGTGCTGTACTCTTGCAAGTATGATTGTGTTAACAACAAATGTGTGAAAACAAGAAATGTCCTTGCACAACAAGACAAGGTCGGCTACAAATGTTCTGTAGAGGTGCACAAGTCTAAAATGCTACCTTGTGCACTTTTTTACGGTCTTCTGAAATACCCAAGCCCTCTGAGAGCATAGTATGTTCCAGTATCCTCACAAGATCTCATAATTAATGTACCACGCTCCGAGAAATCCATCAGTGTACTATTGACACAGTTATGTGATGTTAAAAAATACTTGTAACAGAAAGAATATCAGAACATGTATGGACAAGGGTGTAAAGCAGAGCAAGACAGGTGACAGCTTTTTAACAAGGCTTTGCATGTTGCAGCAATATGGTGACAAATTATTCTGGAACAAACTTAGGCAAAAGGCGACACAAAGAGCCAGACTGAGAGTTGGGAGTGAGACCCGCCGTCCACCATGGGAGACAAGGTAACCTCAGCTGCTCTAGCAGACAATCACCTACGGTACTCAAAGATCTCCAATCTGAGGGTCTTAAGGCCAGTTGATAAATATCAGAGTTCCCATAATAGATGTTTTAGCTGTCATGGTGCAAAGCCGGAGGACTCAGCAGCATCCTCTGAGTGTCACAACACCAATGGAGATGTGTTGCCCCAGATCAATGTCCTCTCTTTATCTAGTAAGGTATTAATCTATATTGCAGTAAGGAGGATCCTGGGCTCTAGAGGCATGAAAGAGGCAACTGCTGTTTGCTGCCATTCCCTAATGGTGAAGTGTGGTGGCAATACTTTGTGTGATTGCCACAGGCCAATTGACTCTGCTCCCATCTTAAATGGCTTCAGGTACCTGGGCTTGCAGATCAACCAGTCTGTGACATCTAGAGGTCGATCTTCAGAAGATCAGTTTCTAACTACCTACCCATATCTCCCAGGAGAAAAAAATGTATTCCTAAAGGGGCATATACATTAAAACAAAGCATCGTTGAGCACACATTGGACTCTTCAGGTGTGTGGATCACACAGGAACTGTGCTAACGGACTCACTGAAGGAATGAGTCTGCGTTGTAAAATTGGATGTAATGTAATCAAGGAATTAAAAGCTGATATCACTCAATACTGGGCAGAAAGGCTGACTGAATATGATGATAATGTGGGTAGGTATGAACTGAAGACTTACTAAGAGAAAAGTTCATTAGTGCAGTTTCCTAAAAAAAGTTTAAAGGGGTATTATCTGCACTAGGATGACATTTAAGACTAGGGAAGATAATCATACCTTATGCTTTAGAAATAGGGAAGGATGCTACTCATACCTGATAAGTATAACATCAATGTATTTCATTATATAAGAATTGAAAGAGACTAATTCAGAATCAAAAAAGCAGCAAAAGACTTATTCAGAATCAAACAACTCTTTTGGATTGATGGAGAGAATCAAGGGAACTGCTTGCCTATTTCCTGACAAAGTTCAAATTTATTTGATCATAGAATTCATAGCATAGCATTTGTAAAGCACTACACTATCACCCCTAAAGGTATCTGGGCACTGATAGGTGCAGAGTCTCCTTCTGAAGTCTGCCAGGGAAGGAGCTGCTCAGAGGTGGAGGGGCAGGCTGTTCTAGGACTTGGTTTCTGTGTAGGGGAAGGAGCGACCTCCTCTTTCAGCTGCAATGGATGCAGGGTGTGTATGTGAAGTTTAGCAAGGCCAAGCGTAGTTGTCTTGCTGGGGCACAGAAGCTCAGTTGATGGTTGATGGTTGATGTAGGATGGCCCTAGGTTGTGGAGAGCCTTGTATGAGAGTGTGAGGATTTTGAATAGGTATCTCTACTGGACGGGGAGCCACTGGAGGTTCCTGAAGTGTGGGGTGATGCCTGAGTGCTTGGGGAGGTTGAGGAAGAGTCCTGCTGCAGTGTTCTGTAGAGTCTGGAATCGTTTATGTTCCTGGGAGGACACTCTGACGAAGAGAGTGTTGCCATAGTCGAGGAGGCTGGTGACCAGGGCATGCATGACTGTCTTTCTGGTGTCAGTAGGGATCCATTTGAAGATACAGTGGAGCATACAGAGGATGTAGAAGCAGGCGACTGAGTTTACTTGTCGATTCATGGATAGTTGACAGTTGAGGATGGTGCTGAGGTTTTGTGCATGGTCTGATGGAGAGGGCATTGGTCCGAGTTCTGATGGCTGCCAGCTGTGGTCCCATACGGAGGTGTTCTTCCCAAAAACAGGACTTCTGTTGGTTGGTACATTTGTCATGGCATTGCAGAAGGTGGCTTTGGCGTTGTGGGGGTTTTCGGTGAGTGAGAGGATTTGTTGAATGTTGTCAGTGTTGGAGACTATATTGAGTCCGTAGGATCTGACTATGTCTGCGAGGGCGTCATGTAGATGTTGAACAGGGTTGGGTTGAGGGAGGATCCTTCTTGGTGATGTGATGTTCTTGGATGCAGAAGTGAAGGGAGGCAGGCGGATGCTCTGCGTGGAGCTTGAGAGGAAAGAGGTGACCCACTTAATGATGTTTTGTTGAATGCTTATGTTGTGGAATCTGTTGAGGAGAATGTGGTGGGAGATTGTATCGAACGCTGCAGTGAAGTCCAGAAGGATCAGAGCTGTCAATTCTCTTCCGTCGAGGAGGATCTTGATGTCATCCATGGCGGTGATCAGTGTAGTCTCTGTACTGTGGTCAGCCCAAAATACTGATTGTGAAGCGTCAAGAAGGTGGTTTCATTTGGGGTTGTTGGTGAGCTGTTGGTTGATGGCTTTCTCGACCACTTTGGCTTCAAAGGGGAGCAGGTCTGTAGTTTTTGAGGTCGCTGGGGTCGGCGGAGGGTTTCTTTAGGAGGAGTCTGACCTCTGCATGCTCCCATTCATCTGGGAATGTTGCAGTGGGGATGGAGTTGAGGATGTAGGTTAGTTCCATGCTAACAGTGTTGGCCCCAAGGTTGAAAAGCCAGTGGGGGCAAGGGGCAGTGGTTAGATGACATGATGGCTGTGGTGGTCTGTGAGGTTATCAGGGACCTAGAGGTTATCGTGTGGCTGGTGCTCGCTGCTTGAGACGTGTTGTCTAGGCTGGAGGTGTGGAGGGTTGGTGGTCGAAATTGTTGTATATGGGCTGAACTTGCTATGGACGTAGTCTGAGACGGTGTTCCTGGGATGGGTGGGATAGGTGGATGGTGGTCTCTGTGGCTATCGGGTTAGAGAATTCTTTGATGATTCTGAAGAGTTCCTGCATGTGGTTGGCTGTGGTGTCAAAGCAGGCAGTGATTGCTGCTCTTTTTGCTGCTTTGTGAAGGTGGTAGTTGATGAGGGCTGCCTTGTAGGCAGCTCTATCAGATGGGTCCTTGGTCACGCGCCATTGTTTCCGAGTTGGTGGCAGTCATGTTTGGAGCTTCTGAGCCCAGGAGCGTCCCATCTCACTGGCATGGAGATGTTAGCTGGTTTCAGTGGGGTGACTCTGTCGGTGGATTTGGTGATCCAGGTGGTGAAGTTTTGAACAGCCAGGTTGAGGTCAAGGTCTGCCGTGGGCTGAGGTTGGGTGGTGCCTAGGACCTGTGCCAATAGGGTCTTGGTTAACTTGCCCCAGTTTTGGTGGGGGTGCTAAGGTGCTTGGAGAAGGTGTGTTGGGAATTGAAGATGGTAAAGTGGACGATGACATCGTCGGTCCAGGTGAGTTTACTCACATTGTGAACTTGATTCTGTCACTAGAAGTGGGGTTGTCCAGTGTGTGTCCGACTTTGTTTGGTGTCTGTTTGGTGACCAGTTGGGTGAGGCCGGTGTTGCTGAGGTTCTCTGAGGGAACTGGTGATGGTGTAGTTGGGGTCATTAAGGTGGAAATTGAGATCGCCAAGTAGGACGTAGTGGGGGAGGTGATAGTGAGGGGTGCAATGAGGTTGGTGATGGAGTCGCAGAATGCTGGACTTGGTCTTGGGCGTCTACATGCGAGGGTTGGCACCTGGAGTCAGAAGTTGAGGTGCTCCATGAGGGGTGTTGGGTTTCCCCCATCATGTTTGTTGGTGCGGCCTGAGTGTATCATCTGTAGCCCCAGGGGGTGGCGATGTCGGGGTTTGAGAAGGGTGTTAGCCACGGTGATGAAGGCAACATCCAGGTCACGGGTGGTGATGGTGTGCCAGAATTCTGTGGCGTGTCTAAGGAGCAGACGTTTAGGAGGATGCACTAAAGTGGTGCTTACTTGTTCGTAGTCTTCGGTGGGTGCAGTGCAGGAGTTAGTGTGCGCAGGTGGGCCTACGTTGCAGGATCAAAAGTAGTGTAGGCAGGTGAGGGGTCTTTTGGCTGAGCATGGGTAGGCCGTGAGGCAGATGTTGATGGGGTGTCCGATGTTCAGGGCCTGGAGCTCCTTGGTGGTGAAGCAGTGGGGGGTGGTAGGGTCAGGGGTCCTGCCACTGGGCACGGTCCAGGCACAGACGGGCACAGATAGGCTTTTTTTTGGCACATCTTCAGTGCACCAGCTGCACGCCCATGCTGCTGCCTCCATTATATGTCTTGGGAGGTGGGAGGGGTGGGGTTAGAGGTAGGAAGGTGAGAGGGTGGGAGGAGCAGTGGCGCAAATGAGGTGTTGGCCGGGATGTTAGCACATGCAATCAGGCCCAGGAATGCGAGCAGAGCTGTCACAATCAGGCTCAGGAATGCAGGTGGAACTGTCACAATCAAGCTCAGGAATGCGGGCAGAGCTGTTGCAATCAGGTTCAGCAAGGCGGGCGGAGCTGTCAGCGGCAGGCAAGAGGGCCCTGGAGCGGCTGGGGAGCTGTGACTGGCCCAATGGGTCAGGCACCTGTCACCAAGACCTCACTGCGGCCTCCATTATATGCTATGGGAGGTGGCAGGGGCCGGGAGGGAAGGCTGTAGGATGGGAGCAGCAGTGGCACAAAGGAGGAATCAGCAGGGGCGTCAGCAGATGCAATCAGGGTCAGGAATGTTGACAGAGCTGTCAAAATCAGGCTCAGGAATGCGGGCGAGCTGTCGCAATCAGGCTCATAAATGCGGGTGGAGCTGTCAGCAGGAGGGCCATGGAGTGGCTGGGAAGCTGTGACTGCCCAATGGCTGTTGTTAAGGATGTGACAAAAACATATCAACAACTTAGGCAGCCACGTAAAGGAATTGTATCAAGATGTACAGTCTTCTGGTCCTTTGACTCAAGCAGAGCATAGGACTTTCTGTCTGCCTTAGCCTCTCCTAGTTATGGGCGGAACACAATTTTATATTGGATGAACTTACATATTAACATCTATTGACTCATCCAAGCTAAGAATGTCTACGGGTACTCACGGATTTACAAAACTGTTTTTTTACAAGACTTTCAATCAAGCGACTTGAAATACACTTACGGGAAGAGAAGATAAAATTATAGTTATAACAGACGTTTGTTCTGGTAACTTTGAATTTGCCCTGGTGATTTTCATGTCTAAGTCAAGAAAAGATTTCAAAACTGTGCTAGCTAATGAGTGTAGGCATGGAGTGGCTAGATTGGGCAGCTAGGTTGTGTTGGAGAGCAGATTTTAGAAATGTTTTATTGACCCAGACATCAGCAGAAGGTTTCATTCCTGTTTAAAAGCTTACCATTGAAAAGCTGCACTGACGCATATTTTTGAAGTGCTCATGTTTCCATTTGTGGTGGTAACCATTGTGCCGACCAGATTTAACAATCTGCTAATAATATTTAACTAATTTTAAATTATATTTTAGACTCTAGGTAGGTTAATTGATATCAGAGAAACAAATTTTGTTCTCTAATGCTTAATGTGTGATTTATGAGTTTAAAGTTACATGCTCATAAAAATAAATACAATTCTGTCATATTTACCGTGATGCCTTAACAAAGTTGCAATTTATAATTAAATGTTTTTACACATTCTGATATATTAATGCTGAATTTATAAGTTTGTATGCGATGTGTTTTATTAGCAAATATATGAAAGCATTATATTTCTTGTGTTAGCATAACTAGGCCTGCAGACCTCGTATTTGCTGTCATATAAAGTGATGAATCATTCTACTTTTTCTAACATGAATTTTTTCCATTGGGTTGTTCTTATGAAAAGTAGAGGGTTTCTGTTTTTTTAGAAGACTTGTTTCTAAATGACCTTGGTTCCAGAACATTTAGGCCTGTGGACTAAGTATGAAATAAATTGTTTCTACTGACATGTGCTTTCACATGGGAAGAGGGTGAGTCCAGTGTATGCCCTGGTAAGAATTTGTATTGTTGCAACTGATAGAAAATTGTAATTCACTGTTGGATTCACACAGAAGAAGGAGATGACTTCAGACCAAACCTGAGAAGACTTTGCAGTGTTGCAACTGTGATTCATTTTTAGACTCTGATTGGATAGTGCCCCTTTTGTGTGATGTGGGACCACTGACTTGTCAAATAAGAGAGGTTTGTGTACTTCACTATAGGGCTGGACTTACCCTAATGGTGCTTCTAACAGACTTTGCTTATGATCTACATGCTTTGCTGATGAAGATCCCTTGAATGCTGGCCCTAGGAGAGGTATACCTCCCTTTTGTGTTATTTCCCTTGACATGCTGTTTTCTAATAGAAGCTAGCATATTGATACCTACCTATTTTATTTTTCTAGTTAGTTTCTCTAGCCTGAGAAAGGCTGTTTTCTAAATTATTTTTTGTCTCTTTTTGTCTTTTGTCCTCATGTTAGCCCGTTCCCACACATACATGTCCTTATTAGGTTAGTTGTAGGGATAGCTAATCTCCAACCCTAATTTTTGAACTCTGTTTAATTTGATTTGTCAAATGTCAACACAGACTGATTTGCGATATGTTTCTGCTTCTCAGATTGTAACTTTAATGATATGTACTGTTCTTCACAAATACTTAATGGTGTTGATGCTAAGTAGGTTAAACTTGTTTTGCCATTTTTAGCAACCAATTGTGTTGATTTAGCTTTACAATTTGATTTATGTGATGTTAGCTTTCTGGATGTAAAATAATGCCTTGAAACTTTCACTGCTTCGAGTTTTCTTTCTGTGGCCACATTAGTCATGGTGTTTGAAATTTGTTGGGGTCAGTTTAAAATGACTGCTTATGATTAACCACACTCTACTGGGTCAAAAGGTGTGTCGACCTCAGTGAAGCATTTTGATTCCTATGAAGGGTGAGAAAATGTGTTAACAATTCTGGTAGTAGAGGAACAGTTACTTTCCATGCGAGGTAGCCAGATTTTTGTTCAGTATGAGGTACATGTTATTGTTCAGTTCAAAAATTGCCCACCCTGAAAGTTGTTCCATAATTAGCTTGAGAGGTTGATGAAATTCCAGCGTCATGTCTGCAAGTGTAGTGCAGTGAAAATATAAGTAGGATTTTGTGCTTGCAATGCTTTTTGCTACAAATTACAGTGAAGTGTGATGTTGTGAGGTATTTGCGGAGTTGTCGTACTCGAACTGATTGTGGCACTTTTTTCTCAAAAATTGTCTGGAGTTAATGTTGTTAAAGTGGCCATCGAGGCCTAAGACCCGCAGGTAACGCACAAGTGTAGAAGACACTTGTTTAATTTATTGTCTGCAGTGAGGTACTGGTCATGAGAGGTCATCAAGAGTACAAGTAGTTTGTTCCCTGAGTGAGTGTGAGTTGTTGGTTGGTGTTGGGTGAATCCCGAAGACCTGAGCAGGATCCGCATCAACCAGAGTGAGAAGTTTCACTTGTGTATGATTGCAAAAGCTTTCAAAGTGTTTGAGCCCTGCCCATAGTGTGAAGACAGGTTTTTGGTTTGTGGAGTGCTTCCAATACTTTGCATTTAGTGCTTGTGTGAGTAATTGTGAGACAATTGCTAAGCGACTGCAGATGCTGAGTGAAGTGAGTGTGACATCGTTTGTAGCACGTTGAGATTGGTTGGGTGGTGAGAATGCCGCGCTCGTATTGGTGGAAAATAATCCATTGTCATTGGTTGAGAACAGCATGCAAGAAGGATTGTGGTATTCAGTTTACTTCCTGGTTTTATAGAAATTTGCATTATTAATTGAAATTGTGTGAAATTGAGGTTTTTCAAACATTTAAGAAATGCGCTGAGAGGTGATGTTTTTATTCTAGTTCGGAAGGGTGAATAGGTAGCACTCGAAGGAACACCAGCATACAAAGTGTCAGAAGCCAGAGGAGTTTCAGCATGAATTTGGGTTAAACAGTGGTGGAAGATCACTGAGAAGGTTCCTTTGCTTTCCCTTGTTACAGAATTGAATTACAGAGTTTGGTTTGTTTTAATTTCCCTTGTTACAGAATTTAATGAAAGAGTTTAATATGAGAATTTTAGAAGATTTGAGGAGAATATTGGGCAAATTAAAGCTTCCTCCAAGACCTTGACAATTTGAAGCATTTGCTATTGGGAACTTGTTGCTACACAAAAAATGGCAAATTTGAAAAAAGAATGAGAAAATCAGCATTTTGCAGATCAGAAAATGTGAAGAGTAGAGATCTTAGATGGGGTGAAAATGTTTCCAGCTATCACAGAGGAAGGTGATGGCAGTATGTTAGACCAGTCAGCTCTTGGCATGGTTTCCCTTGTCATTTTGGCTTTTGGCCTCCTGTTTTATTCCTGTGCTGATCTTTGTTTTTGCTGGGTTTAGGGGGGTCATTACAACATTAGCGGTAAAAGCTGCTTACCGCCGTGCAGAAGACCGCCAACACACCGCCGCGGCCGCGGAATTCTGCCACAGCTATTATGACCCGCAGTTCGGAATCTGCCAAAATGTAGACACCCACACAAGTCTGCCACACCAAAGGTCAGTGATAAATTGGCAATAACAAAACCGACACCGCCACGCCAACAGGAATACGCCCACACTATCACGACCCACGAATCCACGCGGCGGTCTTTCAACTGCGGTATTCCATTGGCAGTACACACCGCCGCGCTCAAAATACACACACACTTACAAAACACAACCACATTGGACAATTCCAAATACACACACTTGATACACATACACACACCACTCCCACACACTCAATACAATATAAAACACACACCCACATCACCCACAAACCCCTAGAACCACAATTGCGACTGAAGGCCAGAGAGAGACACCACATCTACAAACTAGCATCCAGAGGCACTCAACACCATCACTCATACAACAACCACGCACAAAACACCACACACCCCTAATCATCACCCCACACATTACAAATCACACCCCCCCACACATCACCCACACCACCCCATGGCACCGCAAAGACACCCCAGGTTTTCTGGGGAGGAACTCAGGGTCATGGTGGAGGAAATCATCCGAGTAGAGCCACAGCTATTCGGATCACAGGTGCAGCACACCACCATAGCTAAGAAGATGGAGCTATGGTGCAGAATAGTGGACAGGGTCAACACAGTGGGACAGCTCCCAAGAACACGGGATGACATCAGGAAGAGGTGGAACGACCTATGGGGGAAGGTGCGTCCCGTGGTCTCAAGACACCAGATTGCAGTACACAGGACTGGCGGCGGACCCCCACCTCCTCCCCCAGAACTAACAACATGGGAGGAGCAGGTCTTGGCTATACTGCATCCTGAGGGCCTCGCAGGAGTAGCTGGAGGAATGGACTCTGGTAAGGCAAATCTTTCACTACTTCATCCCCCACCCTACCTGCATGCTATCACATACCACCACCCTCGCCCTCACCCCCATCACTCCAACTCCTCACAGATGTCCCACTATCACAAACCACACATTCCAACACCAAGCCCTGCATGCAACACCAAAGCATTGACACCCATCACCAATGCATGGCCACTGCACATACCCACACACCCCCCTAAACAATTATCACACAAGGTCCCACACAAGAATGCAAGCACTGGGGTACAGGGTCACCCACCCATTGCACACCATGGCACACACAGATGCAATAATCATGCCTTTACACCTCTGCAGGACCCCTACCCAATGTCACCGGACAGGAGGGTCCCTACATGTCCACTCCACCCACAGAAGAGGCCCACAGTGATGACAGCAGCTCTGTCCAACTAGATCAAGATGACCAGCCCGGCCCATCTGGGAGCTCGGGACAGTCGGTTCCCCTCACACAGTCACAGGCCACTACAGAGCGTCCCCCCTCTAGAAACACCAGCACAGCACCCACCCAGCGGGCCCATACCTCTGTCCCAGGACACGTCAAGCAGCAGTGTGGCCACCACTACAGGGAACCCAGGCTAACCCACCACCCCAACAACACCAGGGACCTGGGGGCAGTGGTAGTGGGCACAAGGTTCAGGGGACAGAGACCCAGGAACACAGGGGAACTGGGAGGGCTGTTGTGCGACAGGGGGAGGCCAGGCCCAGGGAACCCACTCTCTACGAGGCCCTCTCCAACATCATGGGAGCCTACCACCATTCCCAGGAGACGAAGGCAACAGTACTGGCCAAGTTTCAGGAGACCCAGCGGCTGCAGGAGGATCAGTATGTGGGGTTCAGGGAGGAACTCAAATCCATCAATACCACCCTGGGCACCATTGTAGGGGTGCTGAAGGAACTCGTCAACACCAGGAGGGACACTGTGGCACAACAAGGGGCCCCTGACACTAGCCCGACGATGAACTGCCCACCACCGCCCCCTGCGCTGGTGGACAGGAGGCACCGCCACAGGACCACGACACCAGCACCCCACCCCCTGCAGATGGAGAACCACCCCGGAAACTGTCCCTGAGATCCAATACAAAGACAGAGAACAATGCCAAGACCCCTGCCAAGAAATGAGACCACCCTGATTGTCATCCTTTTGTCCCTCTTTGTCACCCTGTCCATCCTTAAACTGCCGCAGCTGCACTTCCTATGCCCCTTTGGACAATGCACCTGTGAGACTAATAGACTGGACTCTGCCATGGACATTCCTCCACCATCACCCCTGACCATTTTACAACCCCCTCCAATATTTAGCACTTAAATAAACACCCTGAAATCACAAAACAATCTGGAGTCAGTCTGTGTTTTCAAAAATGTGTATTTGCAATAACTGTGGAAAAATGCTATATCCTATGTATTGTCAACATACCTATGTCACACAGCTCTAGTCCATGCGGAAACAAAGCAGATGTCACATAGTGGGACCCACTTCTGTGAAATTGAAAGGGAAAGTGACAACTCAGGGTCCATACACTGGGTGAAAGTGACAGACAGAAGAGAGGTAGAACAAGGGTATCAGATGGAGCGAGCAGTGATGTCTTCTTACCTGTGTCTCACTGGAAGTATTGATGAATCACTGTGTTTCTGTTGTCTATGTCCTCTTCTTCTGCTTCCTCATCTTCACTGTCCACAGGCTCCACAGCTGCCAAAACACCTCCATCTGGGCCATCCTCCTGCAGAAAAGGCACCTGTCGTCGCAAAGCCAAGTTGTGAAGCATACAGCAGGCCACGATTACCTGGCACAACTTCTTTGGTGAGTAGAATAGGGAACCACCTGTCAAATGGAGGCCCCGGAACCTGGCCTTTAGGAGGCCGAAGGTTCTTTCTATAATCCTCCTAGTTCGCCCATGTGCCTCATTGTAGCGTTCCTCTGCCCTTGTCCTGGGATTCCTCACTGGGGTCAGTAGCCATGACAGGTTTGGGTAACCAGAGTCACCTGCAAATGTCAAGGGACAACTGTTAGACACACACTAACCCATAGGGTTATCCCCAGACCCAGACACCTAGTCACACTGTATGGGGTCCATGTCCTCACCTAATAGCCACACACAGTGCCTCTGGAGTTGCCCCATCACATACGGGATGCTGCTATTCCTCAGAATGTAAGCGTCATGCACTGAGCCTGGAAACTTGGCATTCACATGGGAGATGTACTGGTCGGCCAAACACACCATCTGCACATTTATTGAAAGGTAACTCTTCCGGTTTCTGTACACCTGTTCACTCCTGCGGGGGGGACCAAGGCCACATGTGTCCCATCAATGGCCCCAATGATGTTGGGGATATGTCCCAGGGCATAGAAGCCACCTTTCACTGAAGGCAAATCCTCCACCTGAGGGAACACGATGTAGCTGCGCATGTGTTTCAGCAGGGCAGACAACACTCTGGACAACACATTGGAGAACATAGGCTGGGACATCCCTGATGCTATGGCCACTGTAGTTTGAAAAGACCCACTTGCCAGGAAATGGAGTACTGACAGCACCTGCACTAGAGGGGGGATTCCTGTGGGATGGTGGATAGCTGACATCAGGTCTGGCTCCAACTGGGCACACAGTTCCAGGATTGTGGTACGATCAAGTCTGTAGGTGACAATTAAATGTCGCTCCTCCATTGTCGACAGGTCTACCAGCGGTCTGTACACCGGAGGATGCCGCCATCTCCTCACCTGCCCCAGCGGACGTGCTCTATGGAGGAGAACAGCGAGCAGAAAGTCAACCAACACTGAGGTACATAAACGCATTTTGATTCCACAATTTTTTTAAACTGCTATGTGTGTGTATTAGTGTGTATGCAAGGCCTAGATATGTGTGACACAGTTAAAATTAATGCCATGTGGCCCCCTGAAATGGTGGCTGCCTGACCTGTAATGTGGGACAAGGGGATATGAGGTAACTGCGCTGGCGTTGTACACCGTCGCAGTAGGCGGTCGAAGACCGCTGCGCAATCCTGCATTGGTTAACATTGGACCCTATGGGTCCCAGGAGCCAATGACGATGTACGCCGGCAGTGACGGTATGCACCGCCGCAGACGTGACCGCCATTTTCTGTCTGTTCAATCACTTGATACCTCATCTTCTACAGGAGAGGACCTACACTGCAAGTGCTGCTGTGACCTCAGTACAGAAGAGACAATGACTAATGTGTCTGGGGAAAGGGCCCCTGCCTTCAGCACGGAGGAGTTGGAGAAACTAGTGGATGGGGTCCTCCCCCAGTACACGCTACTCTACGGTCCTCCAGACAAACTGGTAAGTGCACTGTGAGCATGCCGAATGGGCAATGCCTGTGTGGAGTTGTGTGGATGAAAGATGGGGGGGGGAGAATGAGGCGTGCATGAAATGACGGTGAGTGCTTGTGCATCATGGCAAACGTAGGGATGGGGGCCAATGACAGTGACGCCTAGTCAGGCTCCTGTGACTTCCATGTGTGCAGCAATCGGGCATAGGCCTTGTACCCCATGTCCCTGTGATTAATTAGGGAACTCAAAGTGCACGGCATAGTGCAGGGGGCTTCTGTGTCTGTAGTGTCCGCCAACTGTAGCGGTATTGCATGCACTCAACATGTCTTTCTTCTGTCTTCCCCCCCTTTTTGTGGTCTCCCTGTTCTTGTGTGCATTAGCATCATCAGGCGGAGGAGCAGTGGCACCGGAGCAGGAGGGAGCTGCATCCCACATGGCCCGGGAGGGCGACACAACAGAGTCAGAAGTCACCAGTGGAACGGACAGCGAGGGGAGCTCCACGGCAGGGACAGGAGCTGAAACCAGCGACACGGACTCCTCCTCTGATGGGAGCTCCCTTGCGATGGCAGGCCCCTCTGTGCCCACCGCATCTACAGGTACAGCCGCCACCCCCCCTACCAGCACCGCCCTCCCAACAGCCCCTCAGCGTGTGCCCTGTGGCTGCTCACCCAGGAGGGTGGGCATCTCCTTTGCCCCAGGCACCTCAGCCCCTGCCCCTGTCAGCCCTGCTGCCCTGAGTGAGGAGGCCATTGACCTCCTCAGGTCCCTCACTGTTGGGAAGTCTACCATTTTGAATGCCATCCAGGGTGTAGAGAGGCAGTTGCAACAGACCAATGCATACCTGGAGGGCATTCATTCTAGTCAGGCAGCCCAACAGCGAGCTTTTCAGACTCTGGCCTCAGCACTGATGGCAGCCATTGTCCCTGTGTCCAGCCTCCCCCCTCCAACTTCCTCCACCCAGACCCAAACACCTGTACCTCAGCCTATCCCAAGCACACCATCTGACCAGCATGCACACACCTCAACACACAAGGGAAGCTTAGGCAAACATAAGCACCACACATCCCACAGGCACTCACACACGCCTCATACCCATGCACACATACCAACATCCACTGCATCCACTGTGTCCCCCTCCTCCTCGTCTCCCTCCTCCATCCCTGTCTCATCTCCACTCACACATGCATGCACTGCATCTTCAGCCACTACGTCCATCACCAGCACACCTATCACCAGACCCCGCTCACGTGCAGTCACCACCCCCACTACCATTCACACGTCCCCTGTGTCCTCTTCCAGTGCGTTTGTGAGGCCAGCTCCCAAGGTACACAAACGCAGCCACACACCCACCCAACAGCCATCCACCTCACGACAGCCTCCAGCCCATGCACCTTCACCCAAAGTCAGCACACGTACACCTCCTACAACCACTACCTCTTCCTCCACTCCCAAACCCCCTCCATCTACCCGTCCCAGTGTGTCCAAAAATCTTTTCCTGTCCAACCTTAACCTCTTCACCTCACCACCCCCTCCCCTTCAGTCCCCTAGGGCCCTCCTTTCCAGGTCCCAACCCAGCACCTCAGCCACAACATCTGCGGGAACAGTGGTGCCAGCAGTAACGTGCTTCTGGAGTGTGCCCGGCAGCAGGGCAGCCAGTGTGCCAAGGAGCCAGACCACGGACAGTCCCCCACCTCAAAAGCATAAAAAGTTGGCCAGTGCCTGGTGGGAGAGAGGCAAAACATCTACCACCAAAGCCTCTCCCAGGAGTACAGTTGGGAGTGGGAAGGCAGCTGCTCCACCATCCAAGGTGGGGAGGGGGCACAGAAAAACAGGCAAGTCGCCGAAAACCTGCACGGCGGACAAAACCGCCACAAGCACTGCTGCCAAGGACACCACCACCACAAGCACCGCTGCCAAGGACTCTGCTGCCACAAGCACTGCTGCCAAGGACACCGCCGCCACAAGCATCGCTGCCAAGGACTCCGCTGCCACAAGCACCGCTGCCAAGGACACCGCCACCACAAGCACCACTGCACAGGACACCGTCGCCACAAGCACCGCAGGCCAATGAGCGCCAAAAGCTCCGACGGTACTGAGGCCGCCACGAGCAGGATGAAGCACTCTGAGCACAAAGCCCCCTCCAGAACCAGTGGAGAAATGCATCCACTACCTCAGTCCTTGGCAGGATGAAGCACTCTGGGCACAAAGCCCCCTCCAGAACCAGTGGAGGAAGGCATCCACTACCTCAGTCCTTGGCAGGATGAAGCACTCTGGGCACAAAGCCCCCTCCAGAACCGGTGGAGACTGTTATCCACTTGATAGACTGTGGCTTTGCATTCCCCAGGATAAAGCAGTGGGCAACCCACCCACTGTAAAGACTTGTGAGACTGTGGCTTTGCACTCCCCAGGATAAATCAGTGGGCAACCCACCCACTGTAAAGACTTGTGAGACTGTGGCTTTGCACTCCCCAGGATAAAGCAGTGGGCATGGAGCCCCCTCGTGGATCTGGCGTTGTGCACTCATCTGGCTGAGGTGCCCCCCGTTCCATTCCCCCTGAAGTGCCTGTAGTATTTCTATCTAATGCCCCAGCAGTGTTCTCTCAGTTTTGATCGGGTATCTTGTGTGGGCCTCGCCCAAGCATTTTGGGCCCAGTGGTCCACGGACTTTAATGGTGGAATACCTTGGACTTGTATTCTTGGTGTCTATATTTGTTTATAGTGTCTATATTTTTTTTTGATTACTGTATTTTAATAGATTACAAACGTTCAACTCATTTCCTTTTGTCCTTGTGTTCTTCCGGGGGGATTGTAAATGTAATGTATCAACATGTACTTGTGTGTGTGTTGTAGTGGGTGGGGGTGGGGGTGTTGCGTGTTGCGTGTGTGTGTCACTCTTTTTCCCCTCCCACCTCCCCTGTGTCGTAGGTGCAGTACTCACCGTGGTCTTCGCCGCCATCTTTGATGTTCGTGGTATAGGAGCAGGAAGACAAAGGCTGGGAGAATCTGGAGTTCGGGTTCCATGGCGTCCTAGTTCCTGGGGTGTGTAGAGGTGAGCGCTTTCCCTTCCATGTCCTGTTTCCGCCGTGTTTTTGTTCGCAGTGAATCCGCCCCGGAAAAGGTGTTTGTAATAATGTGGGCGGTACATTGGGTTCCGCCTGTCTGTTGGCGGTTACCGCCACGGTGTTTGTTTGTACCACCGTGGTGGTCGGAGTGTTAAAGTGGCTGTCTATGTTGGCGGTTTCCGCCACGGTCGTGATTCCATTTTTTTTAACGCCGGCCTGTTTGCGGTTTTACCGCCGCTTTAACACCGACCGCCAGGGTTGTAATGAGGGCCTAGGACTCTGGGCACTTTATCACTGCTGACTAGTGCTAAAGTGGAAGTGTTCTCTGTCTACAGTAGACTGGTAATTGGTTTATCCATAATCGGCATGTTTGATTTACTAGTATGTCTCTATTAAAGTGCACTAGAGGTGCCCAGGGCCTGTAAATCAAATGCTACTAGTGGGTCTGCAGCACTGATTGTGCCAACCACATGAGTAGCCCTGTAAACATGTCTCGGGCCTGCCACTGCAGTGTCTGTGTGGGCATTTTGGAACTGCCAGTTGGACCTGGCAAGTGTACCCACTTGTCAGGCCAATAAACATCTCTTTTACTACATGAAAGTCACCCCTAAGGTAAGCCCTCGGCAGCCCCATGGGCAGGGTGCAGTGTATTTAAGAGGTAGGACATGTACTGGTGTGTTTATATGTCCTAATAGTGAATTACTGCTAAATTTGTTTTTCACCATTGCAAGGCCTACCTCTCCCAAAGGTTAACATGGGAATTGCCTTGAAATATCTTGTACTATTCCATTGGGAACAGATAAAGATATGGAGGTTGTGATCCCTGGACTCACAATTTAAAAATACATCTTTTGGTGAAGTTGTTTTTTTAAATCATAAGTTTGAAAATGCCACTTTTAAAAATTGGCCATTTTCTGTGCCTCTGTCTGGCTGTGGAATACACGTTTGTGTCAGGATGACAGTTGGGCTGTTTGTAAATTCACTCTAGACAACCACACAAAGAGAGCTGAAGTGTGCCCTGCATATCCTGATGGGTCCTCCTGGGCTAGAGTGGTGAGAGGAGCTGACACTTGCACCTGAATAGAGCTGTGCCTGTCCCTGCACAAAGCAGTCTCCAACACTCTGGAATGTGTCTGAGCCAGGGAAGGAAAGGCAGGGTCTTGTGTACTACAAAGACTGTCCTTTGACGTTTGCCTACTTCAAAGGCAGACATGAGTATAAGTATTGGGCCCCTGAGAGCACCACTTCAGAACACTTCTGGACTGATGACATTCTGGCAGGGAGAAGTGCTGGAGTCTATAGAAGGAACTGACACTCTGCCTGTTGCTTTTGTGTGCTGGCCTTCTGGTTGCTGCTTCTGTCCTGGGAGTGAAAGGACTGGACTTTGCTTTATACATCCTGCTTTCCAAGGTTTGACAAAGGACTTGAACTGAGCTTGCCTCTTGTCAGAAGTCTCAGGGATATCAAATACCTCACCTGCCAGTGCCTGGACTCTTCTGCAGAGGGTCCTGACTTGCCAAGTGGTGCCAAATCCAGTCCCAGTGCCCTGCCTGGACTCTTCTACTAAGAGTCCTGACTTGCCAAGTGCTGCCAAATCCAGTCCCTGGGCCCTTGCCCTTGGAAGTAGAAACTGGTGTCCCGAGGAAGAAAATCCATGCATCGGATCACCATGGCTGAAAATCGGTGCAACGTCGGGCTTGTGGCAGAAGAATCAATGCAGTGCCTGCCTTGAGGCTGAAGAATTGATGCAGTGCCTGCCTTGCGGCTGAAGAATCGATGCATCATCTTCCTTGCAGTAGAAGAATTGACACAGAGCCTGCAGGACCGATGCAGCATCTCTTCCACTGCACATCTGGATTTTCCCATGCATTGTCCCTGGGCATCTTTTTCTTATTGACCCCACACCGCAGCAAGGAACCGAGACTGCGTGACTGGGAATCAATGCATCATCTTTCCTGTGGGGAGAGCACCGACGCATCACCTCCCCTTCAAGTAAAAAAACAATGCATTACCTTCCCTGCCAGTAAGGAACCGACTCATTGCTTTGTTTTCCGGCACCTCACCTCTTCTGCACCCCACATCGTCTTTGTTTTTTACACATCCCAAGTACTGTATATTAAAAAGAGACAATCATTAATTCCTCTGGATTAAGCCTTGTTGCCACCTTTTAAAAGTGATATCTTTACTGGTGTATGTTGTATTTTTGTTGTTTTGGTCTTGTTTAAATCAGATAAATATTGGCTATTTATCTCAACTGTTGTTGAGCGCTTTTGTGGTGTTTTCACTATGTTACTGTGTGTGTGTAGAAATACTTTACACATTGCCGCTGAGATAAGGGTGACTGCTTGAGCTAAGCTACCAAGGGGGTGAGCAGTGCTTATCCTAGCTGTGTGGCTCCCTTGCCCTGACCAGAGTGAGGGTCCCTACTTGGACAGAGTGCAAACCACTGCAAACTAGAGACCCCATTTCTAACAGAGTACAAAACCTAAAACGGAAAGGAAGCAGACAGAGAAAGCAGAGCAGACAGTGGATGAGGGTCACAAAACAGCTACACATGAAAGTGACTTAGAAGATGAGTTTATAAATCGGCTGTAGGAAGTTGGCTCTGTATATACTATCTCAAAGTAAGAGATAGTGTGCACAGAGTCCAAGGGTTCCCCTTAGAGGTAAGATTGTGGCACAATTAGATCATTCTAATGCTCTATTTTGTGATAGTGTGGTCGAGTAGTAGGCTTATCAGAGGGTAGTGTTAAGCATTTGTTGTACACACGCAGGCAATAAATGAGGAACACACACTCAAAGACTGAACTCCAGGCCAATAGTTATTATGTAGCAAAATATATGTTCTTAATTTATTTTTAGAACCACAAGTTCAAGATTTGAAGTAAATACATAAAATGCAAGGTACTCCACACGGGTAAGTTAGGAACTTTGAATTAGAGCAGTAACATACACACTTTTAGTTAAAATGGCAATTAACTATTTTAAAAGTGGACACAGTGCAAAAACCAACAGTTCCTGGGGGAGGTAAGTAATGGTTAGTTTTTCAGGTAAGTAAGGCAATTAAAAGCTCAAGTTCCTGGGCATAGGCAACCCACTGTTGGGGGTTCTAGGCAACTCCAAAGTTACCACACCAGCAGCACAGGGCCGGTCAGGTGCAGAGGTCAAAGAGGAGGCCAAAACACATAGGCGCCTATGAAGAACATGGGTGCTCCGGTTCCAGTCTGCCAGCAGGTAAGTACCCGTGTCTTCGGAGGGCAGACCAGGGGGGTTTTGTAGAGCACTGGGGGGGACACAAATATGCACACAAAACACACCCTTAGCGGCATAGGGGCGGCCGGGTGCAGTGTGCAAAGCAGGAATCAGGTTTGTCATAGAAATCAATGGAGGGATTCGGGGGGGGTCACTCTAGCGGTTCAGGCAGGGCACAGGGGGGCTTCTCACGCCAGCCACTTACTGGGCTAGGCAGAGGGTCACCTGGTGGACACTCCTGCACTCAAGTTCGTTTCCTTCTGGTCCTGGGGGCTGCGGGTGCAGTGCTTGGTCCAGGCGTTGGATTCCTTGTTACAGGCAGTCGCGGTCAGGGGGAGCCTTTGGATTCTCTCTGCATGCGTCGCTGTGGGTGCCCAGGGGGGTCGTCTCGGGCTACTCATGGGGTCGCAGTTGCCTGGGAGTCCTCCCTGTAGTGTTGGTTCTCTGGAGCTCGAGCCGGGGGCGTCAAGTGCAGAGGGTGAAGTCTCACGCTTCTGGCGGGAAGAGTGAGTTCTTTAAAAGTTGCTTCTCTGTTGCAAAAATGTTGCTGTGGGTGAATAGTGCCACTGTTCTCTGGAGTTTCTTAGTCCTTCGGGTTTCAGGGCAGTCCTCTGAGGCTTCAGAGGTCTCTGGTCTCTGTCAGATGCGTCACTGTTGCAGTTTTCTTTGAGTCGGGAGACAGGCCGGTAGGGCTGGGGCCAAAGCAGTTGTCGTCTCCGTCGTCTCTGCAGGGCTTTCAGGTCAGCAGTCCTTCTTCTTGTTGCAGGTTGCAAGAATCTGATTTCCTGGTTCTGGGTCACCCCCAAATACTGAATTTAGGGGTGTGTTTAGGTCAGGAGGGCAGCAGCCAATGGCTACTGTCCTGAAGTGTGGCTACACCATCTTTGTGCCTCCTCCCTGAGGGGAGGGGGCACATACCTAATCCTATTGGGGGAATCCTCCGAAACCAAGATGGAGAATTTCTAAAGGCAGGGGGTCACCTCAGGTCAGGGCACCTTAGGGGCTGTCCTGACTAATGGGTGACTTTTCCTTGTTTTTCTCATTATCTCCTCTGAACTTGCCGCCAAAAGTTGGGGCTGTGTCCAGAGAGGCCAGCATCTCCACTAGCTGGGATGCCCTGAGGTGCTGTAACAAAAGGCATGGGCCTTTGAGGCGCACCACCAGGTGTTACAGTTCCTGCAGGGGGAGGTGAGAAGCACCTCTACCCAGTGCAGGCTTTGTTTCTGTCCTCAGATAGCACAAAGGCTCTCACCCTAGGGGGGCAGAAACTCGTCTCAATGGCAGGCTGACACTGGCCAGTCAGTCCTGCACTGAAGGATTGGGTACATTACAGGGGACATCTTCTAAGATGCCCTCTGTGAGCATTTTGTAATAAATCCAACACTGGCATCAGTGTGGGTTTATTATTCTGAGAAGTTTGATACCAAACTTCCCAGTATTTAGTGTAGCCATAATGGAGCTGTGGACGTCGTTTTTGACAAACTCCCAGACCATATACTTAATATGGCCATACTGTACTTACAATGTCTATGAATGGACTTAGACACTGTAGGGACATATTGCTCATGCAGCTATGCCCTCACCTGTGGTATAGTGCACCCTGCCTTAGGGCTGTAAGGTCTGCTAGAGTGGTGGCTTACCTATGCCAGAGGCAATATTTTGTGCGCATGGCATCCTGAGGGGGATGCCATGTCGACTTTGCCTTTTTCTCCCCACCAACACACATAATATGCATGGCAGTGTGCCTGTGTTAGGTGAAGGGCCCCTTAGGGTGGCACAACACATGCTGCAGCCCTTAGGGACCTTCCCTGGTCACCGGGCCCTTGGTACCACTGGTACCTTTTACAAGGGACTTATCTGTGTGCCAGGGGTGTGCCAATTGTGGAAACAAAGGTACATTTTTAGTGAAAGAACACAGGTGCTGGGGCCTGGTTAGCAGGGTCCCAGCATACTTCTCAGTCAAGTCAGTATCAGTATCAGGCAAAACGTGGGGGGTACTGCAACAGGAAGCCATTTTCCTTCACAAGCCCCCCACCCAGCCTACAGGCCAGGAGACTCAGCCAAAGCTGGGAGAGTCTTCCTAGTCTATCAGGCGAGGAAGAGTAAGGAAAAGAGGCTGGTTTGTTGCAGGGGCTACTCTGCCTCACATCCTCCTGTTCAGGTCATTCCCTAGGGGGAACTGACCTACTTCCACAGTGATAGGACCTAGTCTGAATTGCCTCTTGTCTGAATTTTTAATATCTTCACCCATTTTCTCTATTTTGGGGTTAGAGGTATCCACCTCTGCTAATCTTATCTTAGCCAGGGTCACCCCTAGCTTACCGAAAGAGGTTACCCATAGCTGGAGTAACCCCACCATGACCAACAGGATCAGGGGGCCTAACTTGCTATTTGGCATGGGGTCAGACCACCATGCCAAGGATAGTGCAGCCATAACGGCTAACACCCAGCAGAGGCCACTGACCGCTGTCAGTGCCAAGAACCACACCTTTAGCTCTTCACCTACAAGGGAAGGGGTTAAGTTACAGGCTTCTTTGGGTTCAGGGTGCGTGTCTGCTGTGTTAGAGTGGGGGGTTACTACATCTTGTAGTAAAAACCCTTCTTCCACTCTTTCTTCTGTTAGCTGAGTTACCCATTCATGCTTAACAGATACTTGACTAGCCAGGACTTCTTACCCACTCATGCTTAACAGTTACCTGACTAGCCAGGACTTCCTGTGGGTCAGGTTGGACTTTACCAGGGCCACTTTCGGAGTTCTCCCATACTGGAACAGAATCTCCTTGGCTTGGTGGAGCCTTGGCTAAAGTTTGTCCACCTTTCCTGCTATGTTTTCTTTTCTTTTTCTTTTGGGGCCTACTTGCAGTTACTGCAGGGGCAGCCCCTCCAGAATCCTTGGGAGAGGCCTGGCACTGGACCAGTTCCTCTCTTGGGCTCTGACTAACCTCTGGGTAGTCATTTCCAAGGAGAAAATCAAGAGGGGGGGGGTCTGTACTGACTACCATCCTTCTCCAGCTAAAAGTCCCACCCACTTCTGTGGACACAAAAGCCACAGGCCTATCAGTGACCCTGTCTCGGCTAACTCTTACTCTGACAGTCTCACCTGGGATATTCTGGTTTGAGAACACCAGCCTGTCATGCACAATAGTGGGACTGGCACAAGTGTCTCTCAGGGCAGTGGCTGGAATTCCATTCACCAGTAGGTTGTGGAAGTGTCTACTTCCCTTTGGAATCTCCAACTCACCTGTTGGGCCCTTTTTCCAGTTGAAGGCTATGAAGACCTCCTTATCTGAGGAGTCATCCCCAATGGCTACACTGGTCACCCCTGGGATTGTGCTAGGGGGTTTGTTTTTGGGACAAGAAGTGTCTTTGGTGTGTTGCCCTGTCTGTCTACAGTGTTGGCACCATTCCTTAGTGGCATCCCAGTTCTTTCCCTGGTACCCACCTTTGTTTTGGGTTGTGTCTTGGGGCCCACCCACCTGGTCTGGTTTTTAGGGGCCTACAAGGGACTCTTTTTCTTTGTTTCTAGTGTTACCCACTTTCTCCTGGGGAGGCTTTGCAATACCTTTCTTTTGGTCACCCCCAGTGGAAGTTTTGGTTACCCTAGTCTTGACCCAGTGGTCTGCCTTCTTTCCCAATTCTTGGGGAGAAATTGGACCTACGTCTGCCAGATATTGAAGAAACCTTTTCATTGAAGCAGTTACTTAAAATGTGTTCTTTCATAAACAAATTATAAAGCCCAACATAGTCATGCACTTCATTTCCAGTTACCCAACCATCCAGTGTTTTCACTGAGTAGTCTACAAAATCAACCCAGGTCAGGCTTGACGATTATTGACCCCCGCTGAACCTAATCCTGTACTCCTCAGTGGAGAATCCAAAGCCCTCAACCAGGGTAGCTTTCATGAGGTCATAAGGTTCTGAATCTTTACCAGAGAGTGTGAGGAGTCTATCCCTACACTTTACAGTGAACATTTCCCAAATGAGAGCTCCCCAGTGAGATCTGTTTACTTTTCTGGTTGCACAAGCCCTCTCAAAAGCTGTGAACCACTTGGTGATGTCATCACCATCTTCATATTTTGTTACAATCCCTTTGAGGATTTTTAGGGTGTCAATACTCTCTCTGACCCTATTTAAGTTGCTGCCACCATTGATGGGAGCTAAACCAATCTCTTGTCTTTCCCTTTCTATGGCTAGAAGCTGTTTCTCCAAAGCCAATCTTTTCGCCATCCTGGCTAACAGGAGGTCATCTTCATTGAGTCTGCCCTCAATGCTTCCAGAGTGTCAACACCAGAGCAGTACACGCTCTATTGGTGACAAAAATGCAAAAACCCAGCACTCTCAAAACAACGTAATTTATGCATTGTGCTGATATGTTGTGGTTTAACCTTTTGCATTGCAGAGTTCAATCCTGAAAACTTATTTTTAATATGCTTACAAATACTGTTCCTTTGCAATGTATTGCTGCAGGTTTTCAGTGTAAGGGTGTGGCCCCTTTCCAGGGCCTTCCAGAAATTTTCCCTGCAACATGCCTGGGCATGGTTCTGGGCTGGGCCAAGACTCTATAAAAGAGAACCACCCAACTCCCAGTGCTCACTATTCAGAGGTCCCGGTGCAGAGCAGCAGCTTCTTCCTGAGCTCCTGTCCCGGCGGCCTGTTTGGATCTTCCAGTCTTCTGCCCTTCATCCTTCACTGGGGATCATTGTTCCAGGCGGTAATACGGTGGTTGGACTGTTCCGACACCGTTATCGAGAATTTTCATATTCTTGGTTTAATTCTTAAATGAGTAACAGATTACTTGCGCGCTACCATTTCTTGACATTTGTATGGTAGTTTACAAATAGGCAAGACGTGTGATTTGTTTCATAAAGTTTTAACTTTGTTATTCATTGCGTGCTACCATTTCTTGACATTGGTATGGTGGCTTAAGAATCGGCAAGACGCGCGATTCGTTTTATGGTGTTTAAACATTGTTGTCCATTGCGCGCTACTATTTCTTGACATTTACATGATGTTTTACGAATTGGCAAGACGCGCAACTCGTTTCATGAGGATTTAACTTGTTCATTGCGCGCTACCATTTCTTGACATTTACATGGTGGCTTAAGAATCGGCAAAAGAAGCGCGATTCGTTTCATTGTACTTTGATCTTGTTAATTATTGTGAGCTGTTACTTCTTGACATTTACATCGTGTTTTACGAATCAGCAAGATGCGCGATTCGATTAATGATGATTTGACTTTGATATTCATTGCGTGCTACCATTTCTTGGTATTTTACATGGTGACACTCGAATCGGCAAGACGCACGATTCTCTCCTCGAGTTTATTTCATGTTGTTTATTGTATGCCACTATTCTAAGATATTTATTATGTAATATTCGAGTTGACAAGTTATGTGATTTATTTCCTGAATCCATATTGTGTTATTCATGGTGCACAATCCTTTTATGGTGTTTACTATATATATATAGATATATATATATATCTATATATATCTGCAATATGCGCAATTTGTGTTGAAACATTTTAAGAGTACACAGAAGGCCAGAGTTTCTAGATGCAATATTGTATGGTCCTAGTTTACATTCTTAAAACAGGATTTATATGACTGGTTTAAAATTTAGTCAGAATGTTTTTTCTGATTCTCATGTAAAGGAAAGTACTTGAATAATAAAGTTTTCATTTAATTCATCTTGATTCCCTTACAGGTAGCCGGCCATCTTGAAACTTAGTCATTTTAAACTTAACTCTTAGATTGTTCATGTTTTCAGAGTGACTAGGCTTAGAATCATAGTCTAGTATTGATTTCAGGAGATATAATTTTCATATTGTGTGTTCTAACCTTTTTCTTACTACAGGTCTCCTTCCCAGCTGTTCCCTTCCTAATCCCCTCTTCCCCTCTTGAACTCTCTCAGTCTCTGTGATGTATCTATCAGAGACTTGGAGCTGTTCAGTGGTGGACGTGTTGGGAACGTGCACAGACCCCGAGGATCTGGTGACTCTGACACAGAGGTACTGGTCTCCCCTGTGGAATAACCAGTCTCTCTGACTATGATTTGAGGAGTCAGGGTTTGAGGGACGCTGTTCTCCCTATTTAGGACAGGGGGGGGGGGGTAATTCATCCTCCTGTTCACTACCTTCCCCATCTGAAGGATTATCCTCAGAGGGTTGGACCCTTTTGAACTCTGCCAAAAGCTCCTGGAGCTTTACTTTGGTAGGGTTGAACCCAGTTTTTATCTTTTTTAGTTTACAGAGAGTCCTTAACTCTGACATCCTTATATGCAGGTAAGGGGTGAGGTTGAGTTCCACCACCATCTCATTAGGGACCTTCCCTGGTCACAGGGCCCTTGGTACCACTGGTACCTTTTACAAGGGACTTATCTGTGTGCCAGGGGTGTGCCAATTGTGGAAACAATGGTACATTTTTAGTGAAAGAACACTGGTGCTGGGGCCTGGTTAGCAGGGTCCCAGCACACTTCTCAATCAAGTCAGCATCAATATCAGGCAAAAAGTGGAGGGTAACTGCAACAGGGAGCCATTTTCCTACATCAGCTTTTATTGAATTGTCCCCCACCATATTATTCAGTTGAGGAAGAAGTGCAGAATGTAGCCCTAAATGTTCCAACAGCTCCAGTTGCACAAAGCCTGGTTCAGGAAGCTCCAAGTACACCTGTGAATTCAGTGACTCAGGTGCCTGCAATTTTTTTTCAAGTTCCAGTTGTTACTACAGAACATTACAAGCCCAGTCATGAATCAGGAAATGCCAAACCCTCCTGTGAATCAAAAGGTATCTATACCTAAGATGACAGTACCTGTGCAAAATGTTAGTCAGCACCAGACTACACCCATGTATACCCCGATGCACTGACAGTTCCTGTGACCTTAGGCCCAGTTATTGCATTTTATGTTTCAGGTAACCCCGGAAGTAATACCCAGATAACAAATCATGTATCTGCAGGGCTGTCACCATGCGATATGCAGAGATCAATACATTCAAACAATTTGGATGTTCCAGCTTTGACCCCTACACGAATTGCAGATCCTTACCAGACGTTAAATCAAGCAGGACCGATAGTTGATGTGAGATCTCCATAGGGAACTCCACTTCCTAGCATGCCCATACCAGATCAGATTGCCAGTGTGCACTGCAGTACCCCGCAAAATATGACCCAGAGAAGCAATACTAGTTTGCAAGGTTTTTCAGTGCAGCAGTTAACTTAGTGGTTAGTCACTCTGATTCAAAGAGGAGCAACTGGTACATCAAGTAGTAGTGTCAGAAGAGACCCTAGAGAAAGACAGAACAATGAATATGCCCAGATTAAAATTAGAATTAAATGAGCTAATTGAGATGAATTTGCTTAATGTGCAAAGATGTTACACTATGTGTAGGACAGACATGGCAAATTAGTATAACTTACTGAAAAGTATGATGTGAATTTAGAAAAGTCAAAGCCCTTAAGAAGGGATTACAGGTTAGAGTCCAGTACCAAAGACATTGCAAACATGAGATCACCTGACATGAGAATACACATTAAGGAATTAATTACGAACATTCAAACATGGGGAGCTTTATATAAATGTGAAGGCAGATGAGCAAAGAAAAGAGACCAAAAGAAAGCAAAGCAGAATTTCTTCCTGGCTGGAGCAAATCAAGCCAATGACAATGTAAAAATGTTGCAGATGAGGGAGATTCCAGGTGGAGGTTATGTACATGTCCCGTGGAGCAGCAATTGTCATACCCAAGTTTGAGGGAGAAGCCAGTCGTGAACCGCAGAGAGATCCAGTTACAAGTGTGCCATCTGAAGAGGTGATGAAAGGGTATTATAAAGTGATTGAATTTCTGAAAAATAAAGTTTCTCCAAAAGATGCTGATTGACATGACAGCACAGAAAATGAAGGAGTTGATTCATGCCTATTATGAAAGATTGCTGCAGGCTTTCAAACAGCATAGTGGTTCAGAAACTATTGAGCCAAAAGACATGAGTCATTTTTGCTTTGATTTGTGCAAGGATTGAAACCTGACATTGGCAACATGATTCAGAAGCATTTAATTTGTTGGCAGAATAAACCAATTGATGAAGTACTACAGTACACAAGGTACTACAATGGTGAAATTGACTTGATACAGAAAAAGTTGAAAGAACAATTGATAGTATTGAAAATTAAATCTGCTCAGACAGGAAATCAGAGCCAGCATATGATGGTTAACCGTAGTTGAATGCAAGGGGTTCAACAGCAGGTTAACAACGTGCCTCAGTTTAGAGGTAGAGGACACAGTGTTCAGATAGATCAATAGATCACAGTGGTAATTTGATTAATGAGCAGTCAATGAAGAAAATGCAACCATGTCGTGTGTGTGGCAACTTTGGGCACTGGAAGCGAGTGTCTCCATAATAATGTGAATTTACTCCAAAATGGTGGTGTTGCTCAGACTGTTGACAGTGGTCAAGTTCAAATTCAGAGAATCCAGAGGCACAGAATACAAAATGTAGCTGCTCCTCTTGGATTACAGCAAATGCAGGCCTCCCAACAGATGCAGGTCCCCCAACAGATTAAAGTTCGGCAGCAAATGCAGATTTCACAAGCCCCAATGACACAACAGCAAGTGATGGTTGCTCAGCAAAACATGAATCAGAGAGCAAATGTAAATGTAAATTAGTTCGTAACACAATTTCCCTTAATTGATTTGAGTGATGAGTTTTCAGAAACATATAACAGTGACAGTTCTGATGATGAGGAGTACATGTTAGCAGCATTCTTAGAGGTAGATCAACATGGTCCCTATGTAAATGTCAGCAATATGGGACATGATGTTCCATTCCTTGTTGACACTGGAGTTGCACATTCCATTGTCAGAACCACAGAAGTAGCAAAGGTGCCTTTGTCAGCAAAAATAATTCAGGTTATACGTGTAGCAAATCAGCAGTTAACTAACCCAATTACAGAACATATCCCAGTCAAAATAGGGTCATTTGAGGACCACCACCAATGTGTAGTTTGTGATTCAAGTCCTAAGAGCTTGTTAGGGTGTGATTTATTGTGTAAGCTAAATTGTTCTTTAAGCTGCATTCACAAGAGAATAGCAAACCAGACAACTAGTAATGATGAAATGCCCTGCAAAACTGAAGAGTTGTATCCACTCATTTAATTGTTTCCAATTATGACAGTTAACGATTTAACCGAGGAGTTTGCAAGAGACACTAATTGCAAATATTTTGGATTTTCAAGAAAGCAAATTGGACTCATACGATGAGTTGAGCCAGTGAAAATTACAGTAAAGCCAAATGCAGTGTATTTGAGGAGACTGCCTTATAGCATGACTCCAGAAGTAATTGCTGGAATAACTCCATATTTAAGATTTCATTGAACAATGTGTTCTAAAAGAGATTCTGGGAAGTCCATGCAATTCTTCTATTTTAGGACTGCGGAAGCCAAATAAAAAATGCAAAAAATTTCAGGATTTGAGGAAGGTGAACGAGATTGTCATTCCATTTTGTCCTGTGGTATCGAATCCTGGAATTTCTGCCATTGACTTGTGTCAGGCATTTTTCTCCATTCCGCTCCATGAGGGTACCTAATTTTTATTCGCATTTAAATTCAGAAGCCGTGTTTTCTCATGGTGTTGTATGCTTCAAGGGTATACAGAGTCACCTTCAATTTATAATCAGCTTTTGAAAAAGAGTTTGGAGTCCCTTAAAATGCCTTTTCGTTCAGTTTTAGTGCAGTACATCGATGATTTGATGGTTGCATCAAACACATGTGAAGCTAGTAGGAAAGATACCATTGCTCTGTTAAACCATTTAGGTGAGAACGATCAGAAAATTTCCCCCGCAAAACTGCAGTACCGTCAAAAGGAGGTGAAATTCTTAAGTCACCACATACAGAAAGGTGCAAAGAAGGTGTCCCAAGAGAGAATGTGAGTAATCATGCAAATGAACCCACCATTAACACAGAGAGATGTCAGAATGTTTCTGGGAATGGTTGGCAACTGCCACCAGTGAATTCTGAATGTTTCCCTTTTGTCCAAACTTTCACTGAAATTGACAAACAAGGAGGTGTCTGATCCGGTACCATTTGATGACATGTGCATGAAAACCTTCTCAGAGCTGAAAGGAAGCCTGTGCCAAACCCCATCTCTTGGAATGCCTGATTACAACAAATGTTTTTTTTTTTTGTTCTGTTGTGAAAGAGATGGTTGTGCACTTTCTGTTTTGATGCAGTTACACGTAGGTAACAACAGACCTGTGGCATATTTGTGAGCCATACTTGATCCTATAGCTGCTCCATTGCCCGGCTGCTTAACATCTGTTGCAGCCGTAGGTGTCAGGTAAACCTGGCACAACCCCAGATTCAGAGTGGTTGCAGAAACAGTGTGTTACAGATGTGTAACTTGCCAAAAGATGAATATAGGGAAACACACTGTGGTTAATCTGAGCCACATAGGTAAATCAGGAGGTCCTTTCAACAGAATGGAACTTGATTTCAATGAAATGCCTGCTTGCAAATGGATTGAGGTATGTTTTGATGATGGTGTGTGTGTTCTTGCATTGGATCGAAGCTTACCCAGCCCATAGAAATGATAGCCTTACAGCTGCAAAGCTGCTTTTGATTAAATTGATTCCTCAATTCAGATTTCCAACTTCTTTGGAATCAGACCAAGGATCTCATTCCAATAATGCGATCATAAAATTGCTTGCTGCATTACAAATTGAGCAAAGATTGCACTGCAGTTGCAGATCAGAAGCCTCTGGATTAATCAAGCAAATGAATGGAACTTTTAAGTTTTGACTGGCTAAAATGTGTGCATCTACAACATTGAAATGGCTGGAAGCATTGCCTCTTGTTCTGATGAGCATGTGCAACACACACCACAGAAAGACAGGACTGTCCCCTCATGAAATAATTATGTGCTTGCTATGAGGTTGTCAGCTGTGCCTGCAAATGCACTTGTGAACTTTACAGATTACTTGGTACCAAATTATTGCAAAGGACTAGCTAATGTAGTTGGCTCTTTGTCTCATGAGGTTGAAGAAGTAACTGCTCATCCACCACAAGAACAGTGCCATGACTTGAGTCCAGATAACTGGGTTTTGGTGAAGAAGCATGTCAGAAAGTCATGCCTATAGCTGTGCTGGAAAAACCTTTGCATGTTATCTTGGTGACTACAACTGATTGTGAATTGTGCTATGCAAAGTTCCAAGTCCTCCTGAAGCTACAGTGCCTGTTCCTCTTGGGCTCGACAGGGTGAGAAAAGGGGTCAAGGTTATCTAAACTGTGAGTACTGGACAAGTTTCTGTCACACTACATGCACAGAGTGTTGCAAATATGAATGCATCAAAGACAAGAGAAGGTGCAGGAGTGTCAAGCCATAGTCAGTCGACTCCTGCCATCTCAGTGAACTTTAAAACCCCAGTTGTGCCTGAAAAGAGAATTGTGATTGGAGACCAATGGACCACAAAAAGTCCAGACCCAGAAGTAAATGTGCCTTCAACTATAGCTGAAGTGACTAAAGAATCTGACCAAAGTGACAGTGAAAATCATACAGCAAAGAGGTCCAAAAGAAAGAGTACAAAGTCAAAAATATTCCGCTCCTGAATAGACTTACTACACAGCTAATGAATGGGAGAAGGAGTTTGTTGTCTTTTGTGCTGACAATTTGGATTCAACTGATTATTTTGGAACTTGAGATTGCTTTAGAACTGAACTTTGAAATCTCATTGCCGCTTGATGAGCAGAGACATTATTTGCTGGGAGTGATAATCAGTGATTACCAAATGGTTTATTATCTGAGACATTTCAACTTTTAGTAGTGATTTTGAACATTTGTAAGTAGAAGAAAACTTGATGAACTTTCTAGAAGATGAAGAACTTTGTAAATAACTGTAAAAAGACTTTGAGAAGATATTTTTGATTTATTTTTGTTTTGCTCAACTAAAGAAAAGAACGCTGTCGATAACTGAAAGCCACTGTTGAATTTATTTTTATTTTTTTTATTTTTGAATTTGATATCTTGGTCTGATTCTAGACAAACTATGAGTTTCGATCAAGGTAAACTGAGTAAATGTAGGTATGCGTGTGTAGGATTAGCAATAGAATGCATGATTGAGTGTTTTGTTGATATTTGGATTGAGTCTGCCGGTAAAAGACAAAGATAAGAGCACAATTACACCAGTGTTGGAAGATTTGCATACAGAACAAGATCCCCTGTATGAGGATGAGAGATTACTTCACCTTGATGACTCAAAGGGAGATTTGTCTTCAAATGTATACTACAGGTTAATGTATGAATACATCAAGACAATAAAGGTGTGTGATTGTTATGTTTTCACACAGATCCCTTCATCAATACAGGAAGGGATCACATATCACAGCTTGACACTAACATACGGAATGTCTTGCAGTCTGTTACGAACTTGAGTGTATAACCAGGAGTATATATAACATTTGTATTCAAATATTGATTTTGTGTTATCTTTTGTGCCTATAAATCAGCATCTGGGTCCTATTCCTAAAGTGAAAAACATTGACAATATAGGAGGTTTCTTTGAATCGACCCTGACATTTGGAACTGAATATGCTCTTAAAAACAATGTAAACTGTATTCTTACATCAGTAGAGAAAGAGTTCATTTGTCAAGTAGATGACAGAAGAAAAGCAATGAAAACCAAAATAGAAAAAGGAGTAGCTTTACAGGATTGGCAGAAAGAAGCTGCACGCATTTCAGGCAGTGACACACAAAGACACTTAGCATTAGACTGGCAACATGCAGGAAAGCTATGTATATATAGACCTCAGTCAAAGACGGACACACATTTTGTAGGTATTACTGAATGTTGACATGTACTTTTGTTTAAAAGTGTTTGGAATTCCATGCTAAATAGACAGGATCCTGCCATACCAGGTGTTTATTTCATTTGTGGAGAGAATGTCTATTACAAGCTGCCAAAAGGCTGGTATGGTACATGTTACCTAGTGGTAGGTTTTCCTAAAAACTATCATGTAGACAATTTTGACAATCCAGTATAGAAAGAAGGTATTATTGAATGTATACATGTATTTCTGTTTTAAAGTGTTTGTCATTTCATGCTAAATAGACAGGATCCTGCCATACTAGGTGTTTATTTCATTTGTGGAAAGAATGTCTATTACAAGCTGCCAAAAGGCTGGTCTGGTACCTGTTATCGAGTGGTAGTTTTTCCTACAATCTATCATGTAGACAATTTTGACAATCCAGTATGGAAAGAAAAACTGAATTCCAGAGTTAAAAGAGGAGCTAATGCAGCAGAGATTATTTGTGATATATTTGGTGCAATCATTCCATCAGTTGGTGTGATCTTGAATGATATCAGGATTAGGAAGTTGTCAACAATAGTAGATAAATTGTCTACTGATTATGCTGAAGCAATGCTCAGATATGGTTGCTGTGAGATCAATGGCTTCACAAAATCGTCTTGCGTTAGACATATTATTTGCAAAGGAGGGTGAAGTCTGTAAAATTTTCCATGTGCAGCATTAGTGCATTTACATAACTGACAATAGTAAGGAGATAAGGAGGTTTATCTCTAACATCACACATCTGAAAAATGAGCTGAAAGACTTAGAAGCGATAGGGTCTGATGATATATGATTAATGCTGAATTTATACTTTTGCATAGTATGTGTTTTATTAACAAATATATTAATGCATTATATTTCTTGTGTTAGCAGACCTCGTATTTGCAGTCATGTCGAGTGATGAATCAATCTTCTTTTTCTAACATGAATTTTTCCATTAGGATGTTGTTATGAACAGTAACGGGTTCCTTTGTTTAATTTACAAAACTTCTTTCCAAATGACCTTGGTTCCAGAACATTTAGGCCTGTGGACTAAACGTGAAATAAATTGTTTCTATCGACACATGCTTTCACATGGTAATCCATTGTATACTCTAGGAAGAATTCACATTGTTGCAACTGATAGAAAATTGTAATTGACTGCTGGAGTCACACAGAAGGAGATGACTTCAGACCAAACCCGGGAAAACTTTGTAAAGTTGAAACTCTGATTTGTGTTTAGACTCTCATTGGATATTGTCCCATTTGCGTGATGTGGGGCCACTCAACTGTCAAATCGGAGATGTTGTGTACTTTACTATAGGGATGGATTTTGTAATCGAGAGAGGAAAGCAAGATGACGGCCGCGTAATTCGGCCGCGAACGTCTGCTCCGGCCAGAACCCTCCAGTGCGGCGGAAGCTTTCCTGTGAGCTGGAGGCTCTCTTGGCGGCGATGGCGTCCTCTCGTGTCCTCGCGCCAGATACAATGTAGCGGCTTCATTTCTGGCGGTCGTACTGGATACTTTACAACGGCGGTTTGTTACTTTTGGAAAAGACAAAATCGTGGATATTGTTGCTAACTAAGGATTACACACCACCTTCATGGGAAGTGCTCTAGCTGGCTCTGCTCCTGGTCCTGCTCGAGGGCAATAAAACAGTGTGGATATTGCTGTTGGAGTCAAAGGATTATACACCGCCTTCGAGGAATGCGTTCTGGTTCGCTCCTGTTTCTGCCTGAGGGCGACGGCTGGTTTGCGCTCCCGGATGCTAATTGGGGAAAGCTTCAGACGTGGCTCCAGAAAACGGTCAGAATCTTTTTTTATTACAGACGCTTGGCATTGGGTATATACTACCATAACGCATTTGTGCTTCAGAAAGTGAAGAAAGTAAAAATGCCGCCAAAGGGGGCGAAAAATATGACTTTGTCTGGACGGGGTAAACCGTTAAGGGTCAGTTCGTCAACTCGGCAGGTGGCAACAATGGATACAAAGCATGGCTCGGGGGAAAAGATTGTCTCTAAAATTAAGAACGCCTCGTTGGACAGGTTTCTTGAGAGAGGGAAGGATATACTGGCGGGGGTATAGATACCCCCTCCGTTGCGGTGGTGGCTGATCAATTAGCAACCATTGAGATGGTGGATGCGGAAGGACCCCCCCACAGGAAGAAGGGGGGAGGCAGAGTGATGTTTTAGACGTGGCGGCCTTAGAAAAGCAGCTTGCTGGGAGTCAGGTGGAGCAGAGGAAGAACTTTCAAGATGATATGATACTGCCACAGGTAGATGTGGGAGGTCAACAACAACCACAACAAAAATTTATTGGCAGTAACGGAGAGTCGTCACATCTTGCCGGAATAAGTTTGTTAAAGCAGGGGCCTATGGTGTTACGTGATAATGAGACAATGCAAGGAGATAAGTTTTTTTCATTATCGGATCATTCAAGCTGGTCAAGCAATGAGCAGCTGGACTTAGAGGCGGATAAGACTTCTTCAGAGTTTGATTCTGAGGTGTCCTCCTTGGCACTGGGGAAGGAAACACATGAAAGTAGCAAGAATGCCATGGTTAGGAAAAAACAGAGGAAGAGAAGCCAGCAAGTAGGACCTAACAAGCACTCTATTAACTCGCTGGATACTAAGGGTCTTCAGGGTCTTCAGTGGGAGTATTCTAAGGATGACTTAACTATATATGACAATGTTGAAAAACAGCCTAATCCTGTGTCGCTGGAAACCATATATCAAAGTATTATGAAACATCAAGAAGAATCTAAATCTGAAAGCCGTAGGACTCAATTAGCTTGCCGAAAGATGCAAATCCAAATTCGTCGGGTGGCGAAGACATGTTCGGAGTTTGCTACACGGATGGAAGAAGTGGAGACTCGTATTTCCCATCTGGAGGATGAGGCCGGATCTCACCAAGTGACTCGAGAAGCTATGGAGAAACAACTTGAGGATACTCAGTGGAAATTGACAGATTTGGAGGACAGACTAAGGAGAAATAATTTGCGCGTACTGGGTATACCAGAGGGACTTGAAGGATCAGATACACATAGCTTTATGGTCACACTTTTTAAGGAGGCCTTTCCGGACCTACATCAGTGGGATTGGGATAGAGAGATTCAAAGAGCCCACCGATTTCCCTTTAGTAGAGCAGGGTTAAACTCAGTAGGAGGAAGTGGGAGACCCAGAGCAATGTTAATCTCTCTGCTTAATTTTCAGGCAAGACAGGCCATATATGATCGTGCCCGACCCAATTCTAGAAGTAAGGCTAAGGGATGCGATTTTTTTGTGAGGCCAGATTTTTGCCACACTACTGTTGAAAAAAGATGGAGGCTCCGTCAGTTAATTCAACCACTCCAAAATAAGGGGGCACAGGCTTTTTTATTAAACCCAGCTAAATTGAAAGAAGTAATGGATAATAGGACCCAGTACTTCACGTCAGAGGTGAAAGCAAGAGCTTTTATGGGTGGACTCAGTGGTCCGGGTTCTTAAGGTAGAGTTCTTTGATTAAGGTAGGGGGTGGGGAAAGCAGAAAGGGTAAGGAGTTGAGAGTTGAGAAGATGAGGTGGTGGTAAATAACCCCTTTGTGCTCCCCCCCTCACGATTATAGATAGAGATGGAGATAAAGAAAAGGAAAAAAGAGAGAAAGATTCTAAAAACAGGCACTGGGTGGGACGGTCGGAGCGGATGTTCTACCATCATTAGGGATACTGGGATCCCATACTTTCCATAAACTGGGCGTAAGGGTAAGGGTAAGGGAATGGGGGGTGTAGGTGGGCAGGGGGTGCGGTTGGTAGTAGGGTTGGGTGGCAAGGGGGGGTGGGTGGGGGAGGGGTGGTGGGGAGAGGGGTGCTAATATAGGTAGGAATGTTCGGAATAAGTTAATGAAGACATGTCAGAAGAGGAGGATTAATATGGCTCAAAGTCAACAAGTAGGTTTGCTCAGAGGAAGAAGCAGTGATGCGAGATTGGTACAACAAATTGAGCGATATGGCAAATAGATTAAGGATATGTACGGTAAATATTTGCGGTCTTAATAGCCCTCAAAAAAGGAAAAGAGTGGCAGCTGGGCTTAAACTAATTAAATCGGATTTATACTGCTTACAAGAAACACACATTTCGTGGAGCAAGCGTGAGCTCTTGCGAGAGCTTGGGTTAACGCCTCTGGTTTGTACCCGGCAGGAGGTGGCGACACGTGGTGTGGCGATATCCCCTAGAATGAGTAATGTTCATGTTTGTCGATCTCGAGCAAGCAGCGATGGGCGCTGGGCTCTCGCAGAGCTCTCTGTGAACACATTTAAATTTACTCTTTGCACTATATATGGATCAGTTTTTGACGAGGTTGAGCCTCTGGATACATTGAATGTAGAATAAGCCGGATGGCCCTTACCAATAATTGTATGTGGTGATTTAAATATTCACTTAGAGGTAGGTAGTAATAGTGTGGGTGCTCAGAGCTTATATCAGGGCCGAAAGCCCAAAGTATGGAAAGCTTTAAGGAGGTTAGTGATGGATCATGGGTTGACGGACGTTTGGGAAAATACTAAAACTCCAAATCCAGGGTATACCTATTACTCTTTCCCACACGCAAAATAAGTAAGGTTGGATTACTTTTTTATTTCACAAAGTTTAATTCGAAGGGTTGGAATAGAATGTAAGCCCAGATTTTTATCAGATCATAATCCGTTAATCTTGTCTATAGTAGTAAGGGGGCCATCTAGTCCACGGCGCATGTGGACATTTGATAGGAAATTGTTGGTTGACCCAGGATATATATCCTACATGAGAGTTTGGATTCACCAATTTTTTTTAATTAACAGGAATACGGCAGATCCTGGGATGGTATGGGACTCATTTAAAGCTGCTGTAAGGGGTGAAACCCTCAGTTATAGTTTGGGAGTGCAGACAGCTAGGGGGAAGGAAATTGCAGAGCTTCAGCAAAGGTTAATAACAAAAGAAAGGGAATTAGCCCTTAAAATTGTTAGTAAGGAAGATGTTACTTTCACACAAACCCAGACGATGATTCTTAAGGCTAAAATAAATGCTTACTTGAACAAAACAGTTGCAGCTGATTATCAAAGTCATCGATCTGAACATTATGAATATGGCGAAACAACAGGAAAAGTCCTAGCTAGGCGGGTTAGACAAGGGGCTGTTAAGCAAAATATTTTGAATATAACTGATAGTAACGGGCAGAAACATGCAGAGTTAGAAGGAATTCTAGAGGTTTTCAAGGGCTATTATCAGGATTTGTATAGAGAGGATATAATTTACTCTGAACAGCTTCAAAAAGAGGTCAGCGGATTTTTGGGGGAATTAAAAAGCACAAGGCTCTCTCCTGAGGAACAAATTATATTAGATGCACCAATTCAGATTGAAGAGATAATTGGGGCAGTGAGTTCCCTGGCAACAGGGAAAGCCGCTGGGACGGATGCTATACCACTCGAATTCTATAAGTTTTTTTTAGCAGATATAAAAAGGGACATGCATAGTATTTTTTGTATACCGCAGACAGATCATGTGCCACCATTGATCATATAAGAAGAATAGTATCCATGTTTGATCTTGCAGATTTGCATCAAACAACTCTTGGGCTATTACTTTTAGATGCCGAGAAGGCATTTGACCGTGTATCATGGAAGTTTTTATGGGAAACTATGCGGTGGAAGGGCATAGGGAGTGGGTATATCACAGCCATAAAAGCCTTATATGTAGCTCCAAAAGCTAGAATATGCATTGCAGGTTTGGAATCAGGTATTATTTCAATTTCAAGGGGGACCAGACAGGGATGTCCCTGCTCCCCCTTGCTCTTTGCTTTATACATTGATTCTTTCTTGCTAAGATTAGAAGAATGCAAAAATATTAAACCTTTATTATTTCATGGAGAAGCATATAAGGTGTTCGCGTATGCTGATGATGTAGCTATAGTGACAAGCAACCCGGAGGAAGCTATTAAGGCAGTAGAAATGGAGGCAAGAGAGTTTGGAAGATACTCTGGATATAGGGGGTCATTCCGACCCCGGCGGAGACCGCCAAAAGACCGTACCGTGGTCAAATGACCGCAGCGGTCATTTTGACTTTCCCGCTGGGCAGACGGGCGACCGCCAAAAGGCCGCCCGCCCGCCCAGCGGGAAAGCCCCAGCAACGATGAAGCCGGCTCCGAATGGAGCCGGCGGAGTTGCTGGTGTGCGACAGGTGCAGTGGCACCCGTCGCGATTTTCAGTGTCTGCTTTGCAGACACTGAAAATCTTAATGGGGTCCTGTTAGGGGGCCCCTGCAGTGCCCATGCCAGTGGCATGGGCACTGCAGGGGCCCCCAGGGGCCCCACGACACCCGTTCCCGCCAGCCTCTTCGTGGCAGTGTAAACCGCCAGGAACAGGCTGGCGGGAAGGGGGTCGGAATCCCCATGGCGGCGCTGCTTGCAGCGCCGCTGTGGAGGATTCCCTGGGGCAGGGGAAAACCGGCGGGAAACCGCCGGTTTCCCTTTTCTGACCGCGGCTTTACCGCCGCGGTCAGAATTGCCCCTGAAGCACCGCCAGCCTGTTGGCGGTGCTTCCTCCGTCCCCGGCCCGAATGACCCCCATAAGCTGAATTCTGATGAGACACAGATAGTATGTTCTGAGCATGTTTCGTTAATAGACAGGCGGCTGGTATCTGAAGCGGTGTATCTGGGGGTTAAAATCCCTCCTGTGGTTAGTCGTCTGGTGGAAATTAATTTTCTTCCACTGTTAAGCAGAATAAAGAAGGATTTAGATAGAATGCATAATTTGCACTTATCATTAGAGGGTCGCTGCAATGTATTGAAAATGATGGTTCTTCCGAAAATTCTATACTTATTTTGGGCTATTCCCCTCGAGGTTACCAAAAAGTGGTTTAAGAGATTGGAAAAAATGGGGAATAACTTCTTGTGGGGATATGCTAAAACGAGAAGGGCAATGAAGTATATGACACTTCCCAAGGACCTAGGTGGCTGGTCAGTCCCTAATTTCACACTGTACTATTATGCTTGTTGTCTTCAACGAACTTATAAGGGGAAGCTCCAGAGGAGATGTAGAAGTAAATCAATCCCCTATCTATGTTATCATGGCGGGTGGGGAGGCAAGTGGATGGTTATCGAAATTTGAGGAACCAAGCTATTTTAAAAAAGTAAAATTTAAGCCTTTCTTAGCCGCCTTCAAGGTTTGGGCTCAGGTAAAACGGAGTATGGGATTGGGAAAGATTACGGCTTACACACCAATGAATTTTTCGGCTATTCCGAATCAAATCTTTAGGGATCCCATACTAGCGTTTTGGCGTTCTAGGGGAATAAATAAAGTTGGAGACTTGTATTGTAAATCTGGATGTAAATCTTTTATGGAGTTGCAGTCCCAATACGGTTTACCTAGGACCCATTTCTTTAAGTTTTTGCAAATACGAAACTTTTTTCACTCTCAGAAGTACGATAGGTCAGGAATGACGGAGATTCCAATAGTTGAGGCTGTTAAACGTGGCGCAAAGATTGGCAAGATATATACTTTACTAACTGAGTTACAATCAGATGATATGGTACATCAGAATGAGCGATGGACTGTACGGTTTGGTTTGGCTGGGGAATGGATGGACCAATCTTTAGTTATGGCTGATACAACACTTCTCTCAGCTAATCTGAAAACCCAGCACTACAAGACATTTATGGACCTATATTACACACCTGCAAAGTTGTAAAAGTGGGGGAAATCCTCTGGAATTTGTACTCATTGCGGGGAAGCTGAAGCTGAGATAACGCATATGTTTTATGCATGTCCAATGCTGCGGGGAATTTTGAATGAGATAGAGGTATTCCTCAAGAAGATTACGGGTTGCAATGTTCAGGTAACTGTTATGCTGGTAGTACTTGGGGTTACTGATTCATCTGAAAGTGTGGAGCCTGCACTGTATAAAATAAGGCGATTTTTATTTTTAACAATGGCAATATATCGTCTTTGTATTGCTACAGACTGGATTAAAAAAGAACCCCCTACGTTTGAGGGATGGTGTTCTAGATTACTTGCCATCTATAATATTGAATTAAGTCTCTACAAACTAAAGGGTCATAAGAAGAGGCATAGGCGGGAACGAATTTGGGCACCTCTGACTAAATGGCTGGAAAATCAAGACATATTGTAGAGGATGTTAGCTGCTTTGATATGCGATGTATATAACTGTCTTCTTCCAGGCCCTCTTTCTTCTTCCTTGTTTCTTTTTTTCGTGGATATATTATGTCTTCTTTTGTATAGTCCTCCCCTCTGAAATATTAAATAAAATTAAAATAAAAAAAATAAAAAATAAAAAAGGGATGGATTTTGTATGTTTTAGTTAGTTGTTCTCTTGTCCCCGAGAACTGTTCTATGAGCAGCTTGTGTTCTGCACCTACCCTGATCGTGCTTCTAACGGACTTTGCTGATGATCTATATGTTTTTCTGATGAAGATCCTTTGAATGCTGACCCTAGGAGAGATATATCTCCCTGTTAATGTTATTTCCCTTGACATGCCCTTTTTCTACTAGAAGCTAGAATGCTGACACCTTCCTATTTTATTTTTCTAGTTAGTTTCTCTTACCCAGAGTTAGATTGTTTTCTAAAAAAAAATGTGCCTCTTTTTGTCTTTTGTCCGCGTGTGTTAGCCCGTTCCCAACATGCATGTCCTTATTTTGTTAGTTGTAGGGATAACTCATGTCCAACCCTGATTATTGAACTCTGCTTAATTTGCTTTGTCAAAGTCAACAGTCTGATTTGAGATATGTTTCTGTTTCTCAGATTGTAACTATAATGATATTTATTGTTCTTCTTGCATGCTTAATGGTGTTGATGCTAAGTAGATTAAACTTGTTTCGCTATTTTAAGCCACCAATAGTGTTGATTTATCTTTGCAATTTGATTTTCCGCACAGATTGTGACCTTAGCTTTGTGGATGTAAAATAAAGCATTGAAACTTTTATTGATTTGAGTTTTCCTTTTGTAGCCACACTAGTCATGGTGTTTAAAATGTGTTGGGGTAGGTTTGAAATGATTGTGTATGTTAAACACACTCTTTACTGGGTCAAAAGGTTGGTTGACCTAGGTGAAGCATTTTGACTCCTGTGAAGGATGAGAAAACATGTTAACAGTTGCCAGGATATTCACAAAAGATTAATTCCCATACAATTAATTTAAATGAAGCTAAAATACATAAATTATTGGTTATCCTGAAATTTGTACATGGATCCTGGACTCCTGTTCACAGAGAAGATACAGTTCGTCTACAGAACTTTAGAGAATGAGAAACCACTTCATAGTCAGCAGGCTAAGCTAAAGTGGTAAAGGGGCCTTGATCGCCCTCATACAGATGGACTATGGAGAGAGACATTCCATCAAAATAAATTTGCATTCATGAAATGTATATTTAAATCTTAAATTCCTGCCTCATGTATATTACACTCCAAGAAAACTCAGTAGCTCAGACCCCTAAATCTCCTACCAGAATATGATGTTAGAGGTAGCATTCTTACACATATCGTAGGAGTGCCACTTTTGAATATCCTGGCCTGGTATATTGGAAAACAACTGACGGCAAAACAGACAAGAACATAACTTCCTATCCCAACATGTGATAGCAGGTATATTTGATGTGTTCCCTAAATTCAGTAACTCTTATCTTTGCTATGGCTCAATTTAAACAAGAAAAGTTCTTGCAGTGGCACCTAGAGATCACCCTCAAAGAGTGAGCAATAATTGTCTTCACTTTAGCCACCATGAAGATAACAATTGTAAAACAGGTGGGCATATTGCTAGGCAGAAGCACATACATCTGAATTCACAATCGATCACATCATAGTGGATAGTCATGATGGCAGATCGGCCATATACAATTTGATTGCAGACACAAAGAATTCTGCAAAAGTGGCCATACCAAAGGTTAAACCATATTTTGGGTAAACACTTGTTGTTCTGGAGCTGAATTTAGTTTAAATAAACTGTGATTATATAATGAAGCAGTTATCTATGTGATTTTTCAGTGAAGGGCATGTCTCTTATTAATGATATAATGCTCCCAGAATTTAAAGTCTGGATTTCAATAAGCCAGACAATAATGAAAAATCCAACAAATCTTCCGGCTTCCCTTTCTACAAGCAAATATATTCATCCCTGTATCCTATCCATGTTTTCACCTGTCCTGCAAATGGTCCATCTATCCTCAAAGCAGGTATAGAGAACACCCTGTTCAGAGGCGTCGGTACATCGAAATCTTCATTATGAAGAAAAAAAAAAAGTATTCAGTTGGTGAAACAATAGTGAAGAATGACAACACGTGGAACCTAGTGACCCGCCAATGTCCCACACAAATATCAATGTATCTTGGAGTCTCATTTTAGAGAATGTTTGCATATAGAAACTGCATGAAGAGTAAGCAAAATTGCTCATTTTTTATCAGATTGTAGCTGTTTCACAGTGTGAATAATATTATTTTTGGAGCCTTTTCTAAGAATGTTTAGGGATACAAAAGGTTTGAAGTGATTGATAATTGATGCCCTGGACTTCTGGTAAAAGACTAGCAGCGTTTACACAATTTTTGTATTCACTTCTATGACATAAGTGAGAGGTCTATTTCACATGTCATATTAAGCCTTAAAAAAACCTCTCTTTTTTAGAAATGGTCAGTCAACAGCGACCACGTTCGACATTTTGGACAATTTTCTCTTCTGCCTGATATACTGTGTTCAAAATAGGAAGGGGAAACATTGTGACAAAGGGCCTAACATTCGCAATGATCAGATGAATAAATGCATTTCTTTGAGCTAGAAATCATACACTAACAAACTTTAGTACTAGGGTGGTATTCTAAAACTGCATTGTTGCCTAGAAATTATCCAGCATTAGTTCCTGGAAGACCAGATGGGGCCTCTTACCTGTCTTTGAGGCCTCTGGAATTGTTGCCAAAACAGAGGCAAAGCGGGATTTAAAATGTGCAATAAGGCACCACTGGATAACAATCTTCTTTGGGCGCTACACTAGAAATGGTGTGCTTGGTTGTTATGCAAGTTTGCTCCTGGACTTGCTCTTGTAAGATTGTGGTTTTCATTTGTGGAATACCCTAAAGCTGCTTGCCCGTCAGGGCCCAAACTCAGTGCAAAAGAGGGTGTTTTGAGGCCTTAAGGTGTTTGGTGAATTATTTTATAGGTGGAGGGAATATCGCTTGCCCTTCCCTTCCGAGGAACTTACTACTGATTTTGAAAATATATTTGTCTATGGTGCCTTTGGTGGGTCTTTGATGCTCAAAGGAACATCAGGTCCTTTTCGCTGTAAATTACTTACTCGTAAATTGCTTTAGAAAAACAAATTGGCTCTGCCTAGTAACAAACAATCAGCTTGTTCCAAAAAGACGTTAAGAACACTCGTTAAAAAGAGTTCTGTTTTTAGGTTGACAGTAACTGCCTCCGATTCTTTAGATAATGAGCTGCCGCCGATCAGAAACTGATGAATGTATGAATTTAATGTAAGAATATCAATTACCTTTTCAATGCTATTCCGAGCGTTGCTTTTTTTTCTGGCGTTATGTTGAAAAGCCGTCTTCCATTTCGACAGTATGTTTGCCGCTCTCAGATCGCTTTGAAAGATATGATGTGTCACATCCGCAAAGAAAACACCACTTTTCAATCACTCATCCACAAATAACTTATAAACTGAACTGTTTTAAAGTTTTAAACGATGAGATTTTAGTCATGAGTAGAACAGATATACTGTACCGTCTCTGCCATTCAGAAATGATCAATTATGTGGATAGTGGTTAATCTACCGGTAAACTTTGGTGATGGACCAAGCCTCGCAGCAGACCGCGTGGCTTCTAATAAAGAACCTAGGCGCTTTCCTTAGTCAGCTTCTTAGCAGCATCTTACCTACAGTCTTAAACTTTCCAGTGCAAAACAAGAGGGGGTTAATTAAAGAAACCACAAACTTCGCCAGAGAGAGATACGATTATACTTGGCAAACGAGTACTCTTTTGTAGCTTGTCACTAATCCATAGATCTCATTTTCTCTATTTTTCAGCAGACTCAAGAGCATTTGAGTGTCAAAACAGCTTCCTCACTTGTTCTGTATGTTTTCCGCTGTGTTCTGTTTAATCACTTCCACGGAGTCTTAGATAAAATGCAAATCCTTCATTGCAGCTAAAACCCTAGCAGGAAATAGAAAAGTAATTTTGGGATAACAGCTAGATCTTCCATGAGACCATTTAACATCCAATTTTTAATGAAAGTAATATATTACATAATTCCGTGTCATTCTTTGCTGCTGACACGGAGCGCACGGCTTAGGCATTTCTTGATTCATGTCCTGACATTCAGCAATAAAAAGCAATTGTCTGAATTAATTTTTACCGTAGGTTTGCTACAATGGGAAGTGCCTTTTCAGCGCGCTGCATCAGTCCAACACCAGGACACAACCATGAGGGTGTGCACTCTTCTACAACCTAACCAGCAGCGTGCCCCTCTCTGTCTCCCAGAACTTTTAGTCCAGGGAACTGTAGCTGATAGGTTAATTTCAGTGTCAATAGTATTTCCCTCTGCACTTGGGCCACCTGCAACTCCTTGCACCTGTTCATGTGAGGGACAAGTAATCCAGCGGAGTGCTTCCGAGCTGTAATAAGAGAAACACATGAGGGCATATTTATACTCCGTTTGCGCCGGAATTGCGTCGGTTTTTTTACGCAATTTCGACGCAAAACTAACTCCATATTTATACTTTGGCGTTAGACGCGTCTAGCGCCAAAGTCCATGGAGTTAGCGTCATTTTTTAGCGTGGACACCTACTTTGCGTTAATGAGATGCAAGGTAGGCGTTCATGTCTAAAAAATCGACTCCGAGGCATATGCGTCGGATTTATACTCCCGGGCAAAAATCACGCTCGGGAGTGGGCGGGTCAAAAAAAATGACGTACGGCCGCTTTTGCGCCGTTTTTTAGCGCCTGCAAAAGGCAGGCGTTAAGGGACCTGGGGGCTCTGAAGGAGCCCAGAGGTACCCTCCCATGCCCCCAGGGACCCCCCCTGTAACCCTTGCCCACCCCAGGAGGACACCCAAGGATGGAGGGACCCATCCCAGGGACATTAAGGTAAGTTCAGGTAAGTATTTTTTTTATTTTTTTTTGTGGCATGGGGTGCCTGATTTGTGCCCCCCTACATGCCACTATGCCCAATGACCATGCCCAGGGGACAGAAGTCCCCTGGGCATGGCCATTGGGCAAGGGGGCATGACTCCTGTCTTAGCAAAGACAGGAGTCATTTCTATGGGGGTTGGGAGTGAAAAAAAAATGGCGCAAATCGGGTTGAGGCGCAAAAATTGCCTCAACCTGACTTGCCCCATTTCTTGACGCCCAAGCTCCATTTTCCCCTACGCCGGCGCTGCCTGGTGTACGTCGTTTTTTTTAACGCACACCAGACGGCACCGGCGGCTAACGCCGGCTAACGTCATTCAATAAATACGGCGCCCGCATGGCGCTTCAGAATGGCGTTAGCCGGCGCTAATTTTTTTGACGCAAAACTGCGTTAGCGCAGTTTTGCGTCAAAAAGTATAAATATGGGCCATGGTTCACCCAGACGATCCAATGTTTTAAGTCAGAATTCCTTTCAGCTCCATTTTTATATTCCTGGTGCAGAGAGCTCCAGGTCAATAAAGGTCAATTTCTTTTAAAAGGAACATTCCATGTTGGTCAATAAAGATACTTTGACAAGGATTCTGTCCTCTCTGGGACCAGTTCTATGAGCAAGAACAAAATCTCGGATCTGGTGACCTTGAACAACTTCTTAACCTACAACACTAATGCAATGATTGGCATTTTTCTCTCAGACTTCCCAACCTGCGGACAATTGGTTGGTCCAACTGAACGTTGGCCTGCTAATTCAGAGGCTTTTAAACTCTTTGGCTATGGTTTCAGTGAGGAGGTTCACATTTGAATTTCATGTATGCCAGTTATCTCTCTCATCTGCCCCTTAGCCCTTGCCAAAGGTCCTAAGGCCGGTCATAGACTGGCTCAGATGAGCGGTCTGATGACCCAGGACAGGATGATTGTGTGACTGATCATGTTGTTGTGTATTGGAGGTTTTGGTAAATTAGTCCACTGGGGTTTTGGTTCACATGCAGACATTGGTATTCCTTATTTTCAAGTTACTGGACCAGTAGTTTTCAAGAATTTGTTATTAGTGACCCTGTATGGCCAAGGAGTTGTAAAGTCTTTTCTCTAATTAAAAGTTCAGTCTGAGATTTCTGGCCAGGTTGAACAGGAAGGTTTGAGGTTTGCACTGAGCACCAAAATCAGGGTTTTCTTATTCCAGTCCAACACTGGATCAATCTGTGACTGTTGCAGGTGAGACAATCTATCTCCAGGGTGGGGTGAGGGTTGCAGGGTTCTCTTGCCACAAAAAATTGGGAAAAATTGACTCCCAAATCTTTATGTTGCAGCTCATTTTTTCACATATATTGTCCAAAAAGGCATAAGGTTAACAGGCTGTAATTAAAGGGAACCAATGATATAATATACTACCTTGGTCAGCAGAATAATCCAGTATCACTACTTTTCCCTAATGACAGATCATGCAAAACAAGCATGAGAAAGCGTGCAATTGCAGCTCGTACTGATTGAAAGGGGTGGGTCGGGGCGGCACACACAGGGGCGATTAAATTAAATTAAAAAGTTAATTATATTTTTTTAAAACACTTCCCTCCTCTCCCGTGCAGCTCCTTTGCCTCCTCCTGTCTCGCTGCACGCAGGAACAGGCTCCCAGCCTGCCCTGCACCAATCCTGACACTGCTTAGAGCAGCGTTAGGATTGGCTGGGAGCACCCAGACAGGGCGCACCCAGGCAGACTGGGTGCCTGTGCAGGCTCTCTCCAGCCCAGCATTTGTGTTGCTGGGCTGGAGAGAGCCCTGTGCACATGTGTGTTTGGCCAACCCGAGACGGCCGACCAAACAATCATGCACTCTGAGCGGAAGTGCTGAGCACTACCCCTCACACTCGTCACCCCTGTGGCCAGGCCCCTGTTTCCCAAAAAACTTTCATACACATAGTTTATTTTTTGGGAAAAAGGTTTGCAGCTGACACTGCTGGCAGGGGTCGATGCTCCTCCGCCCCTATGGGGGAGCCACCCCTGCAATTGATTCAAATCATTGGGTGCACAACTAACACATACATTTGTTCCACAGGAGAGGTAATACCTATCTGACATGCAGTTTGCCATTTGAAGAAATGGAAATGCAAATAACTAAACCAACAGAAATGACATCAGTTTTAAACTATGGGGCATATTTACAAGCCCCATGCGCCCCTAGTGCATCACTGTTTGTGACACACCGGCGGCACATAGTGCAGTCCCATATATACAAGACCATGCAAAGCCACTTTGCATGGCTTTTCATGGCCTTGTAGACATGGTGTAAGGCAACCCAGTATAAGTCGCTGCGTTGTCTTACACTGCGTCAGGGAGGCATACCATGGGCATTGTGGTGGGTGTTCCCAAGCAAAACCCATGGGTTTTGACGCATTCAGAGATTTACAAGAATTTGTAAACTTGGGAATGCGTCAAAACTGTATGCCTCCCCAGGGCAGGCACACTGAGGAAAAATATCTTTGTTTCTCCTTGTTGTTTCCTCTTTCTATGTGTGCTGTATTCTTCGTGATTACCAGTGCCATCTTTAGGATTGTCTGACCAGTGCTGCTGTTCAGGTCACCAAGCTCCAGGGTGCACCCTTTGATTGACCAGCTGAGGCAATATAAGAGCATCCTGCAGAGATCTTTGTGTGCCTGGCACTTTTCATGGCATAATTAAAAGGCATAACTCTGGTGGTTAATGCACTTAACTGAGAGATCTTTAATTTGTCTAGTCACGCTTTTGATTCATGATAAAGTGGCATAGAAGATTAATGCTCCTGCTGCAAAGCACAACCTGTAACATGCCACTCACATATTTGTTCTGTAAATAGCTCAGTGGGCTTCTGCTTTTGTCACAGATTCCTCTTGTTACTTGGAGTTCAATACTTTTGATATGGCATGAACTGGCATCAAAACACTGCATGCAAATTGCAAGGCATAGGTCTAACGCCTTATTGATAATCCTCAATTTTTCAATGCTCTCAGGTTGCTAAAAATAATTATTTAGCATGGTAATACAATTTTATTAGTATGACACCACCAATCATTGTGTAACATTTCAAATCACGAGTTTACTAACAGTTTGCTCCCAGTTTGCTGCACAAAAAAGCCACAACCTGGTGAAAAGTAATAGTTTGGGGTTTTCTTTCCAGAATAAATCCTGAATCGCATTCAATAGTAGATCCAGAGTAACACAAAGTAGCACTATGCACTATTTTGCATCAAGAAGACATACCATGGGTGGTACATGGACATTTCAATGTACCAACCCATGGATTTTGATGCTACTTCTTAGTAACTGGGGTAGAAAGAGATTTGCGTCAAATAAGTATGCCTTCTTGAGGCAGGCATAAAGTTGGAAAAACAATGTATTTTCTCCAAACATTTTCAAATTTGCCTGTGTGCTCTACCATACGGTACACATACAGAGTGGTAAAGTGTTAACTTTATCAAAGCATAGAATTTTGTGCTGGAATGATACCCTTCCATGGTAAAATCTTTGCTTGGCATCATGCACACACCCTTGCACTATGCTGCCTAGGTGTGTGCATTTGTGCAAGGCAGCCTAAGGTACGCCAGCACTAGATGAGAGAGCAACAATACAATATCTTCGTAGAAATGGCGCTGTTGTGCTCTCTCCTTTTTATGCAATTCAGCAACTTTGGTTACTGCGCTGCAATAACATGTAGTAAATGTTGCCCTTGATTTCTCCAGCCCAAGCACTCTTAACACATAATGCCAACCAGTATGGATGACCTGCAGTGCCGGATTAAATCCTGTGGAGACCCCTAGGCAGGCGAAAGTTCGGGGTCCCACTCGCAAATTATCTCCCAATACATTTTAAATTTTACCAACCAACAATTTTAATAAACCAATTTTACTACACAAAACTAAACATTACACATACATAGTTTGCACCAAATTTGTTTTACAAACTGAAAGCTGACAGAAGATTAGTTTTTTAAGACACAAACTGTTATGTGAATCTGATGTCTATCATTTATGTACTTTACGTTGTTAATGGGTACATTACATTAATACAGTATTTTATCTATAGAGTCTTTAATGGAAAGTTTGTGTTTCTTTGAGTTGATTGATTTTTTCTGTCTTTTGGAAACAATTTAAGAAAGCTTGATTGTAATTTTCTTTCAAGATCAAATACATTTTATTTTGATCCGTTGTTGCAGGGCCCCTAAAAGGAGTGGGGCCCATAGGTCAGTGCCTACTTTGCCCATTTGGTAATCCGGCACAGGACATGTGGCTCCTGCACCTTGTTGTCCTTATTATCTCAAGTAACATTTCCAATACATCGATTTACACTCTTGTTTGACTACTCTGTATAATATGGTTCTGATCTAAGTGCTGTGACACTATACTGGGATGAGGAGCACCATAAAATAAAGGTAACAGAGGGATTAAGAAAAGATGAGAGGCACAACTGAAGGGCAACAGTGAGGGAGTCCCTGAAGAGGAAGGTCACTGGGTGGTGTGCCAATAAAGGTTGTTGCACAGGGCGCCACCAATGTTAAAACAGGCCATTATGAATACAGTTAATGTGTTCCCTTGAATACATTTACAGACTGGACTTTACAAACAGTATTAATGGGGGGGCACTGAACTTCCCTCAAAGTGCTCAACACTTGTAGAAACGTACACGCAGAGGCCACCATTTGTAAATCTCTCCACATTCTATTCCCTGGGAGTTTCAATATGTGATTCAGGTTTGCGTTTTCAGACGAGGGCTTTATTGCTTGAGACTAGTGAACACTTCCACGGAATGTTGATGAGTGTGTCGCGAAGTGCAGCCTCATTGGCTCGCCACCTTTTGTTTTGTTATAAACTTGCAAGGATCGTAAATCACCGAGCCACATTTGCGCTCCGCCATTTTATGAAGAAAAATGACTCTATTACTCGCATTGTTAGGCAGGCTTTCTTCGCGTTTTTCTGGGATTTACTTTTGTTCTCCTATTGTATTGTTACTCTGATTACTCTGAAAGGGCAAACGATCTTGCCCGTGTATGCAATTAGTCTTATTGCTCATCAATTGTGCCATTACGCATATTTTAGGCTGCTGATAAATGCACTTGGCATTAATGGCAAGTGAAGCTGTAATGGGGCAGCGTCTAGTCAGCGCTCGGTACGAAGTGTCTGCAGCTTCAAAGCTTGCTGCAAGGGGACGCGGAATTAAAGGGGGTGCGGCGAGCTTGTATCTTTATTAATAAAAGCACAAATGGAAAAGAAATCCATTTACCACTGCAGCGTTTAGTCATGCAGCCCAATCGCCTCCCTCGAAGGCAATACCCACAGCGGCTGAGCCGTTCCCTCTCGAGCATAACAAATTCATACAATTATACTGATGGGGAACATTTGGCATCAAAAAGCACCAGCGACGCTGAAAACCCTCCTAAGTGATGTCAAGGGCAAACCCACAGCGATACATTGTTAAGTGACTCTGAAGCGCGCTGGCCATGAGACGTGTTTTATGGCATTGTTCCTTAGGTTTTATGAGCAATGGCGCTTTCACTGTTCATAGTAAACAATAAACATAATGCAACCTACACAGAGAAAGGGGATGAAAGGCCGCTGGATGTAAAGTGTGACAGTTAACGTGTTATGCAGCCCACGTTCCTCAACATTTGCTTGTTGCCCCATCATTCATGACATAAAGCATTTGACTTGATCACCTCGACTGTGAATGGAAGACGAATTGTAAATGTACACAAGCACCGGGGCAAATAAGTCCACCTGCTGACATTGACACCCTCTGTACACCAGGTCCAGGCAGCTGTTGTGTGGGCACAGCTGCTGAGCCCATGGACTCATCGACAACACAACCACCCCTTTAACAGAAGGAGAAGGGAGTAACATGCTTGGTGCTTTCCAGCGCCTACAACCACCCATTTCCTGCATGTGTCACTGCCTAGAGACATCACAAACTAAAGACAGACTGCCATACGGAAGCAACTACTGCTGTTCGGGGATGCCAAGACGTTGGGCCCGTCGGGCTAAGGGGATTGGCATGGTCCAGGGGGCACCAGCAGGCACCCCCAGTGCTACCGGACCCGTCACTAAGGATGGAAGAAACATTTTTGGCACGCACCAGCCCTGCTTGCCACCCAGCCCACACGTGTCACTGTAATCACAGTGTCACTTGTGACAAAACTCAGGGCCTCATTTACAAGTATCTGACACATAGGTATCAATATGTGGAATTTCTTGTGCTTCCCTAAGATCCCCTAAAAATGCCATGGATGCGCTGCATTTACAATACACAACTTCATGGCACACGTTTTCAGATATGTCAGAAATTCTGATGCATCTTTTGGTGCTAGACTTATGCATTGCTGGAGAAGCATCATAAAAATGATGCCACTCCAGCAATGTGATAAGGCTCCCATTGGAAAAAGCCCTGGGCCAATTTTATGCCTGCTGTGAGCAGGTAGTAAAATTCTGACAAATGAGGTCGCAGAATGATGCAGTGAAATGTAAATTTCACTGTGTCAGTTCTGAGTGACTTTTTGTCTGGGATTGCCAACTCTGCATACTTTATACGTGGTGCAGATATAATCTGATGCAGGGCTTTGCAAAATGAAACATTGGGCCCAATGCATTAGTTTGTAAATATGGAGCAGTGAAATGCTCTGCTAGCAACACTGTTGCTTAAAAAAAAAAAAATATGCAGCAGTGGCACAAAGGGCTTGTAAATGAGGCCCTCAGACTTTCAAACACAAAGAGCAGAAGACTAGTAGGCACCATACCAATACAGAATACTAGACTATGCACATCCCAGTAGACCAACACAGTAACAGCCTTTGCCCGCCACAGACTATTGAGTCAGTACCATTACAAAAGCATTTGCCCATCATTCCAAACACACACGTACCATCACATATCACGCAGTTAAAATGCACACACAACATCTCATGGGGACTATCATACAAACACACACAACGTAATGCACACCACCATATCAACATAAAAAACAATGCAGACAAATGAGCGCATAGATGAGTTGCTGGATGAATGGGTTAATAAGTGCATGGATAGATGGCTTCATGAATGCATGAAAGAAATGAGAGCTGGGATTATTTGACAGCATTAATGTTCAAATGGTTAGGTGGACGAGTGTTTCCTCAATCTAAGTAATTGCCCATTTATCCATGTAATGTCTCATCCATCCACTGAATCTTTCCCACATTCATGCTCACCTATGCACACAAATATACTAACTCGTCTATCAGTGAAGCAGCATTTACAAATATTTTAAAAAAGCCAGACCTATAAGCTTTGAGAGTGCTTGCAGTGTTATCTTGAGTATTTTTTGGGCCCCGGGTAAGAAATATTTTGGGGCCCCTTTTCAGAACAACTTTGAATTGTATTCCTTATTTTCTCTTAATTCAAGTCCTATGATGCCAAATAACATTGAATTATATATCAAAGGTTGAGAACAAGAAATTCACAGAAGTAAGATAGAGAAAAATTTGCTCATACAAGGTCCCCTTGTAGGGTGGGGGTCCTAGGTAATTGCCCATTTTGCCCATGTCTTACAACGACTCCCAGTGCTAGGACCATGGTTGTGATCCTGCTTTTCGAATTGGGATCCAGAGGATCTACATGGAAACTTGTTACAATTCAGAGAGTCAAAACTCACAGTTCGATACTTGCAAAGAAAGCATGCTTAGAGTAACTAGAAATGAAATTCCCAGGGGCCCCAAATTCAGAGCATTGAAGGGTCTCTTACACGAGAACTATATATTAAATAGGTGTAGGTAGATTTGAATAATTATACCCATTTGTCACTTTATAGCATATTATAGAAACATAATTATTTCTCAATGCTAATAGGTTTTATGCTTATCAATGCCATAAACGGTTCTCATTTTATGGCCCGCAGAAGAAATAAAGTTTAAATTAACCCTGCAGCAGGTTAAAAATGATGTGCTGCTCATTGCATGCTGGTGAGAGCAAGAGGTGCAGATCTAGCTGAGTTTGTAACCCGCAAGACACACTCTGCAAAAAAAAGATATGAACACAGCATACACTTGGATCTCTGCTAAACAGACACGAACTCAAGATGAATCAACCCCAGTGCACTATAATAACAACATGAGCTATTTCATCAGGATTGGATGCTGACACCTGCTTAAACATGGAGTGATTTCTTGCCGAGGATTATTTAACCACTGACCTAGTTAACCAGCTGATGCGCTCTGACACTGGCTGCAGCTATTAGATAGGACCACAGGTTAATGTTTCGTTTGTGAAAATCAGGAACAACCTGTAGGTCAAAGGCTCAAATCTGTTGTAACTACTTCAGCTATTACACGTCTGAGATTTAAAATGAGTATCACCGAGTTGATGATCTCAGTTATTAGGTCTGGTCTTTGAGATCTGTTTAGCTGCCTTGTGAGACTATTGTTTTTACAAAAAGAATTATCCATAATATACATACATACATGGGCTTCCGCTCACTGGGTTTCATTCATTGGTCTTATAAACTCTCATTACCTGTTTTTGCTCCTTTACACTTATTAATTACTGGATGAAAGACGCCGAGCCTTCCATTTAGTAATTAATTTGGGCAAACAAAGGACAATGAGTAATGTATTATCCGGTATGTAAATGAAGAATTCATATTGTATTTTCGCCTACCCAATCATATAGCATATAGCAATGGGTGAGCCCATTTTACCTTACTTATTTACTGCTAATCACACCAGCAGAACCCTGCTTAAAACCAACAAGGACACAATAACAGCACATTACTGACCCCAATCATAATACATGGAGTACAACGCACAATGACATGAAGGAGCAGCAGCACATGCTGCAGGTGATTTAGTTCCATTGTCTAACTTCTCTTTTTTTTGCAACAAGCTTTTATTATTTTCAACCAGATGTGTCGAGTGTGAGCACATCAATATTCCAGAACCCAGCAGGGTAAGCTGGAGAACAAGCAATTGGTCATTCATGTGAAGGTCAAGCTACAACTAATCCCATTGCACAGACTCTAGATGTACCTCCTCTTTGAATGACTCTACGAAGTCTGTGCACGTTGTTCATATCCTCCTAAAAAGTTTTTTTGTCATCAGCGAAAAATCTGGTTCAAAGTGTACTTTTTATGTTGTTTTTTTCATAATAACCTTAAATGTTTGTTATTTATTTTGCCCACTTCTTAAAGGTTCTGTGAGCGTTTAAGTGTGATTGTAACATTGTAGCTGCCTGTGATTTGATTGTTTGGTTGTGTCGTGATTTGTTCTTGCCTTCTTCATAATATTAAAAACACAATGGAAGGCACAAATGAGAAGCTCATTTCTAAAACAACATAACTAGCAAAACAGCCGCATCAGTTAATGTGTTTTACATTTACAATTTGTATTGCAAGCATCTGCCGACCAGGTTTAGGTGGTGGCATATTTTCGTTTTCTTTCTTTTAATTTTGTGGCATAGGCTTACAATATGTTTAAAAAGCAGCAATTAGAAAGCTGTCTAGTTAGGTAGAAGGGAGGCTGCAAGACATGAGTGAAAAGTAAAACCTGCACATGTATTATCTCGTGCCACACTGGCAGTGCACCACATTTCTGTTTTTTAACACTTTGGGCCGTATTTATACTCCGTTTGCGCCGAATTTGCGTTGTTTTTTTCGACGCAAATTCGACGCTAAACTAACGCCAACTAACGCCATATTTATACTATGGCGTTAGAGGCGAATAGCGCCAAAGTTCCCGGAATGTGCGTCATTTTTTAGCGTGAACCCCTTCCTTGCGTTAATGATATGCAAGGGAGGCGTTCCCGTCTAAAAAATGACTCCCAGGCCTTTACGTGGTATTTATACTCCCGGGCAAAAGAGACGCCCGGGAGTGGGCGTGGCTAAAAACGGCGCATTTGCGCCGCTTTTTAACGCCTGGGTCAGGCATGGCGTTAAGGGACAAGTGGGCTCAAAATGAGCCCAGAGTGCCCTCCCCTGCCCCCAGGGACCCCCCCTGCCACCCTTGCCCACCCCAGGAGGACACCCAAGGCTGGAGGGACCCACCCCAGGGACATTCAGGTAAGTTTTTTTTTATTTTTTTTAAATAATTTTTTTGGGCATAGGGGGGCCTGATTTGTGCCCCCCTACATGCCACTATGCCCAATGACCATGCCCAGGGGACAGAAGTCCCCTGGGCATGGCCATTGGGCAAGGGGGCATGACTCCTATCTTTACAATGATAGGAGTCATGTTGATGGGGGATGGGCGTCGAAAATAAATGGCGCAAGTCGGGTTACGACGATTTTTTCGACGTAACCTGACTTGCCCCATTTTAAGACGCCCATGCGCCATTTTCCCCCTACGCCGGCGCTGCCTGGTGTACGTGGTTTTTCTCGCGCACACCAGGCAGCGCCGGTCTGCTTGCGCCGGCTAACGCCATTCAATAAATACGGCGCCCGCATGGCGCTTCAGAATGGCGTTAGCCGGCGCAAAACTTTTTGACGCTAAACTGCGTTAGCGCAGTTTAGCGTCAAAAAGTATAAATATGGGCCTTTATTTATTAATTTTGTACCGCACTAGTGAGATCCATTAGGCTCTCGAAATAAAAGAAAGCCCATCGCAACAAACCATGCATGAATCTTGTTACTGCCTTCACCGCCTAGCCACAGTCAAATTCCATTACAGTATACTGTCCTCGTAGTTGGCCCCACCCCATCCCGGTGTTCATTCCACCCGTGTGGCTAACTCTGGGTTGGCCTTGTGAGGTGAGTCCGAGGCCTCTGGCAGGTCCATACACAGTCCTGCCATGCAGATGAGTTCGGGCGGCCGTTTTGTCAAATAATCTCCCTACCGTCCCCAATCCCTTGTCATGTAAATCTTGAATGGTTTCCAGACTTTGTCAAATTACGCCTGTTTGTCATATCTAATGGATTAAACTTTTTCCATGGCATAAATGGACCAGATCTTACTTCTCCACATATGTATGGGCAATGCAGTGTGCTGTTTCCAAACCTGTGCTAATGCCAATCCAGCTGCTGTGAGAAGCTGCAAAATGAGCTTTACCCATGGGAGTTGTTAGTAGAACAAGCATTTGCAATGCAATGGGTCTCGCATTTGCTCGAGTTAGAGCTATTCGCGTTGTAAATTCCTAACTGGACGTTTCTTGACACATAAATTGAAAATGAGAAGTAAAACAGTTGACATGAGCGAGCCGATTCAAAGTGCCATGGCCCCCATGAGCATGAGCGCGAAGGAGACACACAAAAGACAAAAATAAGTTTGCTCAGCCAAACATATTGGCAATTGTGCAATTATTCATGCAACAGGTTCAGTCTGCAAGGCGGTAACAAAACCTCCCCAAAGTGGGACACACCTAAAGCATTTACCAATTATTATAAATGATTTTTGAAAGGCAAGCCCACAAATGAGTGAAAGTGATGGGCGTGAGGTGGGCGTGGTTGAAAGCCAACAAGACTTACAAGAGGTCAAATCGCTTGCAGGCTGAACCTAAAAATGATGTCGTCATCTGGCTGTATTACGAAGGTATCAAGAGGGAGCTGACTACCACAACCCTTCCAGCAAAGCCCGAGCTCCCCATGATGGATTGTGGCTGGGTGGCAGAGAGGTACCAACGCATCAGCACTTTCAATGCATTCTCTTGAGTTACTCTAATTGAGGCATGCGTGGCTCTGTGCCAAATGTTGACCCAAGCCTCCTCTGAAATCTCTTTCCCCAACTCTCGCTCCCACTATGTAATAATTTTGTGCTTATGAGTCAGATATAAGTACAGTACGGAGCGTTGGAACCAGGTGATACCTTTCGTAGTATTTTGTTTTCAAATAAGCTTTCCGTAGGTGTCTTTTCCCTCCTGGACAATGGGGCCATCTCGAGGGAACCCACCCAATGTAACAGTTGTGTGATTCGGTACTGGTCTTGTCTGTCATGATTCCAGTTTTCCCAAAGTTCCTCATATGTAACGTTTCTCCCCTATAGGTAAGCCTATCCTAGTGTATGAGGGTGCACAGTTTCCCATGTTGTAAATCTGAGGTCCTGAAGGCCTGGATGGAAATCTGGGTTATGGTGATAGGGGACATTGGGGAGGAAAAGGTTGTAGAGCCCTTTCTCTGTACCACCAGGTCTCCGTGTTCTAAAAGTACTACTGTGGAGGAGAGGGTGGAGAATCTGGTTCCTCACCCTGAGAGGGAGCTGCTGCAGTCAGTGTAGGGGGATTTTTTAGAAGGTCTATTCTACATGAATTCAACCCTTTTGAGAGCTGTTATGATTTAATTACAATGTAGGGTGTGTCTGGGCTTATTGGACGTAGGTTTTAATATTGGGGAGCTCCAATCCTCCCTGGGCAACAGGCTTCAATAGTGTGGCTCGTGGGACTCTAGGGGAGTGTTTCTTCCACAGAAATGAAAGCATGTTTTTTTGTATATAGTCTAGGGTGGGGTCATGCATACACAGCGGGAGGCACTGTAAAATGTAGAGGATACAGGGTAAGGAGTTAACTTTAATGCACGTCATTTGCCCAAGCCGGGAGATTTCAAGCTTCCCTCACCTATAATGGTACTTGAATAAAGTCTGTAAAGGTGGGGGAATGCTGGCTCTACATAGCTGTGTTGATGTCTGAGTTGAATGAAGGTCTAGGTATAGGAGGGGATAGCTAGACCACAGAAAGCTGTTATGCTCGAGCGCTGCATGGGCCTCCTGATGTTGCCCTACTAAACTGAATCCGTTAGACTTTGTTAGGTTTACCTTGAACCTTCAAGCAGTTGACAAAGCAGCCAGCTTTCCTTCGAGTGTTAGTAAGGAGGTTGTAAGATTAGTTAAAAACTAGACAACACTCTCCGCACACAGGGCCAGTTTAAACTCCTGAGTGTTCACCTGCAGACCTTGTATGGTGGGAGCATGCTCTAACTTCTGTGTTCCATTCAAAGAATGAACATTAATGAGGAAAGCGGGATAGCCTGATGTGTGGTCCGAGTAAATTGTTTTTTTGATAGCAATGGTTGCGGTATTACCCTGGGAACTGGGGGTTGTGGATTGTTGTTGAATGTTTTAGCTGCACGAAGGAGGTTGAATATTGCTGATTCGATACAGACCCTGGTGGTTAGGGGACGAGAGGGGCGGATGATAGGCTGCTATTATTGGGGAGAATGCGTGCCCCTCCCTGATCCAGATTTCCCTCGATGGCGGTCTACAAGCTTGTAACATGGAATATCCAAGGGATGGGGACTATCACTAGGCGCCACAAAATCCTGGCATATTTAAAAAGAAGAGGGGTGCACATAGCATTACTTCAAGAAACACATATCACTGCACAAGAGGTGGACAGTCTGCGACGCAGATGGAGAGGGCAGTTATTTGCCACCACATACTCAGCATTTGCACGGGACACATTGATATTGGCGAGGGCTGGGGTCCCATTTGAGGACATGGCCGCAGATATAGATCAGGAAGGCCGATACGTCCTAGTGGAGGGCAGGTTGCATGGTCGACATGTCACGTTGGGCTGTGTGTATGCCCCCAACAAGGAGCAGGCTCCATTTTTGCAGACACTCTCGGGCGCTTGGCTAGATTCTCGGGGGACAGCTATTAGTTGGGGGGGGCATTAACTGTGTTCTGGATACTGACATGGACTTCTCTATTCCCCCATTGCCTGGGGCGGTAGCACATAGAATGACAAAGGGACTTAACGAGTGGGTAACACTCTGGGGTTTGGAGAACATCTGGCGGGCACAGCAACCTTATGACAAAGACTGCTCCTACAACTCGGGCCTTCACCAGCTGCATACCAGAATTGACCAGTTGGTATGCACTGGAACCCTTAGTCCCGAGGTCGTACATTCCAAATACTTAGGGCAAACATTGTCAGACCACAGCCCGTTTCTGCTTACCATTCCGACATGGAGACTCCAGCCGATGACACTAGAGGACTTGTCTTATAGAGATGCTCTTAGGTCCCACTTACTGGAACACATTAGCATTAGCAATGGATCTACTACAACCCGACACACAGAGAGGGAGACCTTAAAAGTAGCGACACGGGGACACTGTATGGGACAGTCGGATCAGACGAACCCTTGAGCGTGAACTAAACTGACTAGAGAGGAAAATACATGATGGAGACAATGAACAAGGCGCAGATCAGGAGGCACAACAACGACTCCTTAAAGCAAAAGAGACATATAGTCAGACTCAGTAAAGGATGAGCTGTCATAACTATCAGAAGTACTTGGCGTCGGTGCATGACGAGGAGGGTAAATCCCACAGAATGTTAGCATGGCTGGTATGCCCGGGAAGGGAGTGCACCGCGATCACGAACATCCGTGGGGCGGATGGGGGACATATGCGCTCCCCGTCAGACATTTTATTTTTTTTTAAAATAATTTTTATTGGTTTTGCATTCCAGATACATATTATATACTTGTCCTATTTTACAACAGGATCATATTTATCTGAGTTGGTAACAATCAAACATCTAACCCCCTCTACTTGAGCACACATCGATCCACCTGAAAACAATATTAGTGTATTCCGCATCAGTCGGGCTCCTGCGCCTGTGTTGTGGTATTGGGAAATCACGCATGTGCCTACTGGCATGGGCTGTGTTCCACTGGGTCCTCCTTTTGTGATGAATGATGGTGCCTTTATGTTTGTACGGTAATGGTGTGCGGGGTGTGTGAAAATGTGCTTTCCGCATGTATGGGCTGGGGTGCTAGCACCAGTGGGCAGCTGGGGAGCTAGGGCATGGATCATTACGCTTGTGTGTCTATAAGTAGTTGCACATCCGGGGAGAGGGGGGCGACTCCGACTCGGGGTGCGCAGGCGTGTTACTGCTCAGTATGTTATGCGGGGGGGGAGCGCCCACTTCATGGGGGTTTGTCATCATTTTTAGCTTTGAGTTTGGACACCAATGCTTCCCAGGTGTCGCAGCCTGTATGTTGTTTCCCCTCCCGTGCTAGTTTCCTCAGTACTTGATATTCTGTGCGGGCCCAACGCAATGTAGTTGTATGCCATGATTTCTGATCACGTGCTCTAGGCGCTTTCCAGTGCATTGCTATCAATCTTTTATACATCAGGCACGCTAGATCAGCAAATTTGTGTAAGTGTCTAGTTCTTGCCCTCAGCCCCAGGAGGCATGACTTGGGAGCCACTGTCAGTCCCAGTCCTGTCAATTCTGAAATCACTAGCACCACCTCGCTCCATACCTTTTGTACTTGAGGGCATTCCCAGACCATGTGGTAGAAGTGCGCCCGTGGGGCTTTGCATCTGGGGCGTATCGGCTCTGAGCCGGTAAACATACACCCCAACCTGGCTGGGGATAAGTATGTTTGGTGTGTAAAGTTAAACTGGGTGTAGCGGAATCTAGGGTTCCTCGACACTCCTCGAGTATGTTGCAGGACTTTCGGCCAGTTCTCCTGTGGTATTGGGTCCGGCAGGACCGAGTTCCACCTCTCCCTGGCCCTCTCCATATGCGGCTCAGGGGGGTTGTTGAGGAGCTTGTATAGGCTCGATACTACTTTTGTATGGGCATCGTATTGTAGGATATGGTGTATAATGGGGGAGATCTTCAGTTCTAGGGTTCCTGCGCCCCACGCTTTTTTGATTACCAGGCATATGGCGTGGTATGACAGAAATTGGCCGGGGTTTACTTCTGAGAGAGCCTGCATGGCTTCAAATGACATTAGTTTACCATCCTCAAAGCAATCACCCACTAACTGTATGCCCGTCTCTGTCCACACAGACGTCTGGTGCGTTGCAGCTTTATGCCATCCAGGAAGGAGATCCAGTGGGATATACGGGGAGTAAGGGAGTGTCTTGTGGTCTTTTTGGACGTATTTGCCCCAGCATGCGTGGGCCACTGCTAGCAGTGGGTTGACCAAATCACTTTTAGGGTGTTTAATTGACAACCACGTTATCAGTGGAGTCCCTTTTAACCAGGACTCCAACCATTCAGATTCTGCCGGCGTTGGTCTGTGGATCCAGTTCTGTAGCCACTGCAGTTGGGCAGCCGCCCAGTACAGTTCAAAATTAGGAGCTCCCAGACCACCCACGTCCGCTGGGCATTGCAATGAGGCTAGTGCCACCCGCGCTCTGCCCCCACCCCATATAAGTTGTAGAAGCGCTGTGTTCAGATTACTGAAAAAGCTCCTTGGAATAATGATTGGTAAAGCCGCAAATTAATATAATAGCCTCGGTAGTATTAGCATATTCGCAACCGCCACCCTGCCTGGGGGCGAGAGCGGTAGTCTGTTCCAGAATCGTAAAGAGCCCTTTATGGAAGCTAGTGCTCTCCCCAGGTTCCCGTCTCTCAAGTCTTCTGTGTTGTGGTATATGTTTACCCCGAGATATTTGAACGTTTCAAAACACCATTTCAGTCGGCCCGGCGGGGCAGTCTCCTGTCTCGCCGCTGGCCACCTGGCCAACGGGAATGCGCACGACTTATCCCAGTTTACCACTAAGCCGGATATGCTTCCAAATTCGGTCAGCAATGACATTACTGCTGGTAGCACCTCGCTACTTTTACGGATATAGACAAGGGCATTGTCAGCGTATAGCGAGATTGCGTGGTGAAGCCCGTTCCTGACTATCCCCCAGCTGTCCTTCATCGAGCGTATTCTCGCTGCTAGTGGTTCCATTGCTATAGCGAACAATAGCGGAGATAGGGGGCATCCCTGCCTCGTGCCCCTGGAGATTGGAAAGCTATCCAATATGACTCCCCCGTTTTCACTCTAGCTTGGGGGTTAGAGTAGAGTGTCCGGACCCAACGAATATAGTTGGGGCCTATTCCCATTTGCCGCATTGTGGCCAGTAGGAAGTCCCATTCTAGCATGTCAAACGCTTTTTCAATGTCTAGTGACAGCACCATCTCTTCAAGTGCCTCGGGGGGGGTATCGCCCATTATGCTCAGCAGTCTGCGGATGTTTAAAAAGGTGTTGCGTTTCGGGATGAAGCCGTTTTGATCATCATGTATTGGGGTATGTATAATGGGAGCTAGTCGGTTAGCCAATATTTTACCTAATATTTTGCAGTCTAAGTTTAGGAGCGAGAGTGGTCTATAAGATTTAACGTCAGTGGGGTCACGACCCTGTTTGGGGAGAACCACTATCATAGCCTCCCTCTGAGATGGGGGAAGCTGTTCGTTGGCCCAGGCCTCCTCGAACACCCTCAGTAGATGAGGCTTTAGGCGAGAGGAGTAGGTAGTATAGTACTCTATCTGGAGGCCATCTGTGCCAGGTGCTTTGTTCCTGGGCATTTGCGTCAGGGCTAAATCTATTTCACCCGCTGTCACGGTGGTTTCAAGGGAGTCCCTGTCTGCTGGGGATAATTGTGGTAACAGTGAGTCTCCCAGGAAGGACTCGAGTTGCAGTGACGTGCACGAGGAGCGTTTAGTGTACAGCTTTGTGTAATATTCACGGAATGTTTCATTTATTTCGAGTTGCGTGTTTACCGTGGTGTGTGTGTCTATCCGTATGGTCCCGATGGGGGAATGCTGTTTGTCCTCCCGTAGCAGCCACGCCACCAATCTGCCCGATCTGTCGCCTTCTGTGTGGAAGCGCGATAGGTGGTAATTATAATCATGACATCGGAGTCTGCTGTCTACTTCGTTGTAGTTTGAGCGCGCTTCTTTTAGCGCTGTGTAGGGGATTTCGTTGCGTGCTACCGCTATCTCTGCTACCCTGAGCTCCTGTTCTAATTTACCTACTTCCGCCTGTAGGGTGCGTCTCACTCCCCACGTGTTGGACATGCATTGTCCTCGTATCACCACTTTATAAGCGTCCCATTCGGCTGCCCGTGAGTTTGCTGTTGAGTCATTTGTTTCCCAGTACTGATTCAATGTGGTTTTTAGAATTTCCACGAATGCCTGGTCTTGTAAAGCGTCTACCTGCAGGCGCCACATGGGAATCGCCTGTCGCCTCCTACCCCAGTCCAGTGACACTTTCAGTGGTGAGTGATCCGACAATGTCCTTGCTAGGTATTCCGACCCATTCACCGATGCTCCTATGTCCCGAGTGCCCCATATTATATCTATTCTAGAATGAGTTTTGTGTGGTGCTGAGTAGAATGAGTATTCCCTCTGCTGCGGGTGACCCATGTGCCATAAGTCATATAATCTCATATCCCCCGCCCATGTCTGTAATAAACTTGTGGTGTTTCTTTTTGCTGTCTGGCTGGTTGGAGCGCATGACCTGTCAAGTATTGTGTTTGGTGTGCTATTGAAGTCTCCCCCCCAGATGGCCGGAGCCGAGGGGTTGGTCAATAAGGATGGCGTGAGTGTGCTCAGGAAGCCTGCGGTCCCACAGTTTGGGGCGTATATGCCAACTATTGTCAGCTGTCTGCCATCTACTTGGCCCTCCACCACCACAAATCTTCCGCCTTGGTCTATTCTGTGTGCTGTTTGGAGGAATGGGACCCCGCTTGCTATCCACATCAACACACCCCTCGCGAAGGCAGAGTATGTTGTGCCTATTACCTGCCCACCCCACTTTGCACGCAGTGCCTGCAGTGCCTGCAGATCAGGCTCCAGCATGTGTGTCTCTCGTATGATAGCAATGTGTGCTCTCATGCGTTTAAGGCGTGTGTACACCCGGGACGTTTACTCGGCGCTCCCATTCCCCTCACATTCCATGTTACAATAACATATTGATTTATTTTACATTTCGTGTGTGGTGCCATGTGAGTTTATGAGATGCGCCTATTCGTGCATGTCTGTCGATTGCCTCCGTCCCATGCTCAGCCACCCCCACTGCTGTGTCTATTAATGAAGATTCCATTTGCGACAGTGAGCCCATCCTTTTGAGTGGATCTGTCGTGTGCTTTATTACTAACTTACAACTCCCTCCCTCCCCAACTGCAACCTTAACCCTACAAAAAATTTGTGTGAAACTACTTAACCCATAACAGTGTGAAAAAACCTGTATCCAACTGGATATCCTTGGTGGTGTGATATTGGCAACCAGATGTGGCTCTTTTACGGGGCTCACATCTTTCCGCAGACTTAGGGGGTCATTCTAAGTCTGGCGGGCGGCGGAGGCCGCCCGCCAGACTTCCCCCCTCCAAAATACCGCTCCGCGGTCGCAAGACCGCTGAGGGTACTTTGGCTTTTGCACTGGGCTGGCGGGCGACCGCCAAAAGGCCGCCCGCCAGCCCAGTGCAAAAACCCTTCCCACGAGGACGCCGGCTCAGAACTGAGCCGGCGGAGTGGGAAGGTGCGACGGGTGCAGTTGCACCCGTCGCGAATTTCACTGTCTGCAATGCAGACAGTGAAATTCAAAGTGGGGCCCGCTTACGGGGGCCCCTGCAGTGCCCATGTCATTGGCATGGGCACTGCAGTGGCCCCCAGGGGCCCCACAACACCCCATACCGCCATCCTGTTCCTGGCGGGCGAACCGCCAGGAACAGGATGGCGGTATGGGGTGTCTGAATCCCCATGGCGGCGCAGCGAGCTGCGCCGCCATGGAGGATTCAGAAGGGCAGCGGAAATCCGGCGGGAGACCGCCGGTTTTCCTCTTCTGACCGCGGCTGAACCGCCGCGGTCAGAATGCCCTGCGGGGCACCGCCAGCCTGTTGGCGGTGCTCCCGCCGACCCTGGCCCCGGCGGTCTAGTACCGCCGGGGTCAGAATCACCCCCTTAATCTGCTAATAACGTTGGGCGCCCCCCGTTGTGTAGGACAGAGAGAGATAAAGGGAGTTTCTCCCACTGCCCCCCCTGTTTGCCCGTCCCCCCCACTCTCCCATGCGCGCGCCCCAGAAGGCGGGGGGGATGAATTGTGCAAAAGATACACGCTGTTGTTAGTGTCCAGTTCTCCGGGGCCGTTCCCTCTCAAAGGCCCCCGGTGACATCCGAGCACGGCCGCTATTTGTGTTGGTGGAAAGGTGGATCGGTGGAGTATAGTTAAAGTTCGTCTGCAGATCTGGGGGTAACTATCGGTCCTTTCCCCACCCCTGTTATTGTAGAGTCAGAGCTGGCCGTGTCGGAGTCCAAGTTGATCTAGGGAGTCGACCTGGGTCCTCCAAATTTGCTTTGCATCAGCAGAGGTGTTTTCTTCAGCACTTTCGCCCTTTCTTCGGCTGCCTGTCGATCATTGGGTTGACTCTTGGTGTGTCTCTTAGTTCGTTTCCTCTGTGCAGGGGTTATCCATTCCTCGGCGTCCTCCCGGGGGCGCGCCAGGCCCTTGGCGTGCAACCATGTCCAGGCATCCTCAGGGGAAGTGAAGATGTGGGTGCGGTCCTCCGACACCACTCGTAATTTGGCAGGGAACAGCAGAGCATATTTGATGCCATGTTCCCGCAGGCGCTGTTTGATTTTAGCGTAGGTGTTGCATTGATTTTGCACCTCCTGTGTGAAGTCTGGGTATGCATTAATAGTTGAGTCCTCGTATTTATATAGGCCTTTATTGCGGAACTGTTGCAAAATTGCATCTCGATCCCTGTGATTTAAAAATCTGGTAATCAGTGGTCTGGGTGGCTGGCCTGGGGCCGGAGGTTTGCCCGGGATTCTGTGTACCCTTTCTATGGAGAAGAACTTGGACGGAGCCCATTTTAGTACTTCCTTGATTAGCCATTGCTCCAGGAGTAGCTCCAAGTTCGGTTGCCTCATATTTTCAGGGAACCCCAGAAAGCGAATATTGTTGCGGCGCGATCTACTCTCCGCTTCCTCCGATCTCCGCCGGAGTGCCTTCACTTCAGCATTTAGGCGCTGTATTTGTTGTTGGTTATCTTGGGCCACGGGAGTCAGTTCGGATATCGCCTCTTCTGCCGATTTCACTCTTTCATACAGATTGCGGTGGTCCACTCGGAGTATACTTAGATCTTGGGAGACTGCGTCTATTCTATTTTCCAGGGAGGATTTAGTGTCCATGATCGCTTGGAGTACTTTCTCAAATTGTGCGGAGTGTGACAAGAGTGTGCTTTCTAAAGTTTGTAGAGACAGGTTTGGCTGCTGGTCACAGGGCGCTACGCTCTGGGCATTCCGGTCTTGGTTCTTGGATGATTTAAGCCTGCCTGCCATTGTGCCTGCCTGATTAAAGCTGTGCGGGGTGCGGTGGTGCTTTGCACAGTTTTGTTTTGATCTCCCAGTAGTTTGCCCCTACTCTGTGTTCCCTTGGCACAGTTTTCGCTCCCTTACTCTCCAGGCACCGCGTTAGTTGGTGGAGTATGAGCGCGGTTTATTCTTCCCTTTTTTTTTCCCACTGATCAGAGCATGCCTCTGTTCGCTAGCCAATGCAGGGGGGCCGCCAGTGCAGCCGGCGGCACCATGGCGAGTAGTACCGGATTCTGATAGTGCGTCCTCCTTGGGGTCAGGATTTCGCTCCTGCTACTCTGATAGTTCAGTCACCCAGAGGGGGCATCGGCAGAGACAGGCCACAGCCGCACAGGTGCCCAGGCCAGGGAGACCGGTCATCGGCCGGATCCACGTTCCCCTCCGCTCCCGACGGCCAAGGTCCGAGGTTGGGCATCCACCGGTGTTCTCCGTCCCGGCGTGCCGCTAGTTTAACTGGCGTGTGATCCCTCCGCTCCCCGCGGGTCGGATTCGCTCCTGGACTCGTAGAGCCGCCCGGGTTGGGCCTCCCAGATCACGGTGCTGCGCTCAGCAGGGCGTGGACTTGCCCCTCTACCAGGCAGCGACACCACAGTAAATGCCTCCAGCAAGGGGAGGGCTGGGGGGGGGGGGGAGAAGAGGGGCCCACGCCGCCCCCAGCCGCTGCGTCTCACCTGCCACAAAAATCCAGGACCCACCGTGCCCGACAGAACCTCGGCTCCCTCCTCCAGGTGGGGGCCACACTGCTTCCAAGGTGTAAGGGCCGAGCCAGGGCAGCGCTGGCCCCTCCGCACATCTCGTGCCTCATGTTTGGTTGCCTCGTGGATAGATCCAAAGCCCCAGCCCAGGGGCACCTCCGCGTCTTATTCGCGGCGCCGCCCCTCGTGCCAGGTGCGCCGTGTGGTTTTCGAATCACCCCGGTGGGTCCAGCAGCACGGCGACACCTTGTCCAGGGAGGGGGAGCAGAGCAGAGGGGGCACACCCCGCCCCTCCGCACCCTGGGTGTCGCAGGCGATCCCCATCTCCGGTAGCGGCACGCCGGCTCAGCGCCCTGACCCCTTGGGGGAGAGGAGAGCCAGTTCGACAGCCGCAGCTCTGCTCGTGCCGGGCGGCGCCATTTTGAAAGCTCCCGGCTCCTCACCTCGCTCCCCGGGGCGGTCTTGGCCGTTCAATCCCGTTTTTCCGGGTGTCCTCCTCGCCCGACAGCCCTCAGCCTGAGGGGGGGCAGTACACGACCTCCGCGACGATGATAAAATTCCAGGGGGGGCGCCCTGCAGGATATTTATGGTGAGTCCGGGACGGAGCTCGCTATCTAGGCGTCCTTCCCGGCCGCCATTTTGGCTCCTCCAGCGCTCCCCGTCAGACATAAACGAGGCATTCAAAACGTACTATATGTCCCTTTAGAGACAGCCTGAAGACGACTTGCCGCAGTCACTGGGACGCCACTTACAAACATTCCCACTGCAAACTCTTACACAGATAGACAGGGACCAATAACTCTGGAGGAGGTAAAGACTGCTATTACACAGTTGACAGCGGGCAAAACACCGGGCAGGGACGGACTTCCTTTGGAGTTTTATAAAACATACACAGATTCCTTGCACCCCTATTGGTTGAGCTTTACACTGAGGCATACAACAGGGGCATACTCCCTGGGACGACGAGGAAGGCACTAGTGGTCCCCCTCCCCAAAACTAAATCGAACGAGACCTCAGTGGCTGACTTCCGACCTCTGTCCATGTTGAACTGCGATTTTAAGATATTGAGAAAGGTTGTGGCTAACCAACTGCTTCTACACGTCCCTCTCCTCATACATGAGGACCAGAATGGTTTTATACCTGTGTGCAATATATCTCTGAACCTTAGGCGTCTATTTTCACTCTTGCATATCTCCCACGACGAACAGCACCCTACAGCCATGTTCTCATCAGTGGACCTGGAGAAGGCATTTGATTCACTGAGATAGGATTACTTGCGAGTGCTAATGATACGGATGGGTCTGAGGGAGAGATGGGTGCGATGGGTCAAACTATTGTACTGTCTCCCAGTGGCGAGAGTGCAGACGGGCAGGACAATATCGGACACCTAAACAATATTTTGGGGCACTGGACAAGGCCTCTCTCATCCTTGTTGTTCGCACTTGCTATCGAACCTCTAGCGGCTCGGTTCTGCATGGAAGGCACGGTAGAGGAGTGCAGTGGGGATCTGTTGATCATGTTATCTCGCTTTAAGCGGATGACCTATTAATTTATGTACGAGATGGAACATCCAGGATCCCTTGGGCACTAAATTTACTTGAGGAATTTGGGGGGCCTTTGGGTCTCATGGTGAACAGGAAAAGAACATGTGTCTTCTCACTGGTCGCAGATGCGGACCGTCCTTCCACCTGCCCTCCTGATGTCCCATGGTTCCCCCTTACGTTCAAATACTTGTGAGACCTCTGAGACGACAACCTGGGTAAAACCCTTCGGTCTTTGCGATCATGCGTGGCATTCTGGCACTCCCTTAAGCTTTTCATGATGGCTCAGGAATCATTGTACAAAATAATTATGCTGCCCCTTCTTCTGTACTACTTTACTAACCTCCCAGTGAATATACCATTGAGCTGGTTTAAAGAATTAGATGCACTCCTCAGGGAGCTCCTCTGGGATGGGGGGCAATAACGAACATCTCTTTACACTCTCCGCTGCCCCACTGATAGAGGTGGATTGGGGGTACCAGACTTTGAACTATATTACCTGGCGAGTCAGCTTCAGTAGATACCTAGATGGCTTGCAGACGGGAATCGGTTGGACTTGGCCACATCCTGGGCGATGTCTGAAGAGATATGTTGCTGGCTAAGATTCTCAGCCCCAAGTTCACACTACCGGCACGGAACGTCATGCTAACGTTGGCCCTGTCCTGCTGGCAGCAGTGCCTGAGACGTACGAGCGTTACTGTCACCTATTCCCACAAAATACAACTGACAGGTGTACCCTTTGGGACACAGACTCGCACCTTCTCAAAGAGCCAAATGAGGACCTGGACGGAGGAGGAGGTGACGACATTGGGGGATTGTTTTCGAGATGGGTCCTACTGCCATTCATGGATCTGATTGAGGAGAGTGAAGTGCCAGGGGGCAATTTCTTACATACCTGACTCTGATACACGCTATAAGTGGCTTATGGCTCACAGTGAATGTAGAACCAGAGGTGCACAAAGTATTCCAGCTCTTATTGACAATAGTTGATGGCGCTCACTCGGTTACCTGGCTCTATAGAGCCCATAGCGAGCTGACTCTGAAGTCCTTGCAAACGTTGAGAGCTAAATGGGAAGGGAAATTGGGCAAGGAGATGATGGACACAGAGGCCCTGGTCGGCGGGAGCACCGCCGACAGGCCGGCGGTGCCCCGCAGGGCATTCTGACCGCGGCGCTTTGGCCGCGGTCAGAAAGGGTAAACCGGCGGTCTCCCGCCGGTTTACCGCTGCCCTCAGAATCCCCCATGGCGGCGCAGCTTGCTGCGCCGCCATGGGGGATTCTGACCCCCCCTACCGCCATCCTGTTCATGGCGGGAAAGCCGCCATGAACAGGATGGCGGTAGGGGGGGTCGCGGGGCCCCTGGGGGCCCCTGCCGTGCCCATGCCAATGGCATGGGCACGGCAGGGGCCCCCGTAAGAGGGCCCCGCAAGGTATTTCAGTGTCTGCCTTGCAGACACTGAAATACGCGACGGGTGCTACTGCACCCGTCGCACCTTCCCACTCCGCTGGCTCGATTACGAGCCGGCATCCTCGTGGGAAGGGAGTTTTTCCCTGGGCTGGCGGGCGGTCTTTTGGAGACCGCCCGCCAGCCCAGGGAAAAACTCATAATACCCTCCGCGGTCTTCTGACCGCGGAGCGGTATTATGGGGGCGGAATTCTGGCGGGCGGCCTCCGCCGCCCGCCAGAATTAGAATCACCCCCAGAGTGGCAGAGGGTGCTGGCACAACCTCGCAGGGTATCCCATAACGCACGTCTTCGATACATCCAATATAATTAAATGCACGGAACATATCTCACCCCACACAGACTCAGGGTAATATATGGCGGCGAGCCCAGGTAAAACCCCAGGTGCAATGTTTAAGACTCAGATTTCGACCACATGATGTGGGAGTGCCCCAGGATACAACAGTGATGGCAGGAGGCCTTGGGAGCTTTGGGGAGAGTCCTGGATGGGCAACTGGTGCTGGATCCTTCCCTCTGCCTACTGGGGCTGTTCTCTAGACCCACCTCCAGGAGGGTTGTCAGAGGGTTTTTGAACCTAGCCCTAGTACTGCTCAGATGCCAGATAGCCATGGCCTTTAGGTCTCATATGGGTCTGGTCCTGGTGGACTGGAAACAAGATGTATCAAAATGGGCACAAGCTGAACTTCATGTGCTGCGGAGGGAGGAGGCACAGGGAGTGCGTGCGCACCCTATTGCCCCCTTGTGGGCCGAGGTGCTGGAGACGGGGGAGACACAGAGGTGGGGGTGGGCGGAAAACTGGAGGTTGAGGAGGGTATGCCCTGCTAGGAGTGGGCCCCACCCCCGAGTTGATGAGATATTGGGAAGTGATGCAATTCATATCATACAGCAGAGACTACTACATGTACCCATCACCGGAGGTAGATAGACGAAGGCTACTGTTGTGGCGCCACTACACATATACTGACTGAACAGGTAAACACTGAACAACGCCTATAGCCAGTCAGAGGGAACTCTACTCCAATACTGGAGAGGATGAGGGATCATGATGATGATAATGATTTCCCAATTCAGATAACCCGGCAAGTCTTGAATACCTCTTTATACCACTGCATTGAAATATCCGTCCAGAGTTTTGTTCAATGTTTTTAGTTGAGTTTATTGTTTGAATGGTAGTATTAAGGATAATATTGAATGATCGATTGCTGATGCAAAGTAGTTGCTGCAGGACTATACGAATGCAGACCTGTTTTCTGAATATATATTAGATGCAATAAGTAAACCCGAAAGGGTTGTGCTACAGCTGTAATATCAATCAGGAACTAGTAGAAATGTTGGACTTCTTGCATGTACCAAGCATTAGGGGGCATTGCCCCTGAACAAGAGATGTAATGCATTTGAAAAATACCAATAAACAAAGGTAAATTTCTTTTTTTTCGATGACTGTTCCCTGTTTGTCCTTATTCTCGTCTCAGGTGATTTCTAGTTAGCCATAATCCATTTTGACATTTGTGTGCCACGTAGAGTTCTTTGAATATGTTTTGAACATAAATGCTCTATTACTACTATTGAAGGCCTTGTTCGCATGCAGTGAAAGAAGGATCATCAATTGCTTTTATCGTTCAGCTGTCTCTATCAGGAGGGCCGCTCATTTGGACCCTGTCCCTAGCATGTCACACCTTTATGAACCCACTCCATTGTTGTGAAATAATATTGGGGCAAAACTCTTGTACTCTGGTCAGTAGGTTTGGCGTGATTTTTTAATGTCAGTTTTCAATAAGGTGATTGGCCTTTACGAGGAGCAGAGCAAGGGATCCTTATCTGGTTTCACAATCCGCGTCAGCCTGAATTTTAGCATTGAATGCTTAACTGTACCTGTGTGAAGAATATAGGTAAAGACTGCGGCCATTCACACTGATAAAAAGCCCTTGTAGGTCTTGTGCAAAGTTGCTGGAAAGCCATCTGGTCCCAGCGCTTTCTGGCGTGGTAAGTATTTTATCCTACTTAATACCTCCCCCTTGGACATACTCTCCCGAGCTTAGGATAATAGCCCTCCTCAAGGGGCACTCAAAACCCTCCAGGTATTCATTCTGGGCATCTGACTTAACCCCTACGCTGCCAGGCCTTTTCCCCCCTCCTGTGCCGAGCCTTTTTTTGGCTATTTGGGGCAGTTCGCGCGTAGGCCCTCATAACTTTTTGTCCACATAAGCTAGCCAAGCCAAATTTGCGTCCTTTTTTCCAACATCCTAGGGATTCTAGAGGTACCCAGACTTTGTGGCTTCCCTTGAAGGAGGCCAAGAAATTAGCCAAAATACAGTGAAAATTTCGTTTTTTTTAAAAAAATTGGAAAAAGTGGCTGCAGAAGAAGGCTTGTGGTTTTTTCCCTGAAAATGGCATCAACAAAGGGTTTGCGGTGCTAAAATCACCAGCTTCCCAGCTTTCAGGAACAGGCAGACTTGAATCAGAAAACCTAATTTTTCAACACAAATTTGGCATTTTACTGGGACATACCCCATTTTTACAATTTTTTGTACGTTCAGCCTCCTTCCAGTCAGTGACAGAAATGGGTGTGAAACCAATGTGACAGGAAATGCCCCAAAATGCAACGTGGACACATCACATTTTTTGAAAGAAAACAGAGGTGTTTTTTGCAAAGTGCCTACCTGTAGATTTTGGCCTCTAGCTCAGCCGGCACCTAGGGAAACCTACCAAACCTGTGCAGTTTTGAAAACTAGAGACCTAGGGGAATCCAAGATGGGGTGACTTGTGGGGCTCTGACCAGGTTCTGTTACCCAGAATCCTTTGCAAACCTCAAAATTTGGCTAAAAAAACACATTTTCCTCACATTTTGGTGACAGAAAGTTCTGGAATCAGAGAGGAGCCACAAATTTCTTTCCACCCAGCGTTCCCCCAAGTCTCCCGATAAAAATGATACCTCACTTGTGTGGGTAGGCCTAGCGCTGGCGACAGGAAATGCCCCAAAATGCAACGTGGACACATCACATTTTTTGAAAGAAAACAGAGGTGTTTTTTGCAAAGTGCCTACCTGTAGATTTTGGCCTCTAGCACAGACGGCACTTAGGGAAACCTACCAAACCTGTGCATTTTTTAAAACTAGAGACCTAGGGGAATCCAAGATGGGGTGACTTGTGGGGCTCTGACCAGGTTCTGTTACCCAGAATCCTTTTCAAACCTCAAAATTTGGCTAAAAAAACAAATTTTCCTCAAATTTCGGTGACAGAAAGTTCTGGAATCTGAGAGGAGCCACACATTTCCTTCCACCCAGCGTTCCCCCAAGTCTCCCGATAAAAATGATACCTCACTTGTGTGGGTAGGCCTAGCGCCCGCCACAGGAAATGGCCCAAAACACAACGTGGACACATCACATTTTTTCATAGAAAACAGTGCCTACCTGTGGATTTTGGCCTCTAGCTCAGCCGGCACCTGGGGAAACCTAGCAAACCAGTGCATTTTTGAAAACTAGAAACTCAGGGGAATCCAAGATGGGGTGACTTGTGGGGCTCTGACCAGGTTCTGTTACCCAGAATCCTTTGCAAACCTCAAAATTTGGCTAAAAAAACACGTTTTCCTCACATTTCGGTGACAGAAGGTTCTGGAATCTGAGAGGAGCCACAAATTTCCTTCCACCCAGCGTTCCCCCAAGTCTCCTGATAAAAATGATACCTCACTTGTGTGGGTAGGCCTAGCGCCCACGACAGGAAATGGCCCAAAACACAACGTGGACACATCACATTTTTTCATAGAAAACAGTGCCTACCTGTGGATTTTGGCCTCTAGCTCAGCCGGCCCCCAGGGGGGCAGAAATGGCCTAAAATAAATTTGCCCCCCCAACTCCCCGAACCCCCCCCCGGAGCGACCCTTGCCTACGGGGTCGCTCCCCCTGTGTGACATTGGCGCCAAAAAAAAAATCCCCGGTGCCTAGTGGTTTCTGCCCCCTTGGGGGCAGTTTGGCATAGCAAAAATCGGCCAATGGCCTAAATACAATTTTCCCCTCCAGGGGAGCGACCCTTGCCGAAGGGGTCGCTCCCCTTGCGTGAAATTCACGTAAAAAAAACAAAACTCCCTGGTGTCTAGTGGTTTCTGTCCCCCTTGGGGGCAGATTGGCCTCATAAAAATAGGCCATTCTGCCCCCAAGGGGGGCAGAAATGGCCTAAATGTAATTTCCCCCCTAGGGGAGTGACCCTTGCCTAAGGGGTCACTCCCCACACCTAAATCAAAAACATAAACGAAAACAAAAGAAAAAAAAAAAATATCCCAGGGGCCCCTATGGGGGCCCTCCTTTCTGCCCCCCCTGGCGGCAGATCGGCCTAATAATAGGCCAATCTGCCCCCAGGGGGGGGCAGAAAAGGCCTTCCCAAAAAATGCCCCTCCTGGAAGCGACCCTTGCCCAAGGGGTCGCTCCCTTATGTCCATTTAAAAAAAAACAAAATCCCTGGTGTCTAGTGGTTTCTGCCCCACTTGAGGGCAGATTGGCCTCATCAAAATAGGGCAATCTGCCCCCACGGGGGGCAGAAATGGCCTAAATATGATTTGCCCCCTAGGGGAGCGACCCTTGCCTAAGGGGTCGCTCCCCACCTAAAAAAAGAACCAAAACTAAACAAAAAGAAAAAAAAAATGATCCCTGGTGCCTAGAGGTTTCTGCCCCCCCCTGGGGGCAGATCGGCCTAATAATAGGTCGATCTGCCCCCGGGGGGGCAGAAAAGGCCTTCCCAAAAAAATGCCCCCCCTGGGAGCGACCCTTGCCCAAGGGGTCGCTCCCTTATGTCCGTTTAAAAAAAAAAAAATAAAATAACCCTGGTGTCTAGTGGGGGTTCAAAAGCCGGATTGCAAGCAATCCGGCTTTTGAAACGCTGGGAGAGACTTCAAAGGGAAGGAAATACATTTCCTTCCCTTTGAAGCCTCTCCGGGCCTCCCTCACGTGATTGAAAGAGAAATGCTTAGAAATGCAAAGCATTTCTCTTTCAATCTCCAGCGCGATGGGGGAGACCCTGTGACAAATCAGCGCGCGCTCGCGCGCTGATGTCACAGGGGGGTGGGGGGGGTTGGGGGTGGAAGGGGAAGGGCTTCCCCTTCCATCCCTGACTTGGGGGGGTGGTGGGGAACCCCACAGAGGGAGCGCTAGCGCTCCCTCTGGGCTCTGTGACCAGGACGTAATGGTTACGTCCTGGGCACAGCAGCACTGTGCCTCAGGACGTAACCATTACGTCCTAGGCACAGAACCGGTTAAGGCCTGGTTCCGTAAACAGAGGATGGTGGTATTCTGTGAAAACAAAAAGAATATATTTTCTGTTAGTGTTGATCTTCACTTCCTCAGCTTTAATTGCTTTAATTTGATTTCAAGTATATAGTTGTTTGAGCTTGTAGGCCAAAAGCCTGTCAGCTTTGTCAACTTTCTCGTAATACTTCTGGTTAATATAGAAGAATTTCTTGGGCGACTCGCGCAGCACCGCTTTCTTCAGCTCCCCCTGGCTTATAGAGGGCCCTATATGTTCTAAGGGAAGTGTTAACTCTGTGTTGAGGCTCAAATCATTTCATTTTATTTTAATCTCTAGGTCTCTTTTTTCTGCTTGTTCATCCATTCAAATGTGGCTGTGTGGGCAATCAACTCTCCCCTTGTGACCACTTTATCAGCATCCCAAATTGTATCCCAACTGACCTCCGGTGTGATATTTTCCTGAAAGTAATGTGCTATGGCATCCCGGATTGTTTCCCCACATCACATGGCCTCTAAGTGCCACCTCTCTAACCTGTCATTATCTATTGAATGGCAGTTGTGTGACTGCTACTGTGAATTCAATCTTGACTGCCGGGTGATCTGACAATATTTTAGGCTCCATATAAGAGACATGGCAGGCCTGTAGTAAGTCACATGATGTCAGGAAATAGTCTTTTCTGCTTGTTCATCCATTCAAATGTGGCTGTGTGGGCAATCAACTCTCCCCATGTGACCGCTTTATCAGCATCCCAAATTGTATCCCAACTGACCTCCGGTGTGGTATTTTCCTGAAAGTAATGTGCTATGGCATCCTGGATTTTCCCCCCGCATCACAGGCCTCTAAGTGCCATCTCTCTAAACTGTCATTATCTATTCAATGATGGTTGTGTGACTTCTACTGTAAATTGAATCATGACTGCCAGGTGATCTGGCAATATTTTAGGCTCCATATCAGAGACATGGCAGGCCTGTAGTAAGTCACATGATGCCAGGAAATAGTATTTTCATGTATACGTCCTGCGAATGTGGGAGAAGAACATAACATCACAATAACCTGGATGGTAGTGTTGCCACATGTCCACCAGGTTGATATCTGCTATTCCTTGTGGCAGGGAGGTTGGTGTGTGGGGCAGGTTTGTTGCATTGGGCTCCATCCTCTTCCACTCTGAGGATCGCATTAAAAACACCTCCAATTAGGAGGTGTCCAATAGAAAAATGTGCGATTGTGGGCATTAGTTTTGCAAAAAATGACCTTGGATGAAGCAAGTATCAGCGCTGAAAACTCAATGTGTCGATTCCAATCCATGCAGTTGGGTAGATGCGTCGTCATTGAAGCTCGCTGTCAGGTCCCGCATCAAACCCCCTTTCAATGCAGGTGATGAGTCATCATCGGCCACGCAGCGATTTCGTCAGATTGGTGCTGCGTCGACGAGCCTCAGAGTCTGGTCCCGGGTCATCATCGAATCCACACTGTGTCGGCGTCGAAGGACACTGCGTCAGTTCCAAGTGGCACAACGGCCTCGTGACAATTTTAGGAGAAAAACAACTGCACAGTCCACTCTCAAGGCCCAGGACTGGATTGGCACCTCATGGCAGGTCGGGACTCACATTGGCAGAGTCAAGTAGTTGAATCAGTATGGAGGGGAGTTTATGATGGCCTTGAGACTTCCAGAACAGGAATCAAGCCAACAATCCCTTGGAGTCATTTGGTTCTGGGGATGAAGAGATGCAGATCGAGTCCTTCTCACTCCCAGGAAAGGAAGGCAGCAGGAAAGGCACAACAAAGCAGGAGTTCTGCAAAGTCCAGCATAGTTCCAGTGGCAGTGGTTTCAGCAGCACAGCAGTCCATCTTCTTGGGAGAGTATCCTCAGGTCCAGAAGTTTACTGGTTTGTTAGGGTCAGAAATCCAGTTCTTATACCCAGTGGAGCCTTTGAAGTGGGAGTGACTTCAAAGAGGAGCTTTGAAGTGCATGTAGGGCTTCCCTTCCCTGCCGTGGCTCCAGACACAACAAAAGAGGTTATTCAGATCTCTGTGTGGAGACAGGTACATCCTTATTCAGGTGTAAGTGTCAGCTCCTCCATCCCATCTGGCTCAGGAAGGCTGATCAGCCTGGTTATGGGCCATCAGGATGTAAAAGGCACAATGCAGCTCCCTTTGTGTGTGACTGTCTAGAGGTAATGCATGAAGCCCAGCTGTCACCAAACCCAGACACGTATTGGAGGCAGGCAGCACGCTCACAGGGCTTTACAGCAGTTGCGGCCTGCGGTTCCCACATGGGGTGGGGCAGCGCGCACAGGGGAGACAGCAGAGGGGCCTGGAGAGGGGAAATTTTAATACAATTAAAAAGTAAATAAATGTACCTGAGTGCAGGCCGCGCCGCTCCAAAGTTTATTATCAATTTCTTTTATAGGTTTTGCAGCTGCTGCTGCTGGCAGGGAGCAACGCTCCTCTGTCCTAATGGAATAGCCGCCCCTGCTTAACAGCAGAAAAATGCCGACTTTCTAAAAGTGGCATTTTTAAAGTTGTACTCTTAAATCCAACTTTATCATTAAAGAGGATTTATAATTACAAGTCCATAGGTGCCCAACTTGACTGTCCTACTCCTTTTCAATCAGGAATTACACTTAATAAATGTATTAAGAAATCCCCAATGCTGTCCTATGAGAGGGGTAGGCCTCACAGTAGTGGAAAACGAATTTGGGAGATTTTCCCTACCAGGGCATGTAAAGTAGCACATGACCTGCCTTCTACTTGCACAGCACCCTACCCTGTGGGATACCCAGGGCCTACCTTAGGGATGTCTTATGTTTTATATAAGGGGAGTTAAAGGCTTGGCAAGGGGTTTTAAATAGCAAGTCAACACAGAAGGCAAACTGCACACACAGGCTCTGCAGTGGCAGGTCTTAGACATGTTTAAAGGGCTACTTAAGGAGGTGGCACAATTATTAGTAGTGTTTAATTTACAGGCCCTGAACACAGTTAGTGCACTTTACTAGGGACTTACACGTAAATGAAGTATGCCAATTGTGGATACACAAAGATTACCATGTTTTAGAGGAGTTAGCATATGGGCTTTCGCAGTGATTAGCAGTGGTAAAGTGCCCAGAGTCCTAAGACCAACAAAAGCAGATCAGCAAAAATGAGGCAAAGCAGGCAAAACATTTGGTGGAAGACCAACCTAAGGCTGTCAGGTCTAACACATAATTTCATCAATATCCTTGCCTTTCAGCCTCTGCAACAAGTCCTATCTTTTGATAGGGGAATTAAGGCCTTGTGTGTTTAAGGTAATTACTGTCAGGGTTTGCATATCTTGGGAATATATAGCATAATTTGCACGTTTGGGGAGTATATAGCATAGCAGTGTCTCTCTCTCTTGCCCCACTAGTTCATTGGGCAGTGATGCAGTAATGGCAGGTGAAACCAAGGAATGTCGAGGAACCTGACCCTCATCTACAGTGCTATGTTGCATTCCAAACATGGCGTTTACTTTCCCTGCAAGAAGAGGTGCGGAGTGGACAGGGCCCACCACGCTCTGCCAGTCCAAGTAACAAGTCTCGGGGTGCACCCGCCTATTATCAGTTCACTGGGGGACCTGTTGGATCTTGGAGTGCGCCATGCCCCCCACATGCTGGTCTGTGCTTGTAAGCAGGCATCGAAATGCTGATCAGTGTCTGTTGAAAGGCTTTGTGCCTCTTTCACCTCTTGGCTCTCCCTGACCATGTGTGGAGTTCCTTTATACATAAAGCTTAAGCAAAAAGGGTCTCCCCATCAATATTATATTTCCTCTTTTTTGAGGTGGGGCATAACGTCTTTGAACTCCCTTTGCCATGCCACTGTTTGCACTCAAAGATCCTTGAAGAGTGTTCATGAGCTGCCCTTGAAGACCACAGGTTCCTGTGGACAGGCTGCTGACATGATGGCCTCCTTTTCCTTGACAAAATGATCCCAGGTGTGGACGTCTGGAAGTAAATTTCTTTTTGCTGGAATGTCAAAAAGACTGTATGTGTCCAGCTGTAGACTGTCCAGGACATTTTCCTGTAGCAGATGCTTAAATAGATACAGAAGAAAGCCATCTAAGTCTCAGGTCTCGATCTCTTTTGAGATACCACATTCTGGGATTCTCAAAGAGGGGTTGGTCATGCGGCCCCATCCACCACACTGGTTGACACCAAGACAGGGGCTCAGTATAGTTATTTCAGAAATTCACTGCCCAAGGGGTTGGGCTTCCCAGTCTCCAGAACCGTGTGCCAGGAGCCCCCATCCTCAGTCAGCCATTTCTCTACCTCTACCTCATCAAAGAGAGGCCACAGACTCCACCCAGTCCAAAACCGCTGGGCCCTCCAGGGCACGGTTCACAATCCACTGTGTGCAGATAGTGGTTCTGATTCCTCATGTTCATGGTCGCCCCTGCCCACTCACAACCACCAGCAGACCCACGGAGCTGCTCTTGCTTCCTCCAGTGTGGCGGGCTGCTGCAACCTTCCAGATGCACCTTGGCCCTCAAGCAAGCCAGCCAGCTTCCCAGGTGCAAGTGGCAGTCCTCACCTGTGTAACTCTTTAGCCCGTCCCAGTGCCTGTACCTGCAGTCAGGCATTAAAAGCACTCAGTCCTCCTCGATGGCACCCACAGTTGAGCCAGGTCAAAGCTCAGTCCTTGGTGACAGATGAGGGGATCGCCGTAGGCTCCTCCTCATACCCTTCCCCCCGGTGTCAGCGGTATTCTGCAGCCACTTTGGATTTCGGCTCCCCCCTGCACTGAGATGAGGTGGTCGGTCTCGCACATCTGGGGGTGGCTTTGATCCCCTCTGGCATCACCACACACTCCCAGGAGGGTCCTCCACTGGATTCACAACTCCATGTCCCATAAAAATTACTCCTGAAGGCTGCCAGTGGCAGTCTGGCACAGGAGCTCAAGCATGACACATATGGGAGGTCCATGCTCTGGCAATGCCCCAGCATCACATTTCAGAAAACTGACAGAAAACTTTGTTGCAGAGTTGAAATACATATTAAACTCATGGTGCATGCCTTCAAACCTCACATTCTCATTTGTCAGCCACTGTCGTGTGGGTGAGTTTTACATCTGTGGAAAATACAAAGGCACAAGAACCAAGCATGACTCTTATTAAGTTTGAAGTTACATGCATAAACATATAAGAGTAGGTTCTGGATGGGTCTTAGGACAGGTCCATGGCACACCGTCAGGAGCTCAGCTTATCCTTCTCCTCAGACCAGCTCCCAGCATTCCCTTATTATGTAGCATTGATGCAACATAATCACACTTGCTGGGCAGGGCAGAAATGAAACACAGAGCGTAAAATATCCCACAACATCTTCTGCGCCACCAAATCAAATCAATGCAAAGCCCAATACAAAACTATATATTTAGATTAGAACACACCTACAGAATGTGCAATGCAACTAAGGAATTGCAAATATTCACAGTACAATATTATCCTAAAACTGCTATACCAACAGACAGGCATAGGGCCATTTAAATACACAGTAATAGTGTTAACTCATACTCAGACAATTGTGCAAGCAAGTATCTTTAAACAGCTCATCCACTTACAGGGGCACAGAATGTCTTTCAACCCTTCTCTGTCATTCAGTTAATCTTGCAAAAACACACAGTAATCGGTAACTTTCAACCGTGCTTATGCACTCAAAAAACATACACCCCTTCCAAACCCTGATGCACAGGAAATCTTGCAATGCAAAATAGCAACATGTACTTTTCGACCCGGCTCTCTCACACTTGGTGAACCTCAAAATGGGAAATAGTAACAGATTTTCCAACCATAATCACCCAGAAACCAAATCTTGCGATAACAAAAAGAAATGAAGGGCTAGATTAAACAAAGTTTGCGTCATCCTTGTGCCACGCAAGAGGGTGCAAGGGCGACAAAAAACCTAGATGAGATTTATCCAGCCACACAAGGCCACCTTGCGTGGCCCTATGTGGCTTAATAAATGTAGAGTAATGCAAGTCAGCGCAAATAGCTGCTTTGCTTTACTGTGCGGCCTGAAGGCGTTCCATGGGTGGAGTGTGGGTGTTCCCATGCATCCACCCTAGATTATGACACATTCCCAGGTTTACCAACATCGGTAGACCAGGAAATGAATCAGAATTGTAGGCCTCCCACCAGAGGTGCAAGGAGGAGAAATATATGTATTTCTCCTTGTTGATTCCTCTTTCTAGGTTTGCTGCATTCTGCTGCACACATAGAAAGAGGAAAATGACTTTATGGATTGTTTTTGTGCTAGAAGGTGCCTCTTCCTGCTCAAAAGCAACCATGCCTGTAACGCAGGCCCCGTGTAACATGACCCAAGGGTGCCTGCGTTTACACTAGGCTGCCAAAAGTGCAATAGCGCTGGGAAATGATAGGAATGCACTGGACAATGTTAAATGCGACACATTCCTGCCCTTTCCCTTTCTTGCAGTGCAGCACAGAAAGGTGAATTGTTGCACTGTGTGAAAAATTGTTAGATATGCCCCCCAACATTCTTTCAACCCCTCTCCCACGTATTTGGAATATGAGAAAGAAACAGCAATGAGATCCGTATTGCTAACCACACCAGCAAAACCTTGCACGAAACGGACAATGACACAATAACAGCTCCTTACTGACCCCAATCGTAACGCATGGAGTACAAAATATAATGCCATGAAGGAAGAACAGCACATACTGCGGCAGCTGATGTAGTGCTTGACAACCAACTTCAGATAAAACAGTGTACAGTTCTTATCGTCCTCAGTGAGTAGAAATATAGGTCTCTGTTGTCACGCTAAACTCATCTGGTCATTAGTTGGCCAAATGAACGCAACAAATGAAAATATTTAGTAAAAACACGTCCAAGTATGAACTTAATAGCTCATCTGCCCCAGTTCAACAGACTCTTACGCTTCATGCTGGCTCCATGGGTTAAGCCCTAAACGACCTGGAAAAAAGAAATACTGGACCACAGCCATTACAAAGGGACCAGAAGAGAGCATTGGAATTGCATCCGAGTTAGTCCTTCTTCATCCTTACAGAGGGCGAAACTCGCTGGCCAAAACTTCACACCTGACATGCACACTGACATGACACTGTGTAGCAACATAGAAGGCTCAAGCCACACGTTGAACTAAGCATGTTGTTCAAAGATAGCAAAACACAAGCTTCAACACTGGGCTGAAACATGCCTTAAAAAACTGTTGCCTCGGCCTGTATGATTTTTATCACCTGCCATATACTTTTTTGGGGTCAGGCTTTTCACTCTGGCCGCCAAAGTTTGATTAATAACGGCACACTTGATCCAATTACCTTACGTGGTCTGAACATTAAGTGGACATTAAGTGGATTCTTCACATCAATGATAGGCAGACTCATTGCCAGCAGCTGAAAAGTAGATGGTAGTTGCTTTCCTTCAGATTTCGGACAGGGCTTGTTTACTGGAGGCCCTTGTGCTGTGTGGAGCATTAGTTGGACTGCCCAGTGGAAAGAGGAGCTGCCAGACCATTGCAATGATGGCCAGCTCCCTGAAGGATCTGTGTGGAGGATGCCTCCAGGAACCACGAATGTCCAGATTCCATGATATCCCTTCATCTCAAATGGCCAAAAAAGACAATGCAAAGGCGAAGTTGAAGAGCAAGCACCGTATGAGTCACGTGGCTCCAGACACAATTTTCTGTAACTTCAGTAGTTCCTTGGGTGCTCATGTCTGCCCTTCTCAATCACAGATACTCCAGGAGATTTATAACCTCATGCCCCTGTGTGGGTCTGGTCTTGCTGATTACAGCTGGTTGTCCTGGTTACTGAACTGTCTGCAACGTCTTTCTAAGCCTTAAAGTAGGTATCACCATTTAAAAATGAAAACGGGGACTTTTTGTGTTTTCTAAACTGGAAATTCAGCAGTGCTTCACCCCATGGAATTTTCCACCGTTGAACACCAATCCTATGACCATTGAAATAAATGGCCAGATACACTATAGCACTTTCTTACATTAGTATCTTTTTTGTCCGACTCCTCTGTCCTATTGGCTTACACGTTTTAAGTTAGAATAGTTGTAAAACTGAAACGTTCAGATATACCCCAAGTCACGCCGAGCACAGCCCTTTAGTACAATATTGGCCACGGGGTCAATGTTATAGATAATTTAGCACTTGGCATGCAATTGTTAAGAAAAGATCAGTGTTCACATCTTCACTTCCTCTGAAAATGTAGTCTGGCATTGACACAGTACTTGTGAATTAAAAAATGTAAAAACATACAGGAAGTCGTACCTCAATTCATGCCCAGTGCATCCAAAGTGCAAAATTGTAATGCCTGATACTCAAACACTACCCACCTCTGGCAAACGTCATTAGCAGATGTCCAGTCACCGTAGAATGTCTGCTTCCGTGGCATTCAATATATGGCTTTCACGCAGAGACTAGCTCACGAAATTTCAGTCTTGCAAAGCACAGTTACACATGTGCGTCAGTATATGCACAAAACAGACTGCAGAAAACATGATTCAGCCCCAGCATATCCTCCTATGAACAAACTGCTCCTGCCAGTCAGGTGTCCCTTCAATCCGCTTCTTCTTTTGCCACAACCCAAAATGTGTTCTAGACATTAGCAGTGTCCCAGCAAGCCATTCGCCTTCTAGCATTGAACAGCAGCCATTAGTGCCTTTCTCCTAGACTCATGGCAAGCACATGCCCCAAACAGGAGTGAAACTTCTGCCCCGATCGGCACAATGGACACTGTTGACCTTGACTTTGCACTTCAGGCTTGCTCCATTGCTTCTGCTTATTTATTAATTTCTTTATTCACTATTCTGTTAGATGATGCTAGTTTGCCAAGACAAACGCCAGCAGACAGAGTCAAGACTGGCTGGAGAGTTGGATGCCTTTCAGTATTTTCCGCGAGCCAGTTCGTTTGAGAAACTGCTGCCTTCCAGCAACATGTTCGGATCTGCTTATGCATCCTAATGGTTTGAAGGAGTGCACTTCATCAAGCACGGAGCGTAAGGTAACCGAAAATCCCACAATCATTTGCTTGAAAACCTCTCTCCCTCATGACGATGCAGGCAGAGCATGATGCTATGGTGATGTTGTTGTGGTTTTCACCTGGGGAGCAGCCATTCTGCCTTCCCCTTATCTGCTGTCAGATCTTCGTGTGGCAGTTCACACATGGCCCATGAGGTGGGACTTCTCTCAGGATTCACGACCTTGCACAATCCTTTACTGCCCGTTGCCCTGGGCACACCTTTATGTGTATACTTTAGAATGTCCTCATGTCCTTCATAGACAGGCATAGAACGGGCTTCATGTCCAGAATAATTATTGCCTTCAAACGTTATGAATGGCCCCTGAAGGGTGGACACACAGAAACTGATTAGTTTTCTCTTTGTTTTTTAAGTTTTCTAACACTTTGCATCCATTAAAAAAATAATTGGTCCAATTGTCCAATTTTGTGTGTGTAAATGTAGCGGACGCCAACTCAGGGTTTCGCATGTTGTATGTAATCTTTCTCACCACCTCCCTGTTAATGTTTGCCAAAAGCACACATGTCATACAGTGTGGCAGATTACCCGATACTATAAATATATTCACTCCATGGGGGAGTGGCAGGAATAACACTCTTGAGTGGCCCTACTTAATTTATGAGATGTAAGAATTATGATGAGTGCCTCAACTCAGTGTACATTCTCTGCAATTCGATCAGAAGTGTGTGACGGACAGGGACTAGTTACCTATGACTACCGCCATCACATAATGTAATCGGGAGTAGCCAATACAGTCAGCTTTTTTAACACAATAATCTGTGATTTTGCAGAGGGAGTTTTAATACCTAGACCAGTAGATCTTGCTGGTGCCATCATCAGTGTAGGTTATCTCTAATGATGGCCATCACTTGTACTAGTTGTAACTACATGGTGTGTTCAAATGCGCTCCATTTTGGAGAAGGATCCCACTTATTTTGGGGATATGATTCTTTAATATTTATGTGTTGGAGATTCCATTTTCTTCCTGTTAGATTATTTTTATTTAAATGGTTTTGCAATACCAGCGTAGTTCGGTGTGGGTCTTATGTTTAACTTGGTCATGTTTTCTCATAACTAGCCCCATTTTGCTTACACTGCTTACACTGCATGAGCGTCCTGTGTTTAACTGGAAAAACCCATATCAGTTGTCAGACTTTTTGGATGGATGACTGCTGTGCGCCTCACGACTATAGCAATACTAAGTGAACTCACATACAGTCTTAACAATGAGCTCCCGCATTAGAAGTACCCAAATTCATCAGAAATATCTGGAGAACACACCACCTTCTTTGTACAAACAATGTATTGGGCTCAAATGAAACTGTAGCGTGCGAGTACTCCATCTCCAAGTTAAATAATAGAGACTCCAACCTTTATATTCCATGACTATTCCAATGAGAACCATTCCATGACTATCTTGTCTCTTACCTGATAGAGGCTACCCAGTTCGTTTGTATAGCGGGAATCACATTCTATTGACAAATAGGGAAGCTAAACAACAGATACAGTAAACATTTCAGAAGAATGCAAAGAAAGCATGGCACATGCCATCCTATTTTTCTGATCAATCATTCTGCGCTGAAATAGAAAACATACCACATTTGATCAACCCTAAATGTCACTAAACCTACCATAATGGTCTTCCCTAACTGTGTGATGCTCAGAGGATTTGTTTCTGGTGAAAGCAAGTAAACTAGTATCTTTCAACGGTTGAAAATGTGAACAGGGTACAATAGGAAAACCTGTTTTTAATACAGTTGGCATGGAAGAGCAGACGTACTAAATGGTTATGGATCACATTTTGAGGAGCAGGAAACAGTGCAGTGCAGTTTAGGATCCAGAGTAAAGACATGTGGGGTCATTTACAGTTTGGTGCAGTGGGAACAATTTGCAATCAAGAAGAGTGAGATGAAGATATGAGTGAGCAGTGTACCCTTCCTCTTAGCAGAGGACAATGTAAAAAAAAGCACTGCCTACTCCAATGTATAACTATGCTATGGTTATGCATCATTTCTGATGTTCTGAGATTTCAGCTATTTCTAGATTGGTTGGTAACACTCATATACTACTGACTAAAAAGATACTGTGCCCTCACACACTAAAGTGGCGTGCTTAGGCTTTGGGCCTGATCTTCATTCCATAATGCACAATGACTCACAGTGGATATCTCTTGGACAAGGCCTGTAGTTCCACCATAAATTCAAGGTGCTCTGGTGTTCCCCTCACCACTTAAAGGTGGATGAATCACTGGGTTTCTGCAGCCTCAGCCTCAGCCTCAGCCTCAGCTGGTTCCACAAGTGGAAACCCTTGACTTAGAGGAACAATTGTGGGGCGTACTAAAAGGATCATTGGGGATGAGGGGAAGATGGGATTATGGGCTGCATCCTCTTAACTGTCCACCGGTGGCAGTGTAGTTTAATGCTTAAATGTGAAAGTGGAAGTTAACTCTCTTCAGCAATTGTTAGTTGTTACCTATCAGGATGTGTTTTAGCCCACATGGGAAAAGTGAAAGTTAACTCTCCTCAGCAATTGTTACTGTTTATCTATCAGGATATGTTTTGTGTTGTAATTCTTTATTCAAGAAATCAATGAAACATTATTTACAACCATACCATGCAGTAAGATAGGCAATCCTGGTGGCACAGAAATATCTAAACATACATACTTGGATACAATGGTGATTAGGAGTGGTCAAGAATACATTACATTCCATGTTCTATGTCGAAAAACCTAGTTTAACGCGGATGCCCTTGGCTATATCAGTTTATGTCGCTTAGCAGGCTCCCCCACATAGAAGCAGTGTTTGATGCGGGACCATAGGAAGACCTAGGGGGAACTTATCCATCCTATCTTCCATCTACCCAATCTGGGTCTTCACAGGGCGGTGGTAATGGTGAGATAGAAGGGGCATTTCGGAGGCAAGGTGATGTATAGATATAGTTCTCAGCCATTCGTGGGTACCCTAATTCTCTGGAAGGGGGTAGAAGAAGGTATGTATTAAAAGCATGTATGTATAAGAGAATAATGTGGGGTCGTGAATCTGCGAAAGCTAAGATCCGAGACCAAGGGTGAGTGATGATAAACAGAATAGAATAAGGGAACGTAGATAAGTGAATACGAGAGAAGGAGAAGTAATAGCAGGAAAGATAAGAATAGAAGAAAGGAAGCGAGAAGGGGAGGGGGGAAAGGTGGAGGGGGGATCTAGAATCATAGGAAACCGAAATCGGTCCAAGAAACAAGGAGGAGGGTAGATACTAACTATAATGACAAAAACAATGGTGACAAAGTCAGGATCCATACTTATGCGTATGAGGAGGACGAGGAGATGAGAGATGAGGAGGGGAGGCAGGAGGAGAAGGAGGGGGAAAGCAGAGAGCAAAGATGATAGTAGAAACATAAGCGCATGTGCAAGCGTGAACGCAGATGACAGAGGGGTGCAGAGAGGGGCAGGGGGTAGGAGTGCTTCAATGTGAGTGGAAGGACAAAAGTATGGGGGGGTTGAGGGAGGATCCTCCAATAAGTATGTGGTATTGATCTTGATCATGGTCATGGATGCAATTATGGACAGAAGAGGATATGGGTACTGTGTGTGTGACCACCACGCATGAGGATTGCTGTATTGTGCCCTTTATCAGGGAACCATGTGAACGTTCAGTCATCCGGTATAGAGAGGAAAGGGGCCCAAGTCCGGAGGAATGTGTCCGTCTTGTGTTGGAGACTGTAAATAAGTCACTTATGGGCGGCAGCTTGGAACATTGCTGAGATCCATTCATCATGGGTGGAGGGTGTGACTGTGCGCCATTGTCTTAGGATACATAGTTTGGCCGTTGCTAGTGCTGTGTGCAGTAGGCATGTTTGTGGGTGGATAAGACCTTGTATGTCACTTGTATCATGTAGTAAGGGGGGGGGGGGGGTAAGAGAAGACATCAGAGGTAGAGTGTCTCTGGGGGTGTTCCCCACTGACTGCCATTAAGGTTGGATGGATGGACAATCGTGCAGTATATGAAGTAGGTCACAGCGAGGATGGGGACAATGCCAGCAGGAGGCATGAGGCAGTAATCCTGCAGACTGCAGCTTCTGGGGTGTCCAGTACCATTCATGCAGGGTCTTGAAAAGACTGAATTTCAAGAGAGCCTCCCATGTCCCACAATCTCTCGCCTCAATCAGGGCAGCCCAGTCCTCCAGCTCGTATTCTGTCTGTAGTCGCACCTGCCATTTAGCTTTGAGGGAGACCAAGAGGGGGAGGGAGAACAGGTGGCGATTCAGCAGGGTATGAATGCTAGACACAACTCCCCGAAAGAGACCCCATGTTTCTAAGTAGCTGAGTACTGGGGAGCAGTGGAGCTGACAGGGACATACCCCCATGCGGCGTCGGAAGCAGTGTTGGATCTGTAGGAAACGCCACGAGTGATTGGCGGGCAGGTCAAATTCTTCCCGGAGAGACGTAAACAGTTTCAATTGTCCATTGGCTAGGAGTTGATCAATACGTAGGAGACCTTTCGATTGCTACTCCTCCCAGTTTATTGCATTCCACCCTATTGTGAATCCCACATTACCCCAAAGTGGAGCATGGTCATGGATCATGGGATCTACCACCAGCAAACGATGCGCCTGTCTCCAGGAATTCCGAATTGCTTGGATCATGGGGTTAATACGCCGAGTCAGGGTATCTCTTGCACTATGGAGCACATTGAGTCCAGGTAGGGCCCTTTTTCTTTTTGGATGTCTAAATGAGGGCTCCCGTGAGCCTCTTGCTGACGAGCACTGGCGATGCACCTGTGCGCCTACTGAGTGGTACAAAAACCTGTGAAGACGTTTGGCGGCATTTCAAGCGACCCCTTCAGTTACATACGCTCTCTGCTGATGACGGCCGAAAGCCAGAAACACGTGTCCAGAGATACGGCACTCGCTGCACCTACCTTAGGTGAAGGACTTTCTACAGCGATACGGCACTTGCTGCACCTACTTAGGGTGAATAATTTTTTGAAAAATTCTCGCTATTTATACTTAAATGACTGCATTTACCATGATGCCTGGGGGCTATTTTCCGCTTGAATGCAAGGCAGTGTGCTCCCTTTTTCTTTTTGGATGTCTAAATGAAGACTCCTGTGAGCCTCTTGCTGACGAGCATTGGCGATGCACCTGTGCGCCTACTGAGTGGTACAAAAACCTGTGAAGACGTTTGGCGGCATTTCAAGCGACCCCTTCAGTTACATACGCTCTCTGCTGATGACGGCCGAAAGCCAGAAACACGTGTCTAGAGATACGGCACTCGCTGCACCTACCTTGGGTGAAGGACTTTCTACAGCGATGCGCCACTTGCTGCACCTACTTAGGGTGAATCATTTTTTGAAAAATTCTTGCTATTTATATTTAAATGACTGCATTTACCATGATGCCTTGGGGCTATTTTCCGCTTGAATGCAAGGCAGTGTGCTCCCGTTTTCTTTTAGGGCATGCAAGATCGTTTGTTCTGCCTCCACCCACATTGGGGGGTCGTGAGCTCCCGGTAGCAGGAAAACGAGTTGCAATAGGTACAGCGCAAGGGCATAATGTTCCACCGACGGTAGACCTTGCCCACTGAATTCCAGCCAAGCTAGTAATGCAGTCCTGGGTAACCTAGGACGCATAGATCCCCAAACAAAGGCTCGTATGTAATGGTTCACCTCTCTGAGGAGAGTCAGGGGGATCTGTAAAGGCAACATTCTAAGACCTACTAGAACCTTGGTAAGATCACCATGCGTACCACCTGTGCTCTACCCCACAGAGAGAACTAGGTGCGACCATATGTTGAAGTCCCTTTTTTTGTGCTTGCAGGTAGTGAGTCTAAGTTGTCTGCCACCATATGTTCCAGGCCCCTATTGATATAGATACCTAGATATTGAAGACGGACTGCTTCCACTTAACCAGGAAGTCCTGTATGATCGCGCTTACTGTCACGGGGATAGAGGTAGTGCTTCGCTTTTATCCCAGTTTATCTTGTAATCGGAGAGTGTTTCAAAGTCAGCTAAAATTGATCTGAGCGTCAGCAGTGACTTAGCTGCGTCTGAAAGAGTTAGCAGGATATTGTTGCCGTACAGGTAGATGGTAGAGCTACCGCCAGGCATGGGTACTCCGGTAAAGAGGCGTGACATGTGGATCGTTGCCCCCAAGGGTTCCACAGCTAGGAGAAATAGTAACAGCGATAGAGGGCAACATTGTCAGGTCCCTCGCCTGATGGAGAAGACGCCAGACAGAAAACCTCCCCAATTGACCTGTGCAGTCGGTGAGCCATACAACAGGTGTACCTTATTAATAAAACTGTCCCCGAGCTCAAACCGCTTTTGAGTTTTGAAAAGGTACCACCATTCTATTCTATCGAATGCCTTCCCTGCATCCAGGGACAGGGCAAAAGCCTCTTCACGGGAGTCTCGTGCAGTGCAAAGGGCTTGTAGTAGTAGGGTGCGTAGATGATTCCTAGAGGAGCGGCTTGGTACGAAACCCACTTGCGTATGATGAATGAGAGATGTTATGACCTTCTTGAGGCTCTTCTCCAGGATTCCCGACAGTATTTTGATGTCCCCGTTAAGGAGGGAGATGGGACGGTAACTGCCACAAAGGAGAGGGTCCTTCCCCAGTTTGGGTAAGATTGCTATGGAAGCTTTATTGGAAAGAGGATTCAAGGAGCCTGTTTGATCTGCCCCGCGGAATGCCGCGTATAGAGAATCCACTGTTTCTTCTCCTGTCCATTTATAGAATTCTGCAGAGAACCCATCTTCCCCAGGAGCCTTATGGTAAGGGAGTTTAGAAATTGCTTGTGTAATCTCTTCCCTGCTGATTTACCCCTCTAAGAGTGCCCTGTCTGCCTCTGAGAGCCAAGGCATACGTGCCTTCTCAAAGAATGTGGCCAGTTTATCATGGTCGTTCACTGTTTTGGGAGTGTAAAGGGTCTGATAAAATCAAACAAACTCATCCGCTATCGGCTGGGGATGTGTGAGAGTCATGCCATCAGGGCTACGTAGGGCCGGGATGGCTAATACCGCTTCCCTTTGGCGGAGCTGAGCAGCCAATAAACGCCCTGCCTTATCTCCTTGCTCATAATGGTGTCCCTTCAACCGCTGCAATGCATATTCTGCTTGAGAGGTGAAGAGAGCATTTAGTTCCATTTTGGCCTGTTCCAGGAGGCGGCGGGTGGGAAGAGAGAGGTCTCCTGTACATTCAAAGGTAGTCTGGGCTATACAGTCTTCCAGGGCCTGCTGGCGGGTGTGTCTCTGGGCATTGGCAATGGCAGCGTCTCTCATGAGTTGGCCCCTTATCGTTGCCTTTGCCGCAGCCCATAATAGTTGCGGGGAGGAAACCGAGCCCTTGTTTTTGATCAGGTAAGTAGCGACGTGAAAACAAAGTTGTTCCTTCCCCTGTGTTGTTCGGTATCTGTCGGTGTTGAAATGCCATGGCTTGCGCCCCGGGAACGCCAAGCCCAGCTCAAAAGCCAACATGACCGGGGAGTGGTCTGACAACGCAGCTGGTAAGATCTGGGACTCCCTGATCGTTTGGAGCAGTCGGTGGGTGGTAAGGAAGTAATCCAGTCTGGATTGGGTCCCATGGACCAGTGAGACATAAGTGTATTCACAGTCTACTGGGTGGGAAAGGCACCAATGATCCACCAGCCCATGATCCGAGAGGACGTCCTCAAGGAGTGCCCTGTCCGCGTTATTTGCCTACATCAAGGCCGCCCGTACCAATCCAGGATAGCATCGCGCACCAGGTTCCAATCCCCCACCAAGTGAGTACTGGGAGGCTCCAATCTTCGTCAGCAACCGATTTAGAGAGAGGAAGAAAAGGCGTTTCGAGCTCGTAGGGGCATAAATAGAGCCAACACAGATTGTGTAAGCACCTAGTTTGAGCTTGGCGAGGACGTATCGCCCTTCTGGGTCAGGCCACGTTTTGAGCAGTCTGAATTGTAAGGATCGGCGGATGAGAATCGCCACCCCACATTTTCTCCCAGAACCGAGCGCCCCAGAGTGTACGGACAGAGCCCCACTGAAGAGCACCTTACCTACCCAATCTCTGCACAATTTCTCCAATTCTGATGGGGAGAGGTGCATTTCCTCTAAGAGAGTGATGTTCGCTTTCTTGGACCGTAAATGGGATAGAACTTTCTGTCTCTTGATGTAGTACGTTAGGCTATGAACGTTCCATGAGAGGACCGTCAACGGGACAGTCGTCCCCATACTAAAGCCAAATCTGTCGGGTCCCTGGGACGTTTGGTCCCCTCTATTCCAGTACCTCAGAGAGTGAAGGCGCAGTATCAGTAGAACAATTCAGGAAGGGAGCAGAGGGGGGGGCTTTGGCGGGGACCCTCGGTCAGTGGAAAGGAGTAGGGAAAGCGAATCAGTCAAGAAGGCAAGAAGGGAGAGACAGAAAGGAATTCGAGGAGTGAAATAAAGTAAAAATAGGAGAGAACAGGATAGAATAAAATAGAATAAGGGAGAGTAGAGTAAAGGACTAAGTAGGGTAGGGTAGAGAGGAGGTGTAAGGGTAAGCAAACACATGGGAGAGTGAATGTAGCCGGGGTCCAATGGGAATCGAAGGAAACACCTAGTTACTTTGGGTCCTATTAAACTGCGGGTCATAACCTGTGCGTTCCGCGCATCAGCGAAGTGCACAGTGGGGGGGGGGGGGGGGTGGCGACAAACAGCCAGTGGTAGTCAGTGTAAGCCAGGATGTTCAAAGCATGGCAGGAGGTACGGGGGTGTGGTGTGGTGGGGAGCAGGGGGTGTGGGTAGAGAACCGGGAAAGCAATTGGAATGGATGGGTCACAGTCTGTTGCAGGTATGGAGGGAAGGGGCATCCATTGCGCCGGGGCTAAAATCTCCGAAAAGAGACCTATAATGTCCCCGTGTCCAAGTGAATATCCCGCAGGGGGAGGCACAGACATGACCTCAGGTCGAGGTTTGTGTATGGGGTGCTGGGGGTAACCAGATTGGGGATCTAGGGTGAAAGGGTGGTGGAAGGGGGGACGCCTGGGAGCCCGTCTCAGAGCAGCGAACGAGTATATGGGAGTGTGGAAGCGAGAGGACTGCAGGTCTGTACTCTGCAGGGTACCCTCCAGCGGTCTGCGACCGGGAAGAGTCGTGGACAAGCATAACAGTTAGATGCAAATGTTCAGATTGTATCCCATGATGGGGTCTATTCCCACAATCACATTCCTAACAACAGTTCCATAATATCTTGGATAATGTAACGTGCAACATGTCCAGGGCAACTTTTAACCAGAAACACATGAGGTATACGCAATACCCACAGAGCCCCTTACAATGGCCGTATCGAAGAAAGGGCAGAGTATGCCCAAAATATAATTTGTCATGGCATCCATGTATACAGAGGTAAGAACAAAATCAACAATAACAAGAACAGAGCCGTCAGCTCTAGTTATGGCAAAAGTAGGCTCATGTGGAAGAGATGGACAGGGTACTTAGCCGTCCAGTGGATGAGTGCACGCTCCGGGCGACTAGGTGAGAGACCCTGACTGCTTCAAAAGTTCTTCATTGCGGTCGATCTGTAAGGGGCGTTGGTTTCAAGGGCGAGGGGGATTTGTCTCTGCCTTGATCCTGGGTGAGAGCAATCACAGCCTGGAGAGCGTGTTCTCGGCCTTCCTGTGATTTCTGTGAGCGATCATAGGTCCTACCCCTCTTCTGCATTGCAGCATAAGCAAGATGTTTGTTAGGGTCAGAATTGGAGGGAGGGTCTCCTAGGTCAGGAGAGCTTGGCTTTTGGTGAGTGGGAACATGGTCCATATGTTGGGTAGTAAGGCCTTCCAGAAAGGAACAGAGGTCTGCTGGTTCGAGGAAGTCTCTGGATCTACCATCCTGTATGATCCACATATGAGAAGGCTCAAATAGGCCAAATTTGATGTTCATGTTCCTCAGTTGTGGTCGGAGGGCCAAAACAGCTTTCTGTTTCTCGTTAGTTTCTCTTGAGAAGTCTGCAGCCACCCATATCTCATGACCCTCTAGAGAATACAGGCCCTGAGTTCTGGCAGCAGATATGATTTGAGGGGCCTGCTTGTGGTGTAGAAAGCATGTGATGATGGGGCGTGGCTTTCCCGCGTTAGCTTTATGCGGAGGACTGATTCTGTGGGTCCTTTGAAACTTCAACGGCAGGGAAAAGACAAGGCCTGTGAGTTCAGGTAGGACGTCTTTGAGGAAAGCCCTGACATCTGCACCTTCCTCATGCTTGGTATTCCAAAAAAACAGACGTTGTCTCTCCGACTCCTATCCTCTAAGTCTGTGATCTTTGCCCAGAGGAACTGCAGGTCTGAGTCCCGCTCCGGCAGCGTCGCACGGTGGCCTTCAACAGTCTTGAGGTGTTGGTCCAAGTCTGTGTAGTTGCCAGCCATTTGTGCAGACAGGCGGTACTCTCCTCATGCGGGTGCCAGGCCTCACCTCCAGAAGAATTCCCCACTATGAAGAGGGGGTCGCGGACCCATAGCTGCTGCGGGGAGGGCCAGTGGATCTACGTGACCGGACCCAGTCCTTCGTTACCACCACGGAAGCTCTGCCATCAGCTGCATGAGAAAGGCTCTTCTCCCTGTCCCAGCGGACCCGGAGGCGATAGGTTGATTATGCGGGCTACGCGGATGGGGGGGCCGAGTGGTAAACATTGTGCACTGTATGAGCGCGCCCCCGCTAGCGTGTTTGGGACTCTTCACGTCTCGTTGCTGAGTCCAACCTCCAGAGGGTGGTAAATTGTGGCCATTTGCAAGCGAAAACCTTGATCTTGCCCAGGAGGGGGGAGAGAAGGTGGTCAGCCTGCGCCGTCCCAACCTCGTGCCACTGTCTCCTGTGGGCCCCCTAGGAGCTTGGGGGGAGTATGAGTGGGCCCCGTAGGAGCTCAGAGGGTATGGGCGGGTCCGGCCTGCTAGTCCGCGTTCAAACGCGATGCGCCGCAGCGGGCCCGCCAACGTCGCTCTCCTTCCCAGCGAGGCTGAAATCGAGGCAGCGCGCCCAGTGTTGCTGAGGGCCGCGGTGCTCTGTTGGCACTCCCACCCCTCATAGGTGACCAATGGGTCTGGGAACTCCCGCTGACCGTTCAGGAGGGGAGGGAAACACTCCTGGTGTTCAGTGGCCCCTCAATCCTCCCCCGGCACAATCCGGTGCACGGAGCTCTGGATTCAGGCGGCCATTTCTCTCCACGGCCAGACCACGCCCCCCTATCAGGATATGTTTTAATGGTTTTATTTAGCACTATATTGTGAGTAGATAATCATATAGTGTGCATCTGGAGATATTTTCACATATATACAAAATGAGATGGGATACCTTGCAGAATATCAGGTTTTAAACCAATGTGGATTTCTGACGATTATATGCTGATTTAACTGTTACATTGGTGGGTCACATACAGCTGCAGTGCAGATATTTACAATGGTCCTAGACACTCAATATACATTACGAAAGAAAGATTATTGAATGAAGTATTCCATTAAAATGTAATTAGAAATGACTGTTAATTTTACATGAGGATGATGCGGGTTAAATGGCTATTACGTATACCTGGTACTGTTATTTAGTAAAAATTGAAGGACAATGGGCATAGCTTTGGTCGGCATGAGGTATTATGGGTGTTCTATTGCTGTTGAATATGTTTATGAACTGTATTAGTATTGTTCCAGGTAGGTAATGGGGACAGGGGCTTTTCACATCAGGAATGATGGGCATTAAATGGCTGATACATATACCTGGCACTGTGTTTTAGTAAATGTTGAAGGACAATGGGCATAACTGTGTTCTGCATGGGGTATTGTTAGGGTTAGATGATCAGTGAATATATTTGGGACTGTATTAGGATTGTTCCATATAGGAAATGGGAATAGGGGTTTTCTACATAGGGGATGATGGGCATTAAATTGTTTTTAGCTATGCCTGCCACTGTATGATCTTTATTATTATGAGGAAATGGTAATGGCAATAATGATTTCTACATGAGGATGACCGGTGTTAAATAGATATAATATATACCTGTCACTGTAGTATAGTGATGTGTGCTGAAGAAACTGTCATACATATTTTGTACATGGGGAGGATGGAGGTTAAATGGCTGGTACATATACTTGGAACTGTTACTTAGTGTTGAAGGTAAATGGGCATAGCTGTTTTCTGCATGTGGGGATTATGGGCATTAAGTGCCCATTAAAAATATTTGGAAATGTATTAGGATTATTCAAGGTAGGAAATAGGAATAGGGACTTTCTACATCAGGAATGACATGTGTTAAATTGCTTTTACATACCCCTACCACTGTATTTTCATGATTACTGTAAGGAAATGTTAATAGCTAGTTTGCTCACAGGAAATAATGAGTTTTAAACAGCTGTTGAACACATTTTCCACTATATTATAATGGTCCTGTTAGGAAAAGGGAATAGATAATGTTTAAATGGGGGCTTGTAGGTGGTAATTAGCTGCTACATACTCCAGGCATGGTATTTTGCATAGCCCTCTTGCGATAACAGTATGTCCATAATGGTTTCTACATGCGGGATGATGGATGTAAAAAGGTTGTTGCATACACCTGCCACAGTAGTGTAATGATGTGTGTTGAGAAAATGGGCATAAATATTTTTAAACATGGGGGTGATGAGTCTAAGGGCCTCATTATGAACCTGGAGGTCTCATGACAATGCGACAGTCCAAACAATATATTACGACCACAGAAGTTGTGCCACGGCCAGACCGCCAGCACCGTCAGGATTAGTCATCCCAGCGGTCTGGTGGTCATGGTGATCCCAATCCACCAGGGCAGTGCTGCAAGCAGCACTGCCCTGGGAATTACAACTTAGTTCTCCACCAGCGATTCCATGGCAGTAACATCGCCATGAAAAGGCTGGAGGAGAACAGGTGCAGGGGGGCCCAGGGGGGGCCCTGCACTGCCCATGCACTTGGCATGCAGGCAGGCACAGGCTCCCAGTCTGCCTTGTGGCCAATCCTGACGCTGCTCAGTGCAGCATCTGGATTGGCTGGGAGCATCTGGATTGGCTGGGAGTGCCCAGCCAGGCCGCTGCTAGGCAGATTGGGAGCCTGTGCAGGCTCTCTCTTGTTGCTGGGCTGGAGAGAGCCCTGTGCGCATGTGTGTTTGACCAGCCCGAGACAGACGGCCAAACACACATGCGCTCTGAGGGGGAGTGCCGAGTACTCCCCCTCACTACTAGTCACCCCCATTGCGCGCCCCCTTTACAAGGAAAAGATAATAAACACTGTTTATTATCTTTTCCTTGTAAAGGTTTTTGCAGCTGCCGCTGCTGGCAGAGGTGGGAGCGACACTCCTCCACCCTCAGGGAGGAGCCGCCTCAGGTCCAATCTTCCCCACCAAGATATATGTTTTGGCGACCATGTGCACAGTAATTCTTTTATTCTATTTAGGGTTCTATGTTCATTTACAGAAATTGAGTCAGGAAGATTATTGCTAAACCAAACCCCAAAATACCTGATGGAGTGTTTCCAATGAAGGCTAGATTAGCCCACTGTAGTGGGATGGCAATAAACGTTTAAAGGGAGTATCTCAGTTTTCTCTTTATTCAGGGAGTAACCTGAATGTTGTGGATACATGTTAATATCGGATAGGAGAGCAGTGATGGCTGTGCCAGGTTGTTCAGTAAAGATCAAGATATTGTCAACGTAGGATGCCATCTTATGGAATTTGTCTCCAAAAGGAATACTTGGGATGGCCTTATTCTCAATGATTAGCAAAAGTAAAGGGTTAATTGCTAACAGAAAAAGATGTGGTGATAAGAAACATCCCAGATGAGTACCTTCTTGAAGCAGGAATTGTGAAGAGGTTGCACTATTAATCCTTATCCTGGCAATCAGACTATGGTACAAGGCTATAATTGTAGTTATAAATACCAGTCCAAATTTATGTCACTGTAAAACGGCCTTGAAGAAGGGCCAGGAGACTTTATTAAATGCTTTTTCCGCGTCCAAGGCAATGGCTGTGGAAGCCAGTGAGAGTGAGCTGGAGGATTTTTTAATGGCATGGGAGAAAAGTCAGATATTATCACTGGTTAGTCAGCCTTTCATTTTTGCATATATTTCTGCTTCCATGTTTATAAGGAAAATGGGCCTAAAAGTTCAGGAAATATTATGCACCTTAATCAAACTTGCACTTCTAGATTTCAATGTCTAGAAATGATTGCGCACTCTGCCGATCTGTATTTCAAAGGTTAAATGCCTGGAATGAATCACGCACACTGTTGCCGATTCGATTATCAAGAACCAAATGCCATGAAGTGATCGAACGCTCTGCCGATCTGAATGCCAAGAAGTAAATGCCAAGATTGAATTGTGCACACTGTTGCCGATTCAGACTTCATGATACAAATGCCATGAAATGATCGTGCGCACTGCTGATCTGAATGCCAAGAAATAAATGCTAGAAATGAATCGCTCACACTGTTGTTGATTCGGAATTCATGATACAAATGCCATGAAATGATCGCACGCACTGCTGATCTGAATGGTAAGAAGTAAATGCTAGGAATGAATCGCGCACACTGTTGCAGATTAGGAATTCACAATACAAATGCCATGAAATGATCGCGCTCACTGCCGACCTTAATGCCAAGAAGTAAATGCTAGGAATGAATTGCGCACACTGTTGCCTATTCAGAGTTCACGATACATATGCCATGAAAACAATCGCACATGCGATGTCAAGTTTAGGCCCAAAACTTGAGTGTCATTGGAAACGGAGTCTGGGACCTAACCCGACCTCCGCCTTACCGCCCTGCTGGAAGATCACCAAATAAACAAGGGCAGGCCTGCAAATGACTGGATAGGCCTCCGGGACAGGAACTCTGGAAAATGCTGCTGCTCTGCACCGGGACCTTTGAATAGTGAGCACGTGGAGCTGGGCTGGCTCCCTTATATAGAGCCAAGCCCCGCCCACGAGCCACACCCAACCATACTGCAAGAAAGACTTCTAGAAGGTCTCAGAATAAAGGACCACACCCTGTAGTCCTGCAAACAAGCCTTGCAAATGAACAATGAATTACAAAACAGCATTAATGACTTTACAAGATAGAAGCTCTGCAATGCAAAAAGTTAACATACTGCATAGGGACACAATGCATGAAATTTGCCTTTGCATAAGGACTGGGTTTTTGCATTTACGTTGTCCGTAGAGCGCGCACTGTCCTGATGTTGACAGTGTGTAGTAAAAATTTCCATTGCGGAGAACAGAGCTGCCAATTTCTGCTGGTCTGATTGTGAGATTTGTTTACTGGGCAAAGCATTTAGAAAGTCTAAGCAAGTGATCACTGTAGTGGTGATTGAGGGAGTGTTTAACTTAGTATAGAATGTCTGAAATACTTTGAGAATCTCATCAAAAGAGGTATAGATCCTGTTTTGATTGTCTTTGACAGACACTATGGAGTATTTTATTAACAGCTGAAGGAAAATGGGCATAGCTGTTTTCTACTTGTAGGATTATGTGCAATAATTGCCTGTTTAATATATTTGGGACAGCATTTGGCTTTTTGTTCTAGGTAGGAAATGGTGATAGTGATTTTTTACATGAATAAGCTAGATGTTAGGTGGCTGTCGTTTATATCAGCCACTGTATATAAACCCTTCATTAGCTGATGAAGGCTTGTGACAGTATATATTCTTGTTCCTCCATCTGTTGGCTTTATAATGATACTGGAAAAAAGGTATTTACAGTACATGCATCCTGCCTACTGCAAAATGACAATATGTTGTATCGGTACTGTACTACAGGATTCAAGCCACCCCCAGTGTCCTTCCCAGAAAGTTGATTTCCAGGAAATTCCATCCCAGGAAATTACTTGCAGTGTAATCTTAGCCAACGGAAGATTCTAATTTGATATCCAGGCTTGTGTCTCACAAACTAAATTGTACTGGAACTATGCTCTTTAGTAACTGTAAAAATGGCAAACAAACCATTTTAAAAAGAGATGCAACATGAACTTAGCTATCAGCAGGTTACAGATATGATTGAAACTGTGTCAAATGCATGAATTTCTGATAAGCTAATCATGCATGGTTCATCTCCTAAAAGAGGTGGAGTTTACATCTTCGTGCCTCTTAATAGTCATCAGGAGAATGATTGTTCAAGAGATCAGTACCGATGGATTTCTGGAGGAAACAATCACCAGAAAATATGGTTCAGAGAAACACAACTGTCTAAAAGGTAAGTTTTGAGTTCTGTGATATTTATGCCACAATGAATATGCTTAAATAAAATTCAGTTAGCTGCATTGTTGTTAGATGCTACTCGGAAAACAAGCAAGCCATTGCAATGAGGCGCAAGGCAAACAAAGTTAGGTTTGAATATTAGGAATGCTCTGTGACAGCCTGTGGCAGTTACTTCATTTGGAATGGGGGTACAATAGCAATGAAGGAAATCACAGAAACCACATACCTGCAAGAAAAAGCTGAAGAAACAGTCCTATTTCAACTGCACCTCTCTACTGAGAGAATGAATGTCTCTCAGTGCGGTATTCAACTGTTAGGAAATTCTGATTCCACCTCCTATTGTCTTTCAACTTACCCTTTTCTTCTACTCACAATTTTGTATACTGCTTGCTCTGAAGCAGCCACTTGCAATTTGCATGAGGTGTGCTATATAGAAACACATTCAACCAGAAATATATTGTTTAAAAATTAAAGACAGGAATACATGATTGTTATGTGTAGATATTTGCAGAGTATATGTAGCTTACTTACTGTCCTTCTGCACATGGAACTTTCTTAAATCATTTCAATTCACCTTTTGTTAAAGTAAAATTCTGTTTCAAATAAATCATTTAAATGAGGAACTAGATCTTCATGATATTGTAACTTAAAAGTGACTATGACCTTAAGTCTTAAATGGCTGAGATACTAAAACAAAAGGGCATATTTACAAGAAAGTGGAATATCATAGATGAGGCCCCACTTTTCTTGCACCCCCGTATTTACAATACGGCGCACCATGGCGGTCGTTAGCACAATAGCGTCAAAACGTTTTACGCTATTGTTGCGCTTTGCTACACTAGCGTCCAAAATTTTGACATTTGTGCCTCACAGCCCTGGGACGCCCACTGAATATAATTGATATATTATTTTAACGCCTGCTCTGCGCAGGCATAAAAAATGACAGATAAAACTGTGCAGTGAAATGTAAATTTTACTGTGCCATTTGCTCGGGCCTCCCTGCAGCAGAACGCCCCCCTTGAATACATTATGCCTCACACAGGCATGCGGCCTCATTTCGAGTTAGGCGGTCTGACGGTAAGACTGGTGTGGTGGCGGCTGCCAAAAGACCACCATGTTGGCGCTCATACAGACCGCCATATTACAAGTGATACAGCCAAGCCCACAAAAAGACAGCCAGGATCACAACACCACCAGGAATCTGAAGGGTGAGAAACAGGCGGTCCCACCACCAGCATCGCCAGCCCACCAAAAAATCACACTAGCGGTTCTTCCATGGCAGTAAACCAATGGCGGTATGAACCTCAGCGGTCACCATAGTAATACACCACATCACATTGGATAATTTGAAAAACCCACACCTGACACACATCCACACATCTGACACACCTACACACTGCACTATAAAACACATGCCTTCAAACCCCACAATCATTTGCAACCAGAACACCATACACAGCTCAGAAAATGAAACACTCAAATATCAGTATCCATAGATTAGGCACCTCTACACACTTCACATTGCACACATCACTCACCTGCACAACACACACACATCAATAAGTACCCCACACATTAGACACCACCAGTCATCCACTCACATCAGAGCACTCACACTTCATCACCAATTTAATTTCCCTAATTTTTTAAACATCTTTACCTTCTCGTCCACCATTACCTACCCTAATTCCCTTCCCCCTGCTTGGCTTCATGATAACTCTGTGCTATAATAGCCTTCTGAGTTGGTGATGCCGGGAGGTGGGCCTTTGTTCAGCAGCGTGCAGAACCCGAGGAAAGGGCACTGTGACACCAGGACACCATCTTCCAAGTCTTGGGAGCTTACCAGCAATCCTAAGGCGTGATGGGCCAGGTATGTGCCATGATGGGGGAGATCAAGCAGCTGCAGAGGGACAACCACCAGGACGTGATGCTGCAGTGGGAGGCACAAAATGCCCATTTGGCTGCCATTGCAGGGGTGCTGAGAGACATGAATACCACCCTGTGTCGGTTATGTCCTCAACAGCTAGCCCCTTCCACTAGCAATCTGACATCTTCCCTTTCAACATATGTGGCTGCCAGTGGAAAGGAATCCCTGCCAGGTGAACTTCTGCCTCTGTAGCTGATAAACCCCCCGCAAATGTGGACATCTACCTAAACATCTAGGAGGAGCAGGCTAATGCCAGGAAGTGAACCTCTACTGACTGTTTCCTCTCGTTTGTTACTGATACCCTGTAGACTGTCCTACAACCAATCTCCATTTTCCAATGGTACAAGAACACTAGACTTGAGAATCCAAATGTTGTTGCAGCTACCCTGATGATTTCATCCACCATGACTGAACCCTTCACTGTTTATAAGCATTTGATTTGATCCAATTCCCACATATGAATGCGCACTCCTTATTAAATACTACTAAACCACAGATCATGTGTGAGAGTAATTTTTCAGCTTTATGTAACTGTTAACTGTAATACCTCTTGCACATAAAATATATGCACAAAGTAGTAACTTTTTAACGTCCCATCTCTCATGTACTGTTTAATCAGGGTACATTTTGCATTCCTACATATAGGTTGGGGAAAATGCAAATGATCAGACAATAAAGTACTCCTGCTCACCTTAATGACACCATAGGTGTGACTAACTAGCACCTTAAAGAAGTAAGAGACATGTCAGTCTTTCACTATCCAAATGGGCAAACAGATTGGTTCACTGTATCATCAGCTAAAGCCTTATCAAATGCCCAAACCATACCTTCCCACTTACCATACGCCATAATACCGACAGAGTTCTGTACAAATACTCCCAGTCATGGAACCTTCCACTTACAATAGACAGGTATCAGTAGGCATTCAACTCACCTATGTCAGTCTTGATACACATGCACATTGGTCTGAAATGAGGAAACATAGTGACTGCTAGATACAAATAAGGTATTACCAAAATCAAGCCATTAGGATGGTTGAGGGTATGGATTGCACAGGATGACGTGTCAGAGACACAAAACCATTGGTGTGCTGACTATGCCACTAAAGTCACGTTAGTATTAACTCATCAAGTTTACAACCTGTACATAATCCTGCATTTTTCTACATGTTTGCTCAAAGCCAGCAGTGAACACAATGTTGTAAATCTGTCTCACAGCTTGTGACACAACTTTGATCTAACTTTAATAGTCAGCTATGAGCCTTAAAATGGCAGCTGCCTGACCTACTGTACCGGACATTAGGAAATCACTTAACTCTGCCGGCGGAAGTTGGTGGGCATTGCTAGTTTGAAACACATTGCTGCCTTTGGAGGTCTTGCACTAATAACAATGTCTGCTGACGGTGACGGTATTTTACAGGGCGGACGTGACCGCCATCTCATATTTCATCTCTTATTTGACTCCTGACACTGATGCCAGCAAGACCTCTACGACTTGAACTGCTGTGTACTGTTCCTGGGACCATTCTGTCAGGAATAAAACCATGCTCGGTTCAGGTCCCGCCCGAAACTCCGCTGCGCGGCTCTGCTGCGCTTTCTGCACACCACTTGTCACCCCTCTTGCTCCAAAGGTGGCAATCCATGTCATCTGCCCTGTGGCAAAGCTCATAGAGCTGCAGGTTCAGGTCATTGGTGGACAAGATGCACTTATCAGTGGTATTCCATGAGGGGACTACAATTCCCATGTTTTTAGAGGCAGCAGCCATCTTGGGGTGTGGCAGGCCTATAAAGCCCAGCCACACCCAAGCACGTTGCTCACTATTTTGAAGACTTCGATGCAGCCAGACCTTGTGCGGATTTCTCTGGAGAAGAGCAGAGTTCCTGAATGGCAGAGTGTCATCCAACCGAAGTATCCTTGTTTCCATGGTGCATTAAAAAACAAGTAGGTCGTACTCGTAGTGGTAATGCCTTGCTGAATCTAAGTTGTTCATTCTAAAAGGTAAAGCGCCCCCTTAGCATAACGAGCAAAGCGTTTCAGGCCACACTGGTAAAGCGCCCCGGGCACGACATTTAAAGCGCTCCAGTTCACAGGAGTAAAGAGCACTTGGCATGGTATTCAAAACGCTTCAGTTCACAGGAGTAAAGCGCACTTGACACGATACTCAAAGCACTTTACTTCACAGGAGTAAAGCGCACTTGGCATGATATTCAAAACGCTTCAGTTCACAGGAGTAAAGCGCACTTGGCACGACATTCAAAGCGCTTCAGTTCACTGGAAGTAAAGCGCCCTTCGCACAGCAGTCAAAGCGCTTCAGTTCATATGAGTAAAGCGCCCTTGGTCCAATAATCAAGGCGCTTCAGTTTACATGAGTAAAACTTTCAGGCCGAAGTGGCAAATGAGAAAACATCTCAAAGATAGTTTCATTGTTTTTGGAAGCATAATATGTGAGAGACACATTTAAATCTTTGATGATATGTGAGATATATATTTAAGTCTTTGCAAATTTCTAGACTGAGACCAAATGTTTTATGTTTATGAATGCATAGTAGTTGCATGATTTATGTTCAGAGTATGTCCAAGGTCCAAGCTCCTTCCTTCTCAAGGTTCAGAGGTCTCAGTTCGTTCTTGTTCCATGATTCAGAGAAGGGCCACGCCCAGTTTTGTTTAATGCTCACGACATCCTGAAGTATCATGATTTTACTAATTGTTCTTGTTCCATGATTCAGGGAAGGGCCACGCCCAGTTTTGTCTAACGCTCATGACATCCTGAAGTATCATGATTCTACCAATACTTGCATTCACGGAGATGCCTTAGTCCATTCCATAAGGGTCTCAACACTTGCATCCATGGAGATGCCTTTGTCTATTCCATAAGGGTCTCAACTCTTGCACACACGGAGACGCCTTTGTCTATTCCATAAGGGTCTCAACTCTTGCATTCACGGAGACGCCTTTGTCTATTCCATAAGGGTCTCAACTCTTGCATTCACGGAGACGCCTTTGTTTATTCCATGAGGGTCTCAACACTTGCATTCAAGGAGACGCCTTTGTCTATTCCATAAGGGTCTCAACACTTGCATTCACGGAGATGACTTTGTCTATTCCATAAAGGTCTCAACTTTTGCATTCACGGAGACGCCTTTGTCTATTCCATAAGGGTCTCAACTCTTGCACACACGGAGACGCCTTTGTCTATTCCATAAGGGTCTCAACTCTTGCATTCACTGAGACGCCTTTCTTTATTCCATAAGGGTCTCAACACTTGCACACACGGAGAGGCCTTTGTCTATTCCATAAGGGTCTCAACTCTTGCATTCACGGAGACGCCTTTGTTTATTCCATAAGGGTCTCCACACTTAAATCCACGGAGACGCCTTTGTCTATTCCATAAGGGTCTCAACTCTTGCACACACGGAGACACCTTTGTCTATTCCATAAGGGTCTCAACTCTTGCACACACGGAGATGACTTTGTTTATTCCATAAGGGTCTCAACTCTTGCATCCACTAAGACACCTTTGTTTATTCCAAAAGAGTTTCAACACTTGCATTCACGGAGACGCCTTTGTCTAAATGTATAATTGAATGTTAATGCTGTTATGAACAAGTATATATATACATGCTTAACCATTTTTCCTTTGCAGATCTCTCTCCCTGCTGTTCCCTACCCTAATTCCCTTCCCCCCGACTGGCTTCACCATAACTCTGTGCTATAATAGTTTTCTGAGTTGGTGATGCCAGAAGGTGGGCCTGTTGTTCAGTGGCGTGCAGATCCCGAGGAAAGGACACTGTGGCAGAATAGTGAGCCCACGAGTTTATACTTTCCTCTTGGTCTGTACGTCGGCTGATCAAGATGGCCACCTCAAAATACCCTCATACATGTAATTAATCAAGTGCAAAGTGATCTAACTGAATCAATTGTTTTTTTCTCAGACAATTTGGTTGATAAGGTTCCGTGTTTCCTCACACAGGTGGAATTGCATTTTACTTGTTGTCCCTGTGCTTTTCCGGACCCATAATCTAGAATTGTATTCTTCTTATCATACCAGACTAGTAATGCCACTATTTGGACAGCTCCTTTAGTGAAAACAAAGAGTTACTAGGATTACGTCAAGGAAACAATGACTTGTTAACGTGTTTATCACATTTCACTCAGTTAGTGGTGGAAATCACTTGGCCAGAGGAAACACTAAAGTGCCCAAAAAAAACAAAGGGGATCTCTTGGGCAAATTGACAATCCCTTCAGTCTGTTCTTGCACAAATCGCCTTCCAAATATTTTCGAATCCTAGAACACCAAACTGTACAGGTTTTAATAGAGTCTGGAACAATCAAATATTTTGTGGATCAACAAACAGCACTACATTCACAGATACCCAGTATAAAGAAAAAGGTCCCCGAAATTGTTCATGCAGTTGATGGTAGTGAACTGGCAGGAGGCCCCGTAACTATGCAAACCTCACGAATACAAATAGTTTGCAAAGATGACAAGAACGCTGAGGTTAGTGTTACACAATCCAAGTATAGATTGGCGCAACCAGGTTTTACATCCTTCTTCATCTTCTTGCCTAGATAAGTGTCTTCTATCAAGAGAAGACAAAAAGGAAAATCCCCAACATTCTGTTGCCACAGCCACCTGCCAAAACAGTATTCAGAATATACTGATGTCTTCTATGAGAAAAAGAACCAAGTTTTACGAGAATATCTCAATCAATGCTTAGTCAACGAACTACTTAGATCATCAAGATCACTACCAGTTTCTCTGTTGTTGTTCGAACCCAAAGCTAATAGCGTACTAATGACTAAGAAAAAGATTCAAGCTGTAGCAGAGCTGGTTCACAACAACTCCCACCATTCTTCTATAGACTCAGCTCTTTTCTATTGCTACTGTGGACGCCGTCCCCACATTTTACCTGTCAGGCTGCCGGCTCCTGCTCAAACCACACCAGAAGTTGTGGTCAAGAGTGAAAATATGTTCCATCCAAAATTCATAAGGGCCTATGAAGTGCTTCGACAGGTGAACCCTGTAACATACACACTGAAGTTCCCATCGTCCTTAAAAATTCATAAAATGTTTCACACTTCACTTCTGAAACCTGCTCCTCCATTAGGCCAAGGTCATTGGGAGTATGAGGTACGATCTATCCTAAACCCCGGATATCATAGATCTTCCCTTTGGTATTTAGTGTCCTGGAAGGAATACGGACCGGAAAATGACTCATGGGAACCTGAGAAAAATGTCCGTGCACAACGTTTGGTGCGACGATTTCACCTCCTCCATCCTGGTAAACCGGGCCCTGGTCTGCGCTTGGGAGAGGGGTGTGATGTCAGAAATAGAACCATGCGCGCTCCAGGTCCCGTCCGAAACTCCGCTGCACAGCTCTGCAGCGCTTTCAGCGCACCACTTGTCATCCCCTCTTGCTCCAAAGGTGGCCATCAACGTTGTCTGCCCTGTGACAAAGCTCAGAGAGCTGCAGGTTCAGGTCATTGGTGGACTAGATGCACTTATCAGTGGTATTCCATGAAGGGACTACAATTCCCATGTTTTTAGAGGCAGCAGCCATCTTGGGGTGTGGCAGGCCTATAAAGCCCAGCCACACCCAAGCAAGTTGCTCACTATTTTGAAAACTTCGATGCAGCCAGACCTCATGGGGATTTCTCTGGAGAAGAGCAGAGTTCCTGAATGGCAGAGTGTCATCCAACCGAAGTATCCTTGTTTCCATGGTGCATTCAAAAACGAGTAGGTCGTACTCTTAGTGGTAAGGCCTTGCTGAATCCAAGTTTGAAGGAAGTCGTTAATTCCAAAAGGTAAATCGCCCCCTTAGCATAACGAGCAAAGCGTTTCAGGCCACACTGGTAAAGCGCCCCAGGCACAACATTTAAAGCGCTCCAGTTCACAGAAGTAAAGCTCACTTGGCATGGTATTCAAAGCGCTTTAGTTAAAAGGAGTAAAGCGCACTTGGCATGGTATTCAAAATGCTTCAGTGCACAGGAGTAAAGCACACTTGGCACGATACTCAAAGCGCTTCAGTTCACAGGAGTAAAGCGCACTTGGCATGGTATTCAAAACGCTTCAGTTCACAGGAGTAAAGCGCACTTGGCACAACATTCAAAGCGCTTCAGTTCACAGGAGTAAAGTGCCCTTGGTACAGCAATCAAAGTGCTTCAGTTCACAAGAATAAAGCGCCCTTGGCACAGCATTCAAAGCACGTCAGTTCCCAGGAGTAAAGCGCCCTTGGAACGACATTTAAAGCGCTTCAGTTCACAGGAGTAAAGCGTACTTGGCATGGTATTCAAAGTGCTTCGGTTCACAGGAGTAAAGCGCACTTGGCACGACATTCAAAGCGCTTCAGTTCATTGGAAGTATAGCGCCCTTCACACAGCAGTCAAAGTGCTTCAGTTCATATGAGTAAAGCGCCCATGGTCCAATAATCAAGGCGCTTCAGTTTACATGAGTAAAACTTTCAGGCCTAAGTGGCAAATGTGAAAACATCTCAAAGATAAGCAAATCATAGTTTCATTGTTTTTGGAAGCATAATATGTGAGAGACACATTTAAGTCTTTGATGATATGTGAGATACATATTTAAGTTTTTGCGAATTTCTAGACTGAGACCAAACGTTTTATGTTTATGAATGCATAGTAGTTGCATGATTGATGTTCAGAGTATGTCCAAGGTCCAAGCTCTTGCCTTCTCAAGGTTCAGAGGTCTCAGTTCATTTTTGTTCCATGATTCAGAGAAGGGCCACGCCCAGTTTTGTTTAATGCTCACGACATCCTGAAGTACCATGATTTTACTAATTGTTCTAGTTCCATGATTCAGAGAAGGGCCACACCCAGTTTGTTTAATGCTCATGACATCCTGAATTATCATGATTTTACTAATTGTTCTTGTTCCATGATTCAGAGAAGGGCCAAACCCAGTTTTGTTTAATGCTCACAACATCCTGAAGTATCATGATTCTACCAATTGTTCTTGTTTCATGATTCAGAGAAGAGAAACGCCCAGTTTTGTCTAATGCTAATGACATCCTGAAGTATCATGATTCTACCAACACTTGCATTTGCGGAGATGCCTTAGCCTATTCCATAAGGGTCTCAACACTTGCATCCATGGAGATGCCTTTGTCTATTCCATAAGGGTCTCAACTCTTGCACACACAGAGACGCCTTTGTCTATTCCATAAGGGTCTCAACTCATGCATTCACAGAGATGCCTTTGTCTATTCCATAAGGGTCTCAACTCTTGCATTCACGGAGACACCTTTGTCTATTCCATAAGGGTCTCAACTCTTGCATTCACGGAGAAGCCTTTGTATATTCCATAAGGGTCTCAACACTTGCATTCATGGAGATGCCTTTGTCTATTCCATAAGGGTCTCAACACTTCCATTCACGGAGGCGACTTTGTCTATTCCATAAGGGTCTCAACTCTTGCATTCACGGAGACACCTTTGTCTATTCCATAAGGGTCTCAACTCTTGCATTCACGGAGACGCATTTGTTTATTCCATAAGGGTCTCAACTCTTGCACACACGGAGACGCCTTTGTCTTTTCCATAAGGGTCTCAACACTTGCACACACGGAAACGCCTTTGTCTATTCCATAAGGGTCTCAACTCTTGCATTCACGGAGACACCTTTGTTTATTCCACAAGGGTCTCAACTCTTGCACACGCGGAGATGCCTTTGTCTATTCCATAAGGGTCTCAACATTTGCACACACGGAGACGCCTTTGTCTATTCCATAAGGGTCTCAACTCTTGCATTCATGGAGATGCCTTTGTTTATTCCATAAGGGTATCAACACTTGCATCCACGGAGATGCCTATGTCTATTCCATAAGGGTCTCAACTCTTGCACACACAGAGACGCCTTTGTCTATTCCATAAGGGTCTCAACTCTTGCATTCACAGAGATGCCTTTGTCTATTCCATAAGGGTCTCAACTCTTGCATTCACGGAGACACCTTTGTCTATTCCATAAGGGTCTCAACTCTTGCATTCACGGAGAAGCCTTTGTATATTCCATAAGGGTCTCAACACTTGCATTCATGGAGATGCCTTTGTCTATTCCATAAGGGTCTCAACACTTCCATTCACGGAGGCGACTTTGTCTATTCCATAAGGGTCTCAACTCTTGCATTCACGAAGACACCTTTGTCTATTCCATAAGGGTCTCAACTCTTGCATTCACGGAGACGCATTTATTTATTCCATAAGGGTCTCAACTCTTGCACACACGGAGACGCCTTTGTCTTTTCCATAAGGGTCTCAACACTTGCACACACGGAAACGCCTTTGTCTATTCCATAAGGGTCTCAACTCTTGCATTCACGGAGACACCTTTGTTTATTCCACAAGGGTCTCAACTCTTGCACACGCGGAGATGCCTTTGTCTATTCCATAAGGGTCTCAACATTTGCACACACGGAGACGCCTTTGTCTATTCCATAAGGGTCTCAACTCTTGCATTCATGGAGATGCCTTTGTTTAATCCATAAGGGTATCAACACTTGCATCCACGGAGATGCCTATGTCTATTCCATAAGGGTCTCAACTCTTGCACACACAGAGACTCCTTTGTCTATTCCATAAGGGTCTCAACACTTGCATTCACGGAGATGCCTTTGTCTATTCCATAAGGGTCTCAACTCTTGCATTCACGGAGACGCCTTTGTCTATTCCATAATGGTCTCAACTCTTGCATTCACGGAGACGCCTTTGTCTATTCCATTAGGGTCTCAACTCTTGCACACACGGAGACGCCTTTGTTTATTCCATAAGGGACTCAACTCTTGCATCCAATAAGACACCTTTGTTTATTCCATAAGGAACTCAACACTTACATTCACGGAGACACCTTTGTCTAAATGTATAATTGAATTTAATGCTGTTATGAACAAGTATACACATACATGCTTAACCATTTTTCCTTTTCAGATCTCTCTTCCTGCTGTTCCCAACCCTAATTCCCTTCCCCCGACTGGCTTCACCATAGGTCTGTGCTATAATAGCTTTCTTAGTTGGTGACGCCGGAAGGTGGGCCTGTTGTTCGGCGGCGTGCAGATCCCGAGGAAAGGACACTGTGACACAATCATGCCACGCTCTACAGGTGATAGGGCCCCTGCCTTCTCCCCGGAAGAGCTTGGCAAGCTGGTGGAGGACGTCCTACCCCTGTATGAACAGCTCTATGGTGCATCAGAGAAACAGGTAAATGCACTATGTTCACTTATATATATTTCCCCATGTATCCTTTGTAAGGGCAAGCAATGGATGATGGGTTAAGTTTGTGGTTCTGTCCAGGAAATGTGGAAGAATGAAGGGTTGTGATGCTATGCATGGGTAGATGGGGATGTGCATATGTGTTTTGAAAGAATTTGAGTACTTAGACACAGTAGAGAGTATGTGATGTATGTTCCCTGACCCACTTACTGACTATAATGCATAATCACTGAAGGTGGTAAGACAAACTTTGCCAGGAAGACAATCTTTTCAGATATGCATGTGGTCTGGTCATATGTAACAAGCTGACACCTGTTGCTGGACATGCATGTTGTGTACCTGTTCCAACATCACACATGGCCTGACTGCATATGTTCATCTATCATTGAAGGGGGTGTTGACGACAGTCTGTGTGTGGCTATGTGCACTAACTTGTCTTTCACCGTGCTTGTTCTGGAATGGTGCATGTGGAAATGACATTCTATTCTTGTCTGTGTAATCCATGCAGGTCAACACCCATCAAAGAAGGGGATATGGCGCGCCATCACCAAGAAAGTGCAGAACCTGGGGGTCCACAGCCGGCGGAGCACTCACTGTACGAAGAGGTGGGAGGGCCTGAGACACTGGGCCCAGAAGACCGTAGAGGCCTATCTGGGGATGTCCTCCCAACGAGGACAGGGTGTACATGGGCAGTGCTTAATTTGTAAATAAAAAAGTGCTGGTGCCCAAAGCCCTCCTCTTAAACATGCGGCTGCTGCAATTAAATGTGCGTACACTTAATACTGAGGCAGCCTAATCCTGAAACCATCTTTGGCCTCTTTAATCCATTTAAAGCCACTCCCTGCCCCTTCAGCTCATTCTTGCAGATTTATGCTTTCTCCCATTGTGACGCTTTTTCATTTTTCTCTTCCTCCATCCCATATGTGTTTTTTGCTCACAATAAATGCTTGATGCAGAAAAATAAGTGCCGGCCCTCAAAATTAAGTGCAGAAACTACAAGCACAATTTAAGCACTGTCCGTTGGACTTTGACCTCCGATAATGGTCTACATATTGGCGGTGGCCTACCCGGAGTTGGATGGGAGTTTAAGTGCAGCACAGCAGCCACACGGAAGTAAGAACAGACCTAACACTATTTCACTCCTTTAGCAGGTTAGTGTTTGATGTGACAGATTGTTAGCTCTGACAAAAGTGCAAAGGGTCAAAGATCTCCAGTCAACACATTGATGTACAGTTCCTAACAATGGAACACAGGTGTGCATATTCTAATGTGTGTAGGGACATATTACTCACTTATATTTTCTCCTCTGTACAAAAGCTTATGATGATGCACATGTGACAGTGTCACATGTGTACCATGATACATCTTTTCATACCCTGATGGTAGTTTGTTCCCAACTACAGATCAAGAATCCCAGAATCATGATGGTAAGTTGTCAATGTCCTGCTCACTGTCCATTGCAATGTTCCTTGATCTATGTATATGTGCAACATTGAGTCAGACAATTTGAAGTACTTCCTACTTTTCAAAAGGTTACAGGTGAGTGACAGCATCATGTGAGGCTGTGCTGTCCATCTGACATTTCACATGACATACTTGTTTCACTTATTCAGAACTGTTACAAGGTGAACCCCCTTGGTAAAAGAGGGATGTACATAGAACTTTGAAATGTCTCTTCTGAGTGGACAGCCTACAAGTTGGGAACCATGGAGGTATTGGTAATCTCCTATTGTATCACATACATTGGTGTCAGGACAATAAATGTTAGTATCCTTTTCATAATCAGTAGATGGTAAGTTGCTATCCAGCATTTTACTTAGCCACACTGTTGAGAAAAAGCAAAGTCAAAGCAATAGTATTCACCGTTAAAATCAAAACCAATGTGGTGCAGGTGTTTTAGTTCACATACACATGTGTGTGGCATTATATGTGTATACCATGGTGGGTATACCTGTCATGGTAGCATCAGATGTGGTTTGTCTCTCAGAACTTTTTCACAGACAGATGGAAGAGTAGTCATATCTGATGTGTGGATAGTGATGTTGCCACCCAATCAATCATTGGCCTATTGATGGACAGATTGCATGATTAGGTAAATCTGAATGTCACCTTCATACACATGATAGTGGTCCATTGACTAGAAACAAAAGATGTACTAGCTGTTGTTGTGTGTGGGTAAATGCTCTGAGCATATTAGGCCCTTATATGACTGATAATCTTTTTTCTCAGGAGGACAATGACTTAGATACCTTGGTCCACAATGTATTTGCAATTCTTTCAATCATCACTATTGATACATGTGTAGATGACGTGTTTAGACTCTTTAATCTAAAAAGAATTAGAATGTGGCAATTAGAGGAGTTGCATGATTACATATACTCATTTTGCATGTTGTTAACTATGTGACATGAAGTGGTTATGGCTTGTGTACACCAGGCTGTCCAGAGTATACTATACAATTTGTTTCATTGCCTCGTACATGACATGAGGCTCATTTCTTAGTATGTGTTGAGTTTGTTTATTTCAATTGTGGACATCAATGTCACATTTCTGAAATATTGTTTGATTGTTGCTTGACTATGTTGCTGTGGATATGGACCCTGTAGCATGTGGCAAAGTTACTTTGTCATGGAATGGTCAGTGTGATAGGTTTGCTGATATCATGGTATTGTAGGTGTGAGATAGGCAGTTTATCCAAAGCGTAAAATGTTTTTATAAAGGGACATACATTGTATCTTGTTGTGACATGATGTTAGCACTTAACTGGTACAACCTGGGGGTTTTGGTCAACTGGATGTAATGTTGCTGATAAGTAAAGTATGATAGAAGTGGTAAGTAGGGAATGTGATAACCATACCTCACTTTGGGGGTCATTCTGACCCTGGCGGTCATGGACCGCCAGGGCCAACGACCGCGGGAGCACCGCCAACAGGCTGGCGGTGCTCCCATGGGCATTCTGACCGCGGCGGTACAGCTGCGGTCAGAAACGGAAAACCGGCGGTGTCCCGCCGGTTTCCCGCTGCCCTGGGGAATCCTCCATGGCGGCGCTGCAGGCAGTGCCGCCATGGGGATTCCGACCCCCTTACCGCCAGCCTGGCTCTGGCGGTTTTGACCGCCAGAACCTGGCTGGCGGTAACAGGTGTCGCGGGGCCCCTGGGGGCCCCTGCAGTGCCCATGCCACTGGCATGGGCACTGCAGGGGCCCCCTAACAGGGCCCCACCAAGATTTGCAGTTTCTGCCAAGCAGACACTGAAAATCGCGACGGGTGCAACTACACCCGTCGCACCCCTTCCACTCCGCCGGCTCCATTCGGAGCCGTCATCCTCATGGAAGGGGGTTTCCCGCTGGGCTGGCGGGCGGCCTTCTGGCGGTCGCCCGCCAGCCCAGCGGGAAACTCAGAATCACCGCGGCGGTCTTCTGACTGCGCAGCGGTATTCTGACGGCGGGACTTTGGCGGGCGGCCTCCGCCGCCCGCCAAAGTCAGAATGACCGCCTTTATGTTTTGCAGCATCAGCATCAACAGGCGAAGGAGACGGGGTAGCTGATGGCCCAGGGACCGTTAATCATGAGAACACTGACAACGAGGGACCCAGTGGCCAGGAGGGTGAGGGGAGTGCCATGGGGAGACCAGACCCTGTACATCATCCTTGGACCACTCTTCCATGCCCCCTCCCTGGCGGTGTAGGGGCCATTTGGGACTACCCCAGCAACATCTCTGTCTGCCAGCCCCCTTTCTATCACCTCTGTCTCCTTCGCTGCAGGCACCTCTGCCCCAGCCCTTGTTAGCCCTGCTGCCCTCAGTGAGGAGGCTAATGGCCTCCTGAGTTTAATCTCTGTGGGTAGGTCGACCATCATGAATGTCATCCAGGGACTGGCAACTCATATAACAACAGAGTAATGCGTTCCTGGAGGGCATTCAGTGTGCAATGGCTGGCCTACAGAGATCTTTTTAGGCTCTGGTCTGCACACTGACGGCAGCCAGTCACTCTTTGCCTACCACCCCTCCCTCTTCCCAATCCAATTCCCCCCTTCTCCGACCCAGCCACAGCACACGAACAGACAGGCATGCATCCAACTCAACATCCAAGGGTAGTACAGACAAACATAAGCACTACAAGACACCACCGGCATACACACAAGCAACATCCACCTGCATACACAGCAACAGCCACTAGCTGCCCTGAAACCACCCCTAGCATCACAGACACAACACCTGACACACCACAGACACTACACCAACATTCAGTTCTACAGCCACCCCACCTACCCTAACTACAGACACCACCACAGCAGACCCTCAGACATCCACCCCAGTCACCACACCCACGGACACCACAACCACAGACACGCCTACGTGCAGCATATCTATCTTACCTGCAGACAGCCACCCACCCACCATGGCATCCCCAGCACCTGCAAACCCTTAGCCCAAGACACATAAAAGCCCTCACTCACCTACCCAACAGACACCTACCACCCTCAAGTATACCTCCCACAAACACACACCCAAGACATCCACACTAACACCTCTGACAAACACTCCCTCTACCTTCACACCCAAACCCTCTTGTTATGACCATCCTGTGTGTCCAAGAAAGCTTTCCTCTATGAGTTTAACATATTCCCTACTGTTCTCTCCCTGTGACATCCCCAAAAGAGCAGTTTCCCTCCCCAAGGACATCCCTTCCACTTCCAAAGCCTCCCTGCCCCCCTGGAAATACCCATGCCCCTCCCCCGCCAAGAAGTAAAACCCTTCCAAGAAGACTTAACCCTCCCGCAAGCCAAAACCAAACCCCACAAGCCTCAACCCTTACCCCCCTGACCCAGCCTAAGCCCACACCCTCCCTCCGTTACCACCCACCAAAAGTTCCTGAGGTGCCTGTCTTCCCCCTTGATGCCCCTACCTGTGGAGGTTACATGGCAGTCAGAAGTCAAGTTGCAGCACCACTTTGTGCCTTTGGTGCAATTGACATTTTTTCATATGGACTGGCCAATGGCCTTGCACTTTTCTCTGTTTTGAAACTATTAGAAATATATTGTGACCAACCAGTTTTTGGTTTTCTGGTTACATCTTTGCCCTGCATTTACTTTTCTAGGTTTGAGTTGTTCCTGGCTGACATTGGTTGTGACCCAGTGTTTGTGTGTGTGTGTGTAGTGCTTGTGCTTCCTATGTTGTTTGGGCAGTGAGTGATGTTGTGTGCAGTGTTTTTGTCCCCCAGGGATAAAGGGCCTGATTCTAACTTTGGAGGACGGTGTTAAACCGTCCCAAAAGTGGCGGATATACCACCTACCGTATTACGAGTTCCATAGGATATAATGGACTCGTAATACGGTAGGTGGTATATCCGCCACTTTTGGGACGGTTTAACACCGTCCTCCAAAGTTAGAATCAGGCCCATAGTGTGTATTGTGTGATGGGCATGTGTATGTTGCTGACATGTTGTTGTCATGGTATTGCGTTGTATTTGTGTTGACATGTGTTTCTTGTTGTAGTGTGTGGCTTTGTGTGCTTTGTGTGAATGTGCGTGTATTGTGCATGTTATGATAGGTTCGATGTACTGTGTGTGTGATGTGAGTGTTGATTGCTAAGTTGTATGAGGTTGTTATTGTGTGTGTTCATTCCCAGTTTATTGTACATTGCGTTGTATGTGTGATTAGTCCCTGGCCAGTGTTGGTTGTGATTATTTGACAATGTGGTTATGAATGTGCAGTTGTGGCGTAGTTGTGATATGTTGGTATGTTGTATGGGATTGTTTGAGACTAGGCCTGTGCTGTTTTGCCATTTGTAGCTATGTGTAGTGTGTGTGTGCTGACTGCAGTGTGCGTGCTGTGTATGTGTGGGTGTATTTGTTGCTGTATGTGAGTGTTTGTGTCACTGTACTTTTACGTGTGGAGAAGCCCTCACACCCCCCTCCCTATGGAATGTTATGTGTCTGTAGAAAAATTTGCCAATATACAAATGTAACAGGTGAATGTGTGTACTTACAGTTGCTGACATTCTCGTCAGCGATGATTCCGTTATCTTTTGGTGAGCAGGAGCGGCGGGATGGCATCTTATTGTGGTTCCGTGGCGGCTCCAGACAAGAATGGCTTCCTGGAGGTCAGTGTCTCCTCTTATCCAGTTCATTTCAACTTGGGTTTCCGTGGTGGTCCAACCCACAGTGGAAATGTTGACGGTGTAAAACCTCATAATGAGTCTGACAGAAACATGGTCTTCGCCGGCCTGTTGGTGGCTCCAATTGTCCGTGGTGGTCTGACCGCAGTGGCAGTGCTGGCATGCTTTGGCTGTATTCCGTTGACATCACTGTCAGTCTCATAATTTGGCAGTCCTCTCCGCCAGCGTGTTGGCGGTCTAACCACCACCGCCAACATGGCGGTCCTCAGACCGCCAAACTCGTAATGGGCCCCATAATGTGGTGCAAGGAGTCACAAAATGGCACACTGCAGGCATTGTGCCACTTTGTAAATTTGGCGCAGCAGAAAAGCCACCTTAGCATCAAAAAATGATGCTACGGTGGCACTAAGGTGTCGCAAGGAGCTTGTAAATATGACCCAGAGTGTTTCTGTGTCACTGGCACCGTGTTATATGACTGCTTTAACCATAGTTGATTGTGAACCCCTTCTGCACTAGGCCTATCCACACAAGTGAGGTACCATTTTCATCAAAAGACTTGGGGAAATACTTGGTGGAAGGAAGTTTGTGGTTCCCCTCGGATTCTAGAACTTTACATCACCAAAATATGAGGAAATGTGTTCTTTTAGCCTAATTTTGAGTTTTGCAAAGGATTCTGGGTGACAGAACCTAGTGAGAGCACCACAAGTCACACCATCCTGGATTTCTCTAGGTGTCTAGATTTTAGAAATGTACAGTTTTGCTAGGTTTCCCTAACTGCTGACTGAGCTAGAGCCCAAAATCCACAGCTAGGCACTTTGCAAAAAACGTTAGTTTTCAATATAAAAATGTAATGTGTCCACATTGCGTTTTGGGGTGTTTCCTGTCGTTGGCACTAGGCTTCCTCATGCAAGTGAGGTATCATTTTGATCAGGAGACTTGAGGGAACACAGAATAGCAGAACAAGTGTTTTTCCCAATTGTTTTTCTCTGCATTTGTGTCTTCCAAATGTAAGACAGTGTGCAAGAAAGAAGTAATTTTGAAAAATGCCCTGTAATTCACATGCCAGTAAGAGTACCCCCAATTCAAATATGTGCAAATAACCACTGCTTCTAAACTCCATATCTTGTTCCCATTTCGGAAATACATAGGATTCCTTGATACCTATTTTTCACTCCTTATATTTCACCAAATGAATTGTAATATACCTGGTTCACATTGAAAGCCCATTGCAAGGTGCGGCTCATTTATTGGCTCTGGATACTTTGGGTTCTTGGTTAACCTACACGTCCTAAATATCCCCACAACCAGAAGGGTCTAGCAGACATAACACTATATAGCTTTCATAAATTTGACATAGCTGGAACAAATTACACATGAAAACATATGCAAAAATTGATGTTTTTTAAAACTCAATTTGAATATTTTATTTGATCTTAACTGTTATTTTTTCTATACAAAAACCTTGAAGGATCTACCCAAATGACCCCTTACTGAAGTCAGAATATTGCCTACTTTTAAAAAATGTATAGATTTCCGGGATCCAACATTGTTTTTATACCCATATAACTAACTGGAAAAAGGTTGAAAGCACAAAAAATAGGAAAAATTGGGTATATCCCAGTAAAATGCCAAAACTGTGTTAGTCTCCCTGTTCCTGAAGGCTGAGAAGATGGGGTTTTGGCACTGCAAACCCTTTGCTGATGCCATTTTGCAGGGGAAAGACCAAGTGCTTCCTTCTGCAGCACTGTTTAACCATGTTTCCAAAACAAAAAACAAATTTTAGCCGTATTTTGGCTAATTTCTTCGTCCCCATCAGTTACTTTAAACCTTAGTATGGTATTTGGTGTGGGCCCAGAAGGGTGTAGAGCACACTCTACATCCACAGTAGAGAGCATTCCACTTCCACAGTCAGCTTTGAGGAAGTGCAACACTGTGAACAATCTCCTCTGATGGAGATGATTTCCTTCATGCAATTGTTCTGATACTTTTGTTACGTGTTACTTATGGTTTCTAAAAGGTGGGGTAGTATGGAACTTTGCAGCATTACAGGACGTCAAACAGTGGAAAGAATAACAGTATGAGGTATCTCTTCATTCGTTTGTATTTTGATTGCTTCAAGTTGTTTTCAGTGAATTTACTGAACATAGGCATTCCAATATTACTTTTACAGATATTTTACATTGAAATATCCAAATAGCAAAGGGAAAGCGTATGTATGTTCATGTACAAAACAGGTGTAACAACCTTTTTTTTTTACAAATGCTCTAGTTTAGTAATAGTAATGCATATAACATGCAATTTAAAATGGTTGGGCATCTTCCTTATTAAAATCTAAAAAACCTTTTCTCTGTATCACAAAATCTATTTAGCCTCATGCTAAAGAACTAACATTTTCTAAAGCACTATCATCTTTATCAAGATTTCTTTGCTAATATTCTTCAAGTTATGGGGAAGACCATACTATAATATTGACCAGAATTGTGATCTGTTAATCAACCAACCACACATGGAAATGCAAAATCAAGGCATCCTTTTATATCATCTGTGCACTCCTTACTCCAAGAATGCAGGCAAAAGTGCACTCAAGCACCTAGGAAGATTTATTCCAAAATTCATAGTGAGGCATCTGCAGCAGGGACGATGCAAGAACAGCAGTAACTTGTACTAGAAATTTGAATGAGGTGCAAAATATGACACATTCGAAAGCTGTCAACCAAAAATTGGTAAAGATTAGATATTTAGGCCCATATTTATACTTTTTTTAGTGCCGCATTTGCATCGTATTTACACTTGTATTTTGTAAGTTTGCACCGCTTTTGCGTCAAAAAATGACGCAAACGCAGCGCAAAAAAAGTATAAATATGGGCCTTAGTATGCTACAACAGGCAGAACAATTTGATTTCATCAGGCATGTAACTATTCATCCAGATCTTGTGGTTTTTGCGTGATCAAAAGATTTGATGGATTTAGTAAATAAATGGATAAGCATGGCCTCACAAGGCCCCAAGGCTGCATCGTTAATTTCCTGTGAGACAATCTTTAATCTTGCCAATTTATATGTAGCTATGTTTGTGAAACTATATGCAGTGTTGGATGCAAACCCAATATAAAAGTGTTAAATTGTTACATTGACCAATTGTTAAATTCAGAATGTGTTGAAGAGTGGAATGATCAACATGAAAAATTCACAATGCTATGGTCACAGTCTTTTAGGGACTAATATGCAAAAAATGTTTGTATGAACAAATATTTCAGTATGCAAGTTGAATTTATACTAACAGGTTTCCAGCATTTCAACACAAAACTTCATCTAATAACATTTGTGAAAGTACGAAGAAGATACTAAAAATGCTACAGAGTGGAAGGAGTTATCTTCTGACAGGTTTTTACTTTGATTGTTCCACTTACAATCTTTCTATGTCTATGAGTTTCTGAGGGGTCACTATGGCTTTGAATGTTCACAAATAAGGGAGCATTTAGAGCTTTGCTGACTCTGCCCATTGAGCATACACAGGTGCCTTTATATATACAACTCTTGTTATAAAATGTGCTGATTCAGCTCCAATTATTAACTTTAATATCTTACTATTTACAATGAACACAGATTTAGGGGGTCATTCTGACTCCCGCCGGGCGCGGTCACCGCGCGCCTGGCGGGAGCCGCCAAAATACCGTACCGCGGTCAGAAGACCGCGGCGGGTATTTTGAGTTTTCCCCTGGGCTGGCGGGCGGCCTTCAAAAGGCCGCCCGCCAACCCAGGGGAAAACGACCTTCCCACCATGAAGCCGGCTCGTAATCGAGCCGGTGGAGTGGGAAGGTGCGACGGGTGCTACTGCACCCGTCGCGTATTTCACTGTCTGCTATGCAGACAGTGAAATACAAGCGGGCCCTCTTACGGGGGCCCCTGCAGTGCCCATGCCATTGGCATGGGCACTGCAGGGGCCCCCAGGGGCCCCGCAACACCCCCTACCGCCATCCTGTTCCTGGCGGGCGAACCGCCAGGAACAGGATGGCGGTAGGGGGTGTCAGAATCCCCAAGGCGGCGCAGCATGCTGCGCCGCCTTGGAGGATTCTGACAGGCAGCGGAAAACCGGCGGGAGACTGCCGGTTTTCCTGCACTGACCGCGGCCAAAGCGCCGCGGTCAGAATGCCCTAAGGGGCACCGCCAGGCTGTTGGCGGTGCTCCCGTGGTCATTCGCCCTGGCGGTTTTTACCGCCAGGGTTAGAATGACCACCTTAGTCTTGCATGGACAAGGATTACATTGTTGTTAGGTGTGGTAGACATAAACAGTGACAATAATGGATTCACAGGATAATTAATACAAACTGTACTGTAATGTCCTTCAAAGAGTGCTTTATGGCATACAAATGTTCTTTCCATCTACAGAATTCCATAAAGCAGAGTGGTCTTGGATTCAGAGTGCAGACTGCCTGAAGCAAAATAATTTGGATGACTGTGGAGTTCATGTCATAGTAAATTTCTTTACTATCTCTGATAGACTCAGATTTGTAAATATGTTTCACAGCAATCAGGTAAGGCAATTGCTAGATGGTAAAGTAAACAATTACTTATACACCGGCAGAAAAGAGAAAGCAAAACATAAAAGTATGTGCAGAAAAATAGAGCAATACAGTCAATCTATGGTAAAGCCGTCAGTGCAAGACATAGAAGATAATATGAGTAGTTTTGATTCCTATTATTGTAACACAGAAGTGTGTAGTCTGAACTCATCAAGTCACTGTTCCATAGACCAAGACCATGAACAAAAACAGGTGCCATGTGTAATGTGCAGAAACTGGAATCACCAAAAGTTTGAAGGGCTTAAAAAGACCACCATATTTCATTTGTTCTGAATGCTAAAAGAACATATCATCAGATGTTTGAAAAACTAATCATAGGGCACCATCAGTCAGCTCTATCAATGCACAGCCAGCGCTGTATTGGTGTCTTGTGTTGTTCCAGTATAGATGTGATATACAATTCAATGAAGCTTTTTTGCAGTTGGTTATGTTTATGAAAATTGACAAAACAGGCTTTGATTTTTTTCAGAATCTTTCACAAATGAGTAACTCTGTGCGTGGGTAGGTTTTAGCTGAATATTAATTATTTTCTTGCCATGCAAGCAAAAATCTAGTGGACTGATTGCTTGTAAATGTCATGTCTGGGCTGGACGGTGTGATAATATTATTTTTGTGATTCCGTGCAGTTCTGTACTGGTAATGCTTCCAATTGCTTTCAGGAAAAAGTAATAACTTATTTGAAAAAGATGATGTCAATACAAACATTTTGAGAGGATTGAGAGGAAGACCAGGCAAATTTTCATGAAAAGACAAATAAATATTCACAGGTTTACGTATTGAAAATCAGAACAACCAAAAATTGCCTGCCAGTTTAATAGGATCCCACTATAAACCTTTCTTATCTTATCTTTTACACTTTTGTTTATTAAATTAAACTATTATCATCATTTTACTGAAAATAAAGAGATTTGAGCACTATATATATATATATATATATAGGGGGTCATTCTGACCCTGGCGGCCGGTGACCGCCAGGGTCACCGACCACGGGAGCACCGCCAACAGGCTGGCGGTGCTCCCAAGGGCATTCTGACCGCGGCGGTTCAGCCGCGGTCAGAAAGGGTAAACCGGCGGTCTCCCGCTGCCCGATTGAATCCTCCATGGCGGCGGAGCGCGCTCCGCCGCCATGGGGATTCAGACACCCCCTACCGCCATCCTGTTCATGGCGGGAAACCCCTGGGGGCCCCTGCAGTGCCCATGCCAATGGCATGGGCACTGCAGGGGCCCCCGTAAGAGGGCCCCACAAAGTATTTCAGTGTCTGCTTTGCAGACACTGAAATACGCGACGGGTGCAACTGCACCCGTCGCACCCCTGCAACTACGCCGGCTCAATTCTGAGCCGGCATCCACGTTGCAGGGGCATTTCCGCTGGGCCGGCGGGCGCTCTTTTGGAGAGCGCCCGCCGGCCCAGCGGAAATGTTTGAATGGCCGCCGCGGTCTTTTGACCGCGGTGCGGTCATTTGTCGGCGGGACCTTGGCGGACGGCCTCCGCTGTCCGCCAAGGTCTGAATCAGGCCCATAGTGTTGACCCCAATATACGTTTTTTTAAATTAAATTTAATAATAAACTTGTTTTAAAAACTAGATGTCACTTCTAAACTTTTTAATACATCATTATTTAAATTCATTAAATACATTTTAACCTTATTTACTAAATAGTAAATACAAATGAAAATATCAGTGTTGGCAGGTAATTTTTTTAAATGATTGTTTTAAAAGTCATATTATGAAATAAATAACTATATTTAAAATAATGTATTATTTAAAACACATTTCATTTTATGAGTTGCTGTTTTGAAACTTTGTGTCATATTATATCATAGTTAATATACTCAATTAATTTATGCTATATATTTAAATAATTCTATTATTATTTCCTATAGATATTAACAGTCTATAATTTTTCCTGGTAAATATAGTGAATGGTGCGTATCAAAACTTTAGAAAGTTGTCTGTAAGTGTCGGAGTAAGTATAGATGTTAGCAAATATAAATGTGTAATTTTACTTTTTTGACACAGGCCCATAGTGTTCCAGTATTACTGTTAAATAGTTTTTAAATATATTTCTAAATATTAATAATTAAACAATTAAAAATGTAATTATTGTTAACAATTGTAGTCTCTGGTAATAACACAAACAGACCATCACCAAGTATGCTCTAGTTAGTTTATTCTATATCATAAAAGGACTCAAGCCATAGCCAAAGACTAACAGGACATATCAACTCTTCTAACATAAACATTCAAAAAACATAAACATTACACGATTCCTATAAAGCCAGAGTGCTAATCTTCAATGCTACAAAGACATACACAATTAAAAGTACTTTTCTGAACACAAATGAAAAAACGTATATCTGTTTTTTTTTGTTTTAATATAAACTTCGTATTTTAGAAAAATAAATAAACAATCATCAATGGTATGAATTCTATTGCTCATTTGCAGAGAATGTATGTTCCAAAGAGGAACGGGTGTTGGGAGGGATTGAAATAGGTAAGTTGTCTTGGGAAGTATATTCATTTGATGACATTGATCTGCCCCAGCCAAGACATGCAGAGTGGCATTAGTCCATTTCTCTACGTGGGTAGCGCTATTAAGATTCAAGTAATGGATGGACCTACAGGGACGAATGGAAGCAGGTGAGACTCCAAAGTTTGTGACTCCTGCATCTGGGAGCGTGATATTCAATATTTGTGATTTTTATTTCTTGGCCTTAAAAGTGAAACAGACCCAGGGATCTGAAGGGTTTGGGCAAGGTGAGAAGCAGGCGTTGTGTGATTCGGCACTAACAGAAACACCACTCACCCCTCTTGTGGCTCTGATATGGATGGCCAGATGTTCAACCAAAAGAGCTTGAGGGAGAAAAGAAATCCACGCCTGGTTCCCCTGTATAGGTAAAAAGTAGAGGAGTGATGCCATTAACCCTAACTGAAGCTGTAGAGGTTTTGTATCCTGCAAAGATCCAGGCCTTCATTTTCAGATCCTTCCATCATTTGTATAAGACCACTTCTAGGATCACTCAGCTGAGCTGGTCAAATTCTTTTTTGGCATAGAATAAAATGCTAAAAGTTGGAATAATTTTCTTTTGCACTTTTTCAATTCGGTGGCCTAGGCTCTTGATATTATCAAAATCCTGTCTAGAGCAAATTAACCAAACTCTGTCAGGGTTTATTAGGAGGGGCAAGAGAGGCTCTAGGTGCATTGTCACTAGTTTGGTGAAAAGCTCTACATTTGTGTTGAGGAGCACTATAGGCCTGTAGAACATGCACTGTGCAGGGTACGTGCCTGGTTTGTGAATTAATATTATTTCAAACCCATAGTGGGGGAAAGGTCTGTGGATTCTGTGAACAAATTGAAAAATGTTCTCATGGGTTCACCCACCAGAGTCAAGAATGTTTTGTTGAGCTCTACAATCTGGAGCTGGGAACTTCCTTAACAGCATAGATTTTAGTGCTTGTCCTAAATCTGAGATGTCTATGGGGGACATGAAGAAATCCCTCTGATCAGGGGTGAGGCGTGTCGAATTACAGTTTACAAGGTAGCCAACTATGTAAGCTAGACGTTCCTCTTCCATCTCATCTCATACAAGGACTTATAGAAGATTTAAAAGGCTTCCTGTTTGTCTCTTGCTTTTATTGACCAAGACCCAGACCTCTTTTTTGCCTTGGTAATATGCATCTTAGCCCTTTGAAGGTCTATTTTTCTTGACAATCGGAATCCCATCTTATTATCATATCATAGATGAGATGATTTGATTTGAGCAAGGTCCCCTCTGCCTGATACATTCTGTGCGACTTGAGCTAACCTTTGTCGTTGGGACCTCCAAGTGGGGGTTAGTTTGCCTACTACTCAAGGGATTTGATCTCAGCAGTGAGTCTGTTGTCCACTAACTTTGATTCTGTCTAATTCTATGTTGTTAATTACCTGACAAGCATCCTTGAAAGGGTCCCTTATAGTATGCAATGGCAGGTTGGGTAGAGAGTTTAACTAATATATTGATTGAATGTTGATTCTAAGGATGACCTACTCATCAGATCTCTCAATGTGCTCAATTTCATATGCTACCTAGAGTTCTCCAGGGATGGGGCGCAGTGTTCCCCTCAGGGTATTTTATCTGTGTATGCTCTGAGATTGAGATGTCGCATTCAGAATCACATCTTTGAAGGTGCGTATTAACATATTAATGAGTATGAAATCAAAATGCGGTCTGTATGGGAGTATGTGGCATTCACAGGGGAGTAAAATGAGAAGTTTTGTAAGTAAGGATTTAAATATCGACAGGTGTCCAGTAAGACGTATATGTTCAAGAGTTTAGAGGGAATTTCATGATGGAGTATCTGGATTTTAATACATCATTCTTTCGTATCTCTGTTGACCTTCACCTCCCCCTTAAGTATGTGAGCTTTACAGAGCATAGCCACTCCGGCTACCTCCCCTTTGTGTGAGGCCCTGAACTGGTGTGCTGTATGTGCAATTGATCACTCCTGAGAAGGAGTCTCTTTTATTAAGGTAGCTTTAGACTTGCCACTGCTCATTGAAAGAGCTCAATCCACTGACATTTCGGGAAATTAACTTGAAAAAGCAGGTCTTTGAACCCATTGATGGTGTGTCTCATAAAACAGCTTTCCGTAACACCCCATTTGCCTGCACTCTCCTCGCAAAAAACACGAACAAACTCTGAACAGCAAACCAACCAGAACTGTTTAATCACTGTAGAAAAGTGCCCTTTATTGTATAGTCACTCTCGCACTTGTTGCCCCAGTGCTAATGGTTATGACTCTGAAAGTGCACTGGAGCCTGCTAACCAGGTCCCAGTTCCAGTGCTTTCTCCCTAAAACATGATGACTGTAAATTGGTATCCCCAATTGGCAAGGACTTGAACCCCCTTATAAGTCCCTAGTAAAGGTTACCAGTGGACCCAGGGCCTGCCATTGCAGACTGCAGGAAAAGTGTAAACTGCTCCAAATCAACTTTGCCCTCACCATGTGTGGAAAGGTCACTGCACTGCTTTTAAATATATGCTAGTCACCCTGAAGTAGGCTTCCTAAGCCCAGGAGGCAGGGTGCATTATACTAAAGGTGTGGGCTTGTAAGTGCAAGCTTATATGCTTCTATAGTTGCCTTTGCCATTAAAGGGTACTACAAGTCATCAGAGGGACATTGGTGAACATGGACTGGCACCTGGGCATCTCCTGTTAAAGTATGTCATGTTTGGTATGAAACAACTTGTCTAATTAAACCCGACTCAAATCCGAAGTCGGATTTGATGTGACATGCACCCATGTGGCTATCTTAGAGGTTGCCCAGCTGGTTGCCCTAGCATTTCTTGTGCCGGGCTGACACCCTTCAGCTGCTGCCACCAAGACAGGATTCTGACTCCCTAAAAGGAAGTGTGAACACTCCCAGAAGTGAGAAACTAAGGTGTCACCTCCCCCGCTGGCTAGATGGCTAGTGACGTGGCACATCAAGGTGTTGAGCTTGAAAGAGTCCATCTCTGATATGCAAGTAGGCTGTCACCAGATGAGGACAAAGCTATCCCTCTGACCGTCAGGCACATTTGCACCCACGCAGGAGGGAAAAGTGAATACTCCCTCAGAAGGCAGGCAACAGCTCTGAGATAGGCTACCTGGTGCACAGTCAAGGATGGGTTCTAGCATTTTGAAAAGTTGCAAAATATAGGGTTCTATGTAGAAAAAGATGACACGAACCCCAGGATGTGGTCACTTCAGGGACGGATTAGCTGTTGGAGCTAGTAGCCAATTGGCCACTTGCACCCACACCCCAAATGCCCCTAAAATCTAGGAATTAGGGGAACCCCAGACACCAGAAGCTCAGATCTGATTCAACTTGCACACAAGGACAAAGGAGAAACCCTAGCCTGTGACTTCAGGACCTGCACAAAGAAAGGGTGTGAAACTCTGCACTTGTGGCAACCACTCTGCAACTGCACAACTGTGACTCATTTTGGGTCAGAGACTGGTTCCAAATTGTAAATGAACCTATTTGAGAACCTAAGGCATCACCCAAAAGCAGATGGTCCAGTACATTGCGAGAAATGTAGTCTTGTCTTCCAGCAAGTTTGAGGCTGCTACTGTTTTCCCCTGAACTCCAGCACATCAAAGTCTCTATACATGGTGTTTGCTGATTCCAAGGCTTGTTGGTGGATAGCCAGGATATCACCACCTTTTCTCGACATTGCGACATTGCGCCTTGAGGGAACCACGTAGTACTTTCAACTGCCCATCTCAGTGGCCCCATTGTCAAGCTTTTGCATCTGTTTCCTCTCCTGCACTGCCTACGTGGTAAAGCCAGCACCTGCAACTCCCTCATCCAGCACCAAGGACAGCAGGACCACTCTGCACCTTGGCCCTACAAGACAGGTAACGTTTTACTGCCTGGTAAACCTTGGTCCAGGGACCCTCCTCAGCTTAATCTCCAGTGGGTTCCGCTGAACTCGACCTGTAAATGACCGAGTTTCACATGTGTTTTTCAGCAACCCAATTTCCTGTTTTTAGCACCAAGGATAACGGAACAACTCTGCATCTAAGAGCTAGGTGAAAGTGTACTAACTGCTGAACCCTGGGATCCGTATCACCTTGACTCCCAGTGGTTTCTAATGTGCAATGGACTCAATCTCCAAGTGTTCATTTGTCACTACCTGTTTACTCTATTGGCTGCAATGTTAAAGTTTGAAAGTGGTGAGGTGCACTCATTTATTTTTCATTTTAAAATCCATAACTCCAGTTATACGGAACAGATTGTGTTTGTCTTGGTGTCTAAATTTATGTAAAAACCTGCTATACTTTTATAAATTGGTGTTGGATTCCTTTCGAGTTGTATCAATTACTTATCATCCATGTTGATACTCTAAAATCCTTAATACATGTTCCTCTAATACAGCCTGACTGCTCTGTGCCACACTAAAAGGACTGAGCTAGGGATTTATTATTGTGAATCCAAAGGTCCCAGTTTGGGGCATTGTGTGAGTATTGCATAGTGAGACCTAACCAACCTCACTACATAATACTCCATTTTCCTACACTCGCAACTAGGAAACCTACAACACTGGAAGGGAGAAACCTCAAGGGGAAAGAAAGCAGGCCATTGTTCAGGGGTTAAACTTTAAATGCCTAGAATAATTTATATGAAAGTGCTTACCTGCTCCCCTCTCTCAATCCCAGCTCCTACGTCCCTTTCAGCTGCTGACATGGTGGGTTATGAGCTGCACACTGAGCAATCTCCTAAGGTCCAGCCACCTTCGGAGACTTTCTGCTACAGTCTGTCTTTTTGCCTCTGCCCATCTTCTACAGGTGGGAGATAACATCATCATGGTCCTCTGCACTGCTTTTGTAAGGATGATATTAGGACCTGGGCATGTGCCTGATTGTCCACCCTTCAGGACATAGTTTCTGCCATCCTATAGGGGCATTCTGTTCTATGTCTGTGTATTGTGTTGTCTTCCTTGGCAAGGCGACCTAGGAGCACTATGGCTGTTAAGGGAGCGCATAGCCTTATGTTTTCCATTTCATTGAAATGTTAGCCTAAAGAATGGCCCCATAGATACCTCAAGCAGAGATTGTTAAGGTAATCAGTTACTGGACAGAAGTGTATGCACTTTTTCAGAGTCATGATGGGGAGGTCTTGAAACAGTTGTATGGTACATCTCCTGAAGTTCACATCCCATTTCTCTCTGGCAATCCTCATGAGGTGTTCATTTTCCTTGAAAAAGTGATGATGTCTATTGTAGTGGACACAGCAGTCACACTATGCATGCAGCCCAACCTAATGGGATGAACATCTGGAGAACCTCTGATGGTCTGTAGGAAATCCTACCTGAACCCCTGGATATCATCGCCTTCCATTTCCTTGGGTGTCCCTACGATCCGGATATTGTTTCTCCAGCTTCTGTTTTCTAAGTTTTCCTGTATCATTTTGAGCTCAATGTTCTGTTCTTTCAGTGACAGAATGTTTTGCAAGGGAAACTCCTGGTCTTTTGTGAGAATGGTGGTGGTGCACTCTACGTCGTTGATTCTGGTGCCTAGCCCAGTGATTTTACTGTGTATTTCCTGAATGTATTCCATAAGGTTAGTCTTGATGGAACCAATTTGAGAGTAGATCTCAATGAGGAAGCATTCCATGTACTTCAGGGTGCTAGGAGCCACTGAATGATCTCTATTGTCAGTCGGGCCTCCACTTTCCTACCACCAGCCTCCTTAAGGAGCCAACTGTGACCAGATGCCTGCCAGTAAATGTCCCCTTTGGGAGTAGCCACACATCACTGACAGATTCTTCGTTTGGTGCTATAGTGATGGGTAAGTAACCCAGACGTACATGTGGAAGGAAGAAATGAGGGCCAAACTATAGTGGGCTATGTGGGACCAGTCATCTCCTCACCTGTCCCATGAATCACTAGCTCTTTGCAGCAAGAGATATCTCACTTTCCCCTAGGCACCCCCAGATCATGCTACAGTGCCAGTTCCAGAAAGCAGCATCCCATCTGCAGCACACAGGCCCTTAGCACCACCAAGAACATCACGTCATGCCCCCTCAATGGGTCTGTGACAACCAAGAAAACTGGTTGCATCAGTAATCACCTACCATGGCTGGGTCCAGCAGGCCTGCTGCCTAAAATCAGGAGCAGCAGATGAGGCTGATCAGCAAATCAAACCATGCCCCCCATCCCCCGGCTCCACCTCAAGGTGAGTCCATCATGGACCTCATGGGGACTTGGGCATCAACATATCCTATGTCAGTATTTACAGTCCAGGCTCTTGAGGTTAACAAGCCTGACTGCAGCGGAGCAATGTACAGGGGGGCCGCAACTCAATCTCAATGTTGCTTTCTGCTGATTGAGAGCAGGGGCAGGTTAGAAACTTGAGAGCAGGCTCAGCTGTACTTCACTAGCAGAAACAAGTAAGGGGGCATAGGCTTCATCATCGATGCATCCTGCTGAAGGATAGATTCAAGGATCTATTGCAGGGGCTAGTTAAGCGCCATTAGTTTGGACAATTAGTTTGGACAATGTGCTCTAGAGCTCCCCAACCAGTACACTTAGGACCTTATGTAAGTTGAACCACTCTGTGTCTTTGCAGGGCAAAAACATGCTAAATGAATGACTAATATACATCAAACATAAAAGGAAGCTCATGGCCTGAAATTCCCAATCCATGAAATCCGGAGTCAAATTATTTTACCTGGAAGGGGAACTAATAGAAAGGGTTTATTCCTTTACATATCTGGGCATCACCTTTGCTGCTTCATGAACTCCTAACCATAGGAAACTCCTCTAAAAACACAATTACCATGGGTATGCTTTGCTTTACCAACTGCTTTGGAGGGGGCATGTTATCCTACTTGCCGTACCACTATAAATAGCTGTGCTGCAGCTGTACGTGACCCACTAATAATCGGCAGAAATCCACATTGGTATAAAACATCATATCCTATAAGGTAACCCATCACATTTCATATATAGGTGAAATTATCTCCACATGCACACTATGTGATTGTCTACCAACAAGGTGGTGCGGAATAATACCATTAAAAATATTCTAATAGATAAACAATATCAATTGCTAAAGAGAGTTACCTTTCACTTTGCATTCACATATAAGCATTAAACTACACTGCCCCCCTTTTAGTACAGCTTCCATTTGTCATAGGACCGCTAGGTGACAGCTAATACAGCCTTCCCTAATTTAAGGGTGTCATTGCTCTTTCCTTCATAGGACTATCATCTGAGTCATGGCGGTCCTGGAAAAGCAAATAATCAAATGTCCCACGATGATAGGTATGAAACTCCCTGTGTACCAAGGACATTTATCTTTTGTTTGCAGCAAAATGGCAGTCTCCATTCAACAGTGATAAAAGTGCATTGGCAACACTAGTGGATGCACTTTCAACAATAAGTGAATTAATAATTTGTGCAGATAGCTGCGCAAAACTGAGTATCCTGGTGCTAAAGCCAGTAGAGTTCAGTGGATGAGCTGAGGATTATTTAAGAAACAGAGACAATAGCCAGGTTTTGATAATTTTACTGTAACCGGGCGTCTACCGCCTCGGTTACTCTTCATCGCCCCGAGCCGACAATCACATACCCCCGGGGCACTCAAGAGAGAAACAACGTTGACGGACTGACGTCAGACGCGGGATGTGCCGAAGGAGAGCCTGAAATTGACGACGGACCCCGGACTACGTCGTCGGAGAAGCAGGAAGGAACCCTGCCATCGAGGACCGCGAGGAAGGAGATGCCGCTATTGCCGCAAGACGAAGATTTCCAGGAAGCCCGCGACGGGAACCCGAGGGAGCCAGAGGACGGAGAACCACTGTACCGGCGGCAGAAGAACTTCGAGGAGAAGCCGGGGAACCACGGAGGGGCCCGCCACGTCCCAGGAGGGGCGTGGCATTCTCAGGTACGATCGTACCTTAAGCTTTCTTTTCTGCCAAATTGGTTCCCGGGTAGGGGAAAGTCTACGGGGGCTGGAGGGAGAAGTAGGGAAAGGTGCTGCAAAGAAGGGGATGTACTTTGAGCCCTAGAATCAATTAATACCACAAACAACTGTGTTAAAACACCTCCCCCAGCTGTAAAGAGACACAGAGAGAGAGAGAGAGAGAGAGAGAGAGAGAGAGAGAGAGAGACCCTAAAAGAAAGAAAGAGAGAGAGAGAATACTCACGGGAAGGTGAATTCACTAGAAATATAAAATACCCAACCACAACCCTGCACCCCCCCTCCTCCCACTACCCCTACTAACCATCTTAAAACCCCGTAAATCTACCTCTGCACTTACCTATTGTTCCATTCTTTCTGTTTTGGGGAAACCAGTCCATCATCACGGGAGAGAAGAACAGCCCCTATTCCACCCATGGACAGACTGGGTTGAGACCTCCAACAGAAACACCTAAAAGAAAGAAAAGAGCCCTGGTGACTTCACTAACAAGCAACCAAGAAAACCCAGTAAAGTGCTAAAAAGGAACTGGAAAACCCTAACAATAAAGAAATTATCCAACCAAAACCCGGGGCCTATAGCATTATTCCAATATCCATCCCATGTAGACATAGAACCCATTACATTTACATAGGGAGGTTTCAGAGGAGACAGCTCAAAAGTGCAGGGAAATGGAATTCCAGACCTTGGGTTTTGGTTGGGGTTTTAGTCTTTTTTCACATTGGTCTCACTCACTGCTTTCTAACACAGGCACCTCAGTACCCCACATAAAAACATATTCTTTAGCACATGAGAGCTATAACCAATTATGATGTTAGTTATAGCACAGCACAACATTTTGAGAGACTGTCATTATAGCATATGGACAACAGTAAAGTTCTTTGGGATTGACTATACTCACAAGATTCCAAAGGGAGGTGATACCACTTGCCAGGTACATATTGGAAGCAGGATGCCTTGCCCCAAGAAGGATGAACCTCAGCGAGCTACTCATTGTACCTTTGTAAATATCATGGTAAAATATTAGGTACATCTTCAGAGACCTTAGTTACTTCTTCTAAGGAACAAATTGTGTATGCATAAATGTTAAAGATAATTGTTTAACAATGTTTAAATTGAGCACCATCAATGAACGTTTTGTTACTGTTTACAATTGTATCTTTGATTTTAGGAAATTATTAAAGTACTGGAGCTGGACCAAGAAACGTTTAAGGAAAGCCAATTACTAAGGAAAACTCTATATACACTATGGCCCTCATTACAACCCTGGCGGTCAGTGTTAATGCGCCGTTAGTACCACCAACAGGCCGGCAATAAAAAAAATTGATTTTTTCACTGGCGGTCACAGCCATCAAAGACCGCCACTTTAACACACGGACTGCCAGGGTGGTAACAGCTGCTGGACTGGAGACTTCAGTCTCCAGCCTGGCGGCCGTCACAATCCCACCCTCGGGATTACGACCCGGCCTACCGCCATGGTTTTCATGCCAAACTTACCGCCATGAAGACCATGGCGGTAGTCACTATCAGTGCCAGGGAATTCCTTTCCTGGCACTGATAGAGGTCTCCAATGCCTCCACCCCCCTCCCCAATGCCCTCCCCCACCCTCCCTTCCCTGCCCCCCACACATATACACACCTGCACGTGCACCCATATTCACACATGCACACACGCATACCCACCACCACCCATGCATGCACACATACATATCAACACACTGCAACACACACCAACATACTGTGTCACACACATGCATTCAAAACACAAAACACTCACAATCACTCATTCACGCACACATTCAACATGACTCACACACGCATGCACACATTCTAAAACATACACACACCCCCACATACACACAAAACCCCCACCCCCTCTCCTGTCGGAGAACCCGACTTACCTGCTTGCAGGGGGTCCTCCGGCTGGAGACGGTCCGCTGCGCTGCTGTCAGCAGCAGCGTCCGCCAGCAAAACACCGCCAGGCCGTATCATTGCTCATGATACAGTCAGCAGTGTTTTGCTGGGGTGGCGGTGCTGCTGTTAGCAGCGCTGCCTTACCGCCGTGCGCCACCATGACCGTCGGCGGTGTACCATCAGCATTCTGGCGGTATACTGCCGGCGGTCATGATACGCGTAGATGGCTGGTAACCACGTAGGCGGTACGTTGGCGCCCGTCGCTGTGGCGGTAGGCGGCAGTTTCCGTCATTGTTGTAATGAGGGCCTATATATTTTACAGCTTGATCGGGAATAGTAATGACTAAACAACATGGAGGCAAGGGTGAAACTGTAAGGATTTCTTAAAAGAGCTGATGTGAACAACACATGCCAAAATAAGAAAGTCTTTCTTCTAGTTCTATAAATGGAATCTGATCTCCTTCCTTTTTTAAAATCAAGTGTGTTAAATTATAAATGATTTGTAACTACCAACACTATTCAACAAACATAATAAACACATGTAACTCGTTATCACAGTAACAACAAGCATGACTTTTGACGCATTGAACATTATTTTGCATTTTGGGTGATATCACAGATTAGCTAGTGAGTATGTCTTTTGTGTTTTTCATATGGTTTAAAGTGCACTTTGCTTATGGAATGGTCATGTGCACAAGACCTGTCAGGGTTGAAATGTGTTGTGTCCCCTGCCTCCCAGAATAAATCAAATTAAGCAAATTCTGCTCTGGAGTGGCTCATGTTTCTTCCTGTTTTACATATAGACTGAGCGGTATTTGTTATGTATCTATCTATCACTATCTTTATATAGAAAAAAGATAGATATGTAACAGATATATATATGTCTATATATTTTTTATATTTATATATATATAGATATATATATACATACATATGTATATATATATCTATATATATATATAAAACTTTGTGGTAGTTCTGCAGATTAGTATTGTATTGCAAGCAGAAAACATGCAATATGATTGGCTGGGGCAGTGCTCCCATAGCATGAGATCAAAACATGTGATTTGAGTTGCTTTCCGCAATATGAAAAGTGTGGTTGCCTTTTTATGACTCAGGGACTCAGTCCCTATGATGATGGATAAAACAAAAAAATACGGAATAAAAGAGCAGGTACCCTGGCTCCCTGGCCCTTGTGGGGATTTGCAGAAGAACACACCCTGGGGTCAAATTACAAAGATTTTAATTCTGTGGTGGTGAGGTACTTCAGTTCTACAGCGGGGCTCAGAGCAACTCTTATACATTTTGCAGTAGTATCACAGTACTGCAGCACTAGAAAAAAGGGGGTGGGCCTTGGGGCACCTCAAGACTATGGGGGTTGGCCAGCAATGGGTTCTTGGCTGCCCGTGGGGGTTTGGGCACAGGGCCTGGCTGTAGGCCTGGCTCTGTAGCCAAACCCACATTGCACACAGCCCAAGGCAGTGTGCGACGGGTGGCTGCAGCTTGCCGAGGTTTATTCACAGGGCCTGGCTGTTGACCAGGCCCTGCTGTTCAACCCACATTGTTCAAAACCAAAATCCATGTATGGCAGGTCAGAGGGGCACCCACAGGGGTTGGCCGCACCCAGGATATTGACTGCCCACAGGAGTTGTGCACTGTGCCCAGCCCTATGGCCAAACTCACTCTGCACACAGGCAAAGGCTGCTAATGGCACGTGGTAGGACTAGTTAGGTATAGTAATAAAATATTTACATTAATAGTTACATTAAAAAAAATTAGAAATTCACTGAAAAAACTAAGGGCAAATGGAAGTTATTGTTAGGTGTGATATTAATATCTTGATTTACATTTACAAAAAACCTGAGAAATTCACTGAAAGAACTATAGGTTAAAGTGGAGTTGTAGCTCGGTAAAACTGTCAGTTAAAAAGTTACATTACAAACTCAATAAACCACTGAAATTCCCCAATTATAGTTAACTGGAGAAACTATAACTGATGCCCTCTCCATGCACTGTTTACTGCTTCACATATTACATCACTCATGGCAAGTTCTATGACATAATTGATAACATCGGTGCGACATCTGAAATGTCATCAGTTATGACAGCAATGTGCATGGCTGGGGCACAGGTAATTCACTGTACTACAGCATAAAGGCACTCCTTTAAGTTCACTTGCAGACAAAAATTGGATTCAGAATGTCACGATTAGTTGGGTGTTATTGGTGATTGACACATTTTGGATGCCACAAAAATTAGCAAGTTTAGCAAGGGGGGCATGTAAATAGTAAAGAGTATAAGGTGCAAAGAAGAAGAACCCCAAGGGACTCAATGTGAGAGCATGAGTCTAGGAAACTGGAAGGGATAGCGAGATACTGTTGAGGCTCAGTTAGACGAAAAGTAGAAGATCCAGTTCCAAGTTGAACCACTGATCTCCGTGTAGGCCATGTAGTCCATTAGGGTAGGAGTGTGATAACACATCAAATGCCACCGAAAGGCTCAGTAATATGAGAGCAGTAGGAAGAACTTTATCTCGGAAACACCATATATAAGTCAAACCTACCGGCAGAGCTTCCATCATGATGTAGTGTTTTTGGAAGCTTCACTGTGTATTTTAATTAAAAGATTTGTATCTTGGTAACTGGATAACCTCTGGATAATGTCCTTTTGAAGAATTTTTTTGGGGAAAAGCAACAAGGAAAGAGACCTACAAATGGAAATGGTGGTAGGATCAGATGCACTGCTCCACCACAGACGAAGACACTACACTGACCATGGAAATCCCAGATCAAACATGATGCCAAACCACCATCAAAGAAACTTTCACCTACAGGCCCCCTGGCCCCACCACAGATTCTGCAACTCCATCCCAGACTTCATCACTCCATGGCCATCAACTCCAGATCCCCCGCAGACTCCTACTCGCACCGCATCTACAACCTAGGAGAAGAAGCTATCAGAGCCACACTCACAGAACTCCTCAACACATCTATCTTCACAACCATCATCCCCGGATCCTGGTAGCACCCCAAGGTCAATCAAGCCCCTCCTGAAGAAGCCCTCATCCGACCCCAGCGAGCTCAAGAATTACCACCCCATCTCCCTCCTCCCGTTCTCCATCAAGGTCTTGTAAAAGGTCATCAACCGCCAGCCCATGGACTACCTTGAACACCCAATCTGCTCGACCCATCCCTATCCAGATTCTTGCCCACTCACAGACCCTCAACCATATTGATCACAGTGACAGATGACATCAAGCGCCTCCTTGATCAAGGAGCCATAGCAGAACTCATCCTCCTCAACTTATCCGCGGCCTTCAACACCGTCTCATGCCACACATTTATCTCCAGACTCAACAACATCGGCATACAAAATGACACACTCAGTTAGATTGTCTCCTTCCTCTCCAACCAAATCCAGAGGATCCTCTTCCCTCCCTATGTCCCTATGTTTCCACACCCAAAGACGTCATCTGCAGCATCCTTCAGTGCTCCTCCCTCAGCCCTACCCTCTTCAGTATCTACATGACTCCACTGGCAGACATCACATGCACCCTCAGGCTCAGCATCGTCTCCTACACTGACAACACCCAGCTCATCCTCTCCCTCTCAGACAGTACTGCACAATTCAACTTCTAGAACACTATTACTGACATTGCCTCCTGGATGAGGACCAACTATCTATAGCTAAACTCAAATAAAACAGAAATCCTCATCTCCCCTTGGAACGACACGTTGTGGCCCACCGCCCTCAGTCCCCCACCCACACACAACAACCATGCATGTAACCTCTGAATCATCCTGGATACTCATCTGGTCATGAAGCAACAGATCACCCAACCCTCCTACATCAACAACCACCTCTTTCCACCTACCAACCTGAGACCTCCGCTCAGCGTCCCAGGCCCACGTTCCATGCATCTGCCGCAAATGTTACGAAGAGAGCTCTTTTCCCCACCTCGCTGCCAGATCCTGGAACGAACTCCTCATCCACCTGTGCACCTCCCCTTCCCTGAAGGACTTCAAAAAACAGCTCACAACTTGGCTCTTTGATTACCTGATGAGGTCAGCAGCACCCCCCAGTGCCTGGAGACTCCATGGGTGGAAAGCTTGTGCTCTACAAGTACCCTTGATTGATTGATTGATTGATTGACAGAGGTAAGGACTAACCAGCGGCTAAAATTTCCTTTTGGTAGTAGTTTGAGGAAACTAAATCAAAAAAGCTGGATTGAACTTTATGAATCAATTTGTGCTAGATCTTAAGAGCTGGTTTGTATTCATGTTTGGTCATCTGGTTGTAGTTGAAGTGCCACTGGTATTCAATATGTTTGTAGTTAGCTTTGAGCTTTGTTAATGTCTTATCAACCCAGGGTGCACTGGGGAAGGAAAAAGGTCAGTTTGTGAGCCTTCAGGCTGGGTTTTTTACAAAGTATCTGTGAGATCCAAATATTACATTTTATAGTGTCCCTGGCAATGTTCCCTAAGGGTGTGAAAGGTGTATTGTGTAGGGTATTGTTAAATACTTCTTCAGCACCTTTACTCCAAGATTTGGTCACCTTCATGTTGCCAGATAGAAGGGGGTTAGAGGAGAAACTATGAAGATTAAAGGGATAGCAGTGTAGTCTGTCCAGCTAAGAGGAAGTGAAGGTAGGCTAGAAACTGCTTGGTTATTGCCAACAGGAAGGTCTACGATGTAACAAGCAGAATGTGCTGGTGACTTATTAATTGCACCTGGTTCATAAGGAGAAGCCATTCAACCAAACGGGTCACTGGTTCATCCAAATTAGTTTCCATGTGTAAGTAAAAATCTCCAAGCATTCCAAATATCTAATAACATGTTGGCCAAGAATGTCCGCAAAGTTCTCTATGATTGGTCGGGAAGGACTAGAAAGGAAGTATATAAGGGCCCCGGTAAGTGAGCAGGATGGGTGAACATAGATGGGGAACAGGATCCCTTCAGCTTCAGAAAATGACATTTTAGTGAGAGTGCATGAAAAGCAGGACGGGTAGATGAAAGTGACACCACCACCTAGCTGTTGGGGCTTTGTGGTGAGCAATACTGTATCCATTTACTATGGCTAGAGAAATAAATGGAAGCAAGCTATCCTTCGGCCAAATCTCAGTCATTGATTGCTGCGCAATATGTGGGTAGAAATCTAACATTTAGCAGATAAATTGTGAGAAATTGGGTTGACATGGGTGTTAACCCTCATCAAGCAACAGCCACAATCCATGTCAGGATAAACTGAAAAAGTCACTAATTAACCTGTACTTAACACTCTGGTAGCTTGGCACAAAAGCAGTCAGGCTCAACCTAAAGGCAATGTGTAAAGTATTTATATAGCACACAAACACTTATTAAATGAAAACACAACTCAAGAAAAGTCCCACACCAATTAGGAAAAATACAGTAAATGTTAATAAATTATTTGACACCAAAGCATCAACAATCCAATTGGTACAACCAGAGATATGCAATTTTAAAGTTTTATGTAAAAAACAGTCCTTAAAAGCACAAAGTGGCAACTGTGGTTATCAGGTTGTGCCGGTCTGGGACCACACTACATGTCTAGGCTGACCGTGATGGAGCATAGACCAGATAGAGGGACCAGGTTAGACCCACTTAACAAAGTACCTTAAATCCTGGTTGCAGAGCATTACAAGATCCCACGTCTTGGATGCGTTCAGCAGAGGCAGTTGCGAGGAGTTGTGAGGCTGTGATGCGAGATCCTGTGTCATCATTGAAGATACTGTCGATGAGGGACTTGCAATGCAAAGTCCTAAGGTGAAGATGTGTCTGACACCAGTAGTTCTCAGAAAGCTGTGGCACTGTGCTGTGCAGTCCTGCGTCAATGTTGAGGATGATGTTGACAAAGAACTTGCGATGCAAAGGCCTGCGTCAAGGATGCATTGCACAGCTGCAGTTCAGAGAAGACTGCAGGTGAAATTCTGCGTCTATGATGCATCATGAGTGGTGGTTCCCGTAGGACCACAGTTGGGTTGGCAGAACACCTTTAGGCCCACCTCCAAGGGTTCAGGACTGGGGATTCACCACTTAGGGTTTCAGACTCACAGCAGACAGAGACCAGGTGCTGGGTTCAAGGTTGTTGGAGCCTTTTTTCTCCCTGAGGTTCTGATCAGGAGGCCAGTCAACTAGTCCTTGGAATCCCTTTGGTGGTCCTGGGCTCACGATGATTTCCCAGTCCTTTCACCCAGGCAGGAGGGCAGCAGGTAACAGGGCAGCAGGGCAACAGAACAGCAGTCTTTCTGGCAGAGCAGCACAGCAGTCCTTCCACAGGTCCAGAGGTGTATTGAAGAGCAGATCTGAGGGTTCTCATTTTAAACATGGTACCTTATTTGAGGTAGAAATTGTTTCTATAGACGTCCCCCTGAACTGCTTGAAGTTTCCTTCTTCCCCTGTTCTGGTTCCAAGCGGGCTGCATGAACAATGCAGGGGTGACAAGTGCTTTCTCTGAAGGCAGCGCACAGCCTTTTCAGTGCAAGTGGGACTGTGCCCAACGCCGCCCCCCTTCTTGTCAGTTGATGGTCTATCCAGGTACACCTAATCCCCCCGTTGTGTCACTTTCTGGGAGATATAAACAAAGTCCAACTGCCAACTACTCCCAATCATCTGACCCAGGTAGGCTGCAGGCACCAAATAGTTTAGGGCAGGAAAATGCCAAATTTCTAAAAGTGGCATTTTCAAAACTATAACTTAAAATCTACTTTTACCTTTAAAAAGGATTTTTAATTTCACTTGTTTCACAATGTTAGTACATGGGCTAGCAGTAGTCTCTCAGCTTGGTCTTAATTTGAATGGGTTTTCACAGGTCCTTGTTGTAGTACAATATAATAGCCCTACTGTCTTGCAATAACATGTTTGCAAACGCGCTCAGGCAACCCGTTGGTTAGGAGGTAGAGCACCCACTAAAGACCATAAGAGCACCTGAAACTCCACAATCATTTCAAGGTCTTGAAAACCTCTCTGTGATGATGTATGGTAGAGAATGATGTTGTGATTATGATTTTGTTTTATGCTGGAGAGTAGGCATTCTGACTTCCCCTTTCCTGTTGTCAGAATTTGGTCCACCAGTTCACTCATGGCTGGTAACTCTCTCAGGGTTCACGCCCCTCTACAATCCATTGTTGCCCATGGCCCTGGGCATCTCTTCATGTGTATGCTCTGGAATGCCCTTGTGATATCCCCAGTGTATCAGCAAGTGTAGGGTTCTGTAGGTACAGCATGGAAAGGTCAAATGGGGGAGCCCCTCTGAAAATGGATTGTTAAGCAAAACAAGGGGGCATATTCGCCAGTAAACGGTGCCAGAATACCTGCTGGCATTTCTGAAACAAGCGCAGTTCTTCAAACTCTGTCTTCTCAGCAGGGCTTAGTCTCATCCCATGAATCATTGGCTAAGTCCTCATTTCCTCCTTTGCAGACCTTCAGGTGTCAAACTCAGTTCTAATATTTGCTTGTTTTCTGTGGCGGCTTGGTGTTAGTTGTAAGGCTGCTGCTTTTGGTTTTGTTCCCAGTGCATGTCTGTCCAATTTCCCAGCAGTCATCAGGCATTCAGAGGGACAGTATGGGCCAGGTGCCAAGGTCATCATCTTCTTCTCACTGACACTGAGATGAACAGGGTTTATTTGTAATTGCTACAGAACTAACGTTTCAGATGATTCCACAGCACGTTTGCTGTTTGTGGCATCCACTTGGTGTCAGCAAGCAAACAGCGACTGTGCCCTGTCTCCATTTACATCACTTGAATAAGAAACTGAATGAACCTAAATGATATATATATAGTGCACTGTGATAACTAAAAAGCTATCATATTTTGGGAAAAAATCACTAACTTTATACACCATTATATGACAATTTTATAATAAAAGACAACACAGAGGGAAACAAGCATTTGTAATGCAATGGGTCTCACGTTTGCTCGAGTTAGACATATTGGCGCTGTAAATTCCTAACTGCACTTTTCTTACCATATATATTGAAAATGAAAAGTAAAACAGTTAACATAAGCGAGCCTGGTCAAAGCGCCATGGCTGCCATGAGCATGAGTGCAAAGGAGACACACAAAAGGAACATTTTTAAGTAAAACGGTTGATATCAGTGAGGCACTTCAAAACGCTATGACCGCCATGACCATGAGCGCGATGGAGACACACAAAAGAAAAAATGAGAAGTAAAACAGTTTACATAAGCGAGCCCATTCAAAGCGCCACAGCCGCCATAAGCGTGAGCGCGAAGGAGACACACAAAAGGAAAAAGAAGTTTACTCGCAGTCAAACACATTGACAAACGTGCAATTAGCCATGTAACAGGGACGGTCTCAAGGCAGTGACAAAACCGCCCCAAGGAGGGATAAGCATAAAGATTTACCAATTTTAACAAAGGATTTATGAAAGGTAAGCCCATGAACGAGTGAAAGTGATGGGCGTGAGGTGGGCGTGGTTAAAAGTCCATATAGATAGATAATCGTGGGAAAAGCAGCACTTGCGCATTAAATCTGATGGAGATATGAAAATAAAGTGCGACAGGCACGAGTTACTTCTGTAGACATGCAACTAATATTATGAAGGAAAATCGGATCAGCAGGTTCCACTGGAGCACCACCCCAAATCTCGCCTTAAACCTCCGGCAGCAAGCCCAGACACATGACTCTGAAAGAAACAGCGTGCTTGTTAATCTCTAATCTAGGACGCTTTCCAAGAACACTGCTTGTACCTCAGAACAGCACTGAGTACAATGGAGCACCAGCATTCACATCTGTGCTAAAACACATCTTCGCCCCAAAATATTGCCCTTTTTAAATGATAATTAACTTCCTGCACAGAAGCGAATTTCAAATACACAACTTTTTGGGACTTGATTTTACACTAAAACATAATATGAACAATATTTAAATACCCTTTTATCTGCACATGAAAAACCGTAGTAAAACACCAAGGGGGTTATTCTAACTTTGGAGGAGGTGTTAATCCGTCCCAAAAGTGACGGAAAAGTGACGGATTTACCACCAGCCGTATTACGAGTCCATTATATCCTATGGAACTCGTAATACAGCTGGTGGTATATCCGTCACTTTACCGTCACTTTTGGGACGGATTAACACTCCTCCAAAGTTAGAATAACCCCCCAAATATGACTCTCAGAAACATGAAATACTTTACCACCTGAGTGGAAACAAAAGGAAACAAGACAAACCAATAAACAAGGGCGAAATAACCAATTTCACATTGGGGACAGAGGGGGTTATTACAACTTTGGAGGAGGTGTTAATCCGTCCCAAAAGTGACGGTAAAGTGACGGATATACCACCAGCCGTATTACGAGTTCCATAGGATATAATGGACTCGTAATACGGCTGGTGGTATATCCGTCACTTTACCATCACTTTTGGGACGGATTAACACCTCCTCCAAAGTTGTAATAACCCCCAGACTCTGCTGCTACATCAACGGGCTTTCTAATCAAGCTTTTAACAGAAGCAGGACCCCCAGCAGCAACAAAGCGCTATCAGATGTGCAGCGGATGCAATTACATGAGGCCAGGAGCGTGAGGACCCTCTTCAATTTTTCATATCCAAACACGGGTAAAGGAGGCATTATGGGCCGTGGCAACGGGCAACATTTTTATTGAGAAAAATGAACTCTTAAAATGGAAGAAATCTATCAAAACATACTTCAAGACCCTTAAAAAAAATTTAAAAACAGACAAACTAGGACTTCGTTCACCTGAAAGAATTATGTAAGAATGATTTACTGAGTATTCTCATGACTGTCCATTGTATGTGACTGCAACCCCTCGCCGCCCCCCCCCCACACACTAACTGGTTGGGGTAAAGCCCGCACCTTGCATTTTCCCATTACCTGCATTCAGCTTTCCTTCCGACAGCAGGTACCTCTTAAAGGAAACAGAGGAATCAGTCAGCACCAGAAAGAAATAAAGGTTTTTGTAGCTTATACTTAATAATAATATTTATGGAATATACATGTCACTCCAGAACACATTACTTATACTTGACTATACAGGTTTCTGTTAGGTGTTCGCAACAGCTTGCATGTCCTGGATGTTACTCATTTGGGTCAGTTTCTGACTGATCACGTGCCGGTTCGGTTGCAATTGGAATGGGGAGAGGCGGTCACTCGCACAGCTCGAAGTTGGTGTATGCCTGCGGATTTGCTGACTGATCAGGGATGTCAGGAAAGAGCGGGTGCAGCTATAGTACAATATATGGACTTGAATTGGAACACGACTGAGTCTCATGGCCTGGAATGGGAGGCTATGAAGGCAGTAATTTGGGGAGAATGCATAAGCATGGTGGGTGGGGTGTGCAGACAGCTAGAGCAGGATCTCACGGACCTAGAGGTGAAATTGGGGGAGGTACAGCGGCAGCCACTCAAAGCGAGCACGGTTGGGCGGGAGGAGCTCAGGCTACACAAGAAGGTTAATGCTTGTTGGGACACACTAAGCCGAACAACATTGAGAGGGTATAGGCAGCGGTTGCATTGAGAAGACAAGAAAAATCTGGTAAACTCTTAGTGTGGATCTTAAAACGGGAAGTGGAGGCTCCGCCTATACTGCATATTAGGAACACTGAGGGAGAACTTCTCACAGGTGTAAGGGCATTCTACGGGAATTGGCGTCCCACTTCCAGAGGGTATCTAGGGCTGGCACTGTATTGGCGGAGGATGGTGTGGGAACGATTTTGGAGCAGATGCGGCTGCTGAGTTTGGACCCGGAGAGTAGGGATGCTCTTGAACTCCCGATCACTGTGGAGAAGGTGGGAGAGGCAGTGACTGCAATGGCAAAATCCAAATCTCCTGGCAGTTACGGCTTTCCTGTTGAGTTGTATCAGGCATTTTCCTTCACACTACGGGAGAGGTTACTGGAAGTCTATGAGGAGGCGCAGGGGCGTGGTATGTTACCAGACACCATGCATCAGGGTATAGTGTGTTTGTTGCTCATGCCGGGGGGGATGCTGCGGATCCCTCCTCGTATCACCCGCTGACTATGTTAAATAGTGATGTCAAGATACTCTGTAAGATCTTGGCCACTAGGCTACTGGGTGTGATTCAGGGTCTGGTGCACGAGGACCAATGCGAGTTCATACCGGGTCGTAGTACATCCTATAATCTGCGTCGCTTGGCACATGTCCTGCATGAGACTAAAGGAATGGAGACAGAATTGGCACTGGTGTCACTTGACTTAGAAGAAGCCTTTGACACAGTAGAGTGGGGATATCTATTGGAGGTATTGCAGGGCATGGGCTTTGGCCCCGGCTTTTGTGCTTGGGTTCGACTGCTGTATACTGCCCCAACAACTCAAGTACGTGTGGGAGGAGAGACATCGAACACCTGAGAGATTGGCAGGGGTACACAACTGGGATGCCCGCTCTCACCTCGTTTGTTTGCTCTGGCGGTGGAGCCTCTGGTGAGGAGATGGTGCATTGGGGGATTCTGGTGGGTTGGGCCACACACGCAATCTACATGTATGCTGATGATGCATTGGTTTATGTGTGGGATCCCCGTGTCTCGGTGCTGGCACTGCTACAGAGGTTGAGGGCTTTTTGGGGCTGTCTCTGGTCTCAAGATTAATATGAAAAAATTGTTCCTGTTCCCATTGGGGTCTCTTGTTGGGGTTCCACAGGTTGAGCTTCCTGGGGTTGAGTTACACTGGGAAGATGAGAGCTTTAGGTGCTTGGGTATCTGGGTCACTAATTCTGTAGATGCGTATAATAAGCAAAATGTTGAGCGAGTAGTAACGGGCCTGGAATGCTTGGTTTCTTTCTGGAATAAGTTGCCTCTTTCCATTATGGGTCGGGCAGCAGTAGCAAAGATGGTGTTTTTGCCCCGGTGCCTCTATCTGGTACAGAACTCCTTGTGTCTGCTGGCTGCGCAGCTTTTTCATTGCTTGGATAGTCTGTTGATTTCCCTAGTATGGGCGGGCCGGGTGGCGCTGTCTGTCCTGTAGAAGGGCCTAGAGGGTGGAGGATTGGCGATCCCCAACATTAGATATTAATACTATGCAGCAGATCTGCAGTGTGCAGCCAAATGGATGTCAGAGGTTGATAATTGGGAAGAGAGGTTGTATGCTGGTGTATGTGATGGGTGGTCATTGGCGCATATCCTGATGTCAGGGGCAGGTCTGATCCCTCCCCGCCATATCTAGTAAGGGCTACTGCTGGGATATGAAAATAGGTGGTGAAACAGCTGCTCAGACGGTCTCCCTTTGATAGGGAATTAAGGATATGGGCTCTGTCTCCATTTCGGGATATGGCGAGGACAATGTCTGTAGAAGCCTGGAGGTTGGGAGGTTGCAAGGTGGCTGGTGACCTATACCCTAATGGTGAATTTCTTTCATTTACTGATGCTCAGGATGTTTGAATTGGGTTTTGGCCAGTTTCTGCAATAGGCCAAAATTGAAAGTGTGGCCCGTGAAATCTGGGACGGGTTTCCGATGACCCCCAAGGCCTCTTAGGTATTAAATGGATTGATTAATTGGGGCGAGGGAACGCACCTGATCACTCAGTTCTATAAAGCACTGTGGGAGGATCAACCAGGAGCGATAAGCGCGGGACATAAAGCGGGGGTAGCTGACGTGGGGCTGCCCAGAGAGGACGCTGAATGAGATGCAACCTTATCGTTGGTCCGAACGGTGTCATGCAATCACAGGTTCAAACTGTTGCATTTTAACTCTGTACACAGAACATATTTCACACCCAGTAGACTAAATAAGATTGACCCAGGCCGAGGAGAATGCTGTAATCGTTGTGGTGATCTTGGTGCTTCATTCCTGCACCTGGCCTGGTCCTGTAGGGCAGTTTACGTTTTCTGGCAGGAAGTGATAGTAGCGATTGCGGAGACTACGGAACTCGAATTGAAGGCAACTCCAATGACTTGTCTTTTGGGAGTGGTGCGTAAGCTGTGAGGTAAGGTGGTTGTGTACAAGATGGTGCAGCTAGCATTGGTACTGGCCAAGCATAGAGTAGCGATTGGTTGGATGAGTATGCGGACCCCTACGACTCCTGGCTGGCTGAGAGATCTGCCGGAGTGGGGGCGGCAAAGGAGCAACTATGCGCATGACATGCAGCGATGAGAGGGCACTTGCTGATGTGGCGGCTTGGGGTGTACTGTTGGAGCGGCTCACTGGTGAGGAGGAGGTTCTGCAAGTAGCGATGAGGTGATGGGGGATTGGGACACATGCCTCCCTCCTTGAACAAGTGGCGACCAAATATGGAGTCGATATATTTCTATATGCTTATGTTATTTAATGCCTGGTCTCGTTGGGATGTGGGGCGGGTTAGTGGGATAAAGGATAAGATCAGTGTAGCTGTTATGACTTCACTGACTGGCACTCTGGTGTGTGCGCCCTCGGGCACCATTATGTATCGAAGACATCTTGCTTTGTTGTAACCTATTGTATGTTAATGTTGGTTTGCAGTTTTTCAAACTAAATAAAAACAGATTAAAAAAAAAAAATAAGAAGAATAATATTTACAAAGGCATCACAAAAGACTATCAGTCTGCCAGATGCTGCTCCCATTGCTTACCATGATTCATTGCAACCACATGAAGATGCCTTAACTGAACATAACAAGCATTTGTAATGCAACGGGTCTCGCGTTTGCTCGCATTAGAGCTATTAGCGTTGTAAACTCCAAACCGGACTTTTCTTGCCACATAAACAAAAGACTGAAAAGTAAAACAGTTTCACATATGCGAGCCGATGGTCGCCATGAGCGTGAAGGAGACACAGAAAATGAAACATAAGTTCGCTCGCAGTGAAACTTATCGGCAAAAGTGCAATTATCCATTTTACCGGCAAAAGTGCATTTATCCACGTAACAGGGTCGATGTCATGCAAAGTGCTCGACTTCTGCCCAGTGAGATCGCGCTGCGCAGGAAATGAAAAGATAAAGTAGTCCAGAAACCAGCTGACAACACAGAGCCTCGTGTGTTTTCAGTAGTTTACCAGTGCGCTCGAGGAGGGCTAAACACCGGAAAAGGCATGAAGAATGCATGCCTTTCACAAATGTAATCAATCTATTTTTAAAGGGCAAGCCCACAAACTAATGAAAGTGACGGGCATGACATGGCCATTGTTAGAAGCCCACATAGAGATTACAACATTGTCCAGAGCCCTTGTGCGCGCTCAACCCTAAAAATGAAGGTTGATTCATGTCCTACACCCATTGAACACCCTCTGAAGAAGATCATGCCCACTTTAACCCATTAACTGAGCGCCATCATCAGTGCAGCAGTGCCTTTCAGTCATAAGTACCCCCCATAATACACAGATACTACGCCGACCATTTGATCTCTGTGCCCTGGTCCCTGCCCATAGTAGAAAGAGCATAGAGCCTGCATCAAAAGAAAATGAGAATGAATACTGCCGAATGTCGGGGAGCTCTCTCTAAATGAGGAATGTGATTATGAATGTCTTTTGTTATTTTGCAGAGGAGTTTCTATCAGGAATCTTCCTGATCGATGTTTTATCAGACCATGGAATTGATGTTTTTTTAAACATGTACATTATCTGTTATGTTCAAATTGATTTTCTATCTTTTCATGTTTGTATTTTACCATTTGCAAGTACATAACTAGACAATTCAAAGCACCACAGCCACCGTGAGCGCCAGAAATATTGGTTCCTTGTCTGAATGTCTAGAAAGGATCGGGCTGGGATGAAAGGCAAACTGAAACCGGAGGAGGGGCCATCACATGCTGTAATAGGAGGACGAGTGACGTTTTGTGATGGCCAACAAAAATGTTCTCTCAGTGAAATCTCCTGGGAGGGAACTAAGGAGGGAGATTTCACAAAACGCACCAATAAAAAGAAAGCATTTAATTCAAGCACAATAAAGAATGAATAGCAAGAGTGGGTGTGGTTAAAAGCCCTGTGAGAGATTACAATAGGCCAGAGTGCTTGGGTGGTCGACCCTAAAAAAGGTGACAATGTTGTTGGGAAGTTCTAATTGAAGCTCGTATGAGTCAGATAACAAAAAGCCGAGAACCTCTAAACAATCAAGAGGAAAACAACTAAATTCAACGTGATGATGAGTGACCAAAGATATTAGACCAGGCTACCTACAGGAAGGTTCTACACACAGGATCAATGGGAGAGGGTGTGAAATCACAACAGGGCCCACTTTGATATTAAATAATTCATGAGAATTAGATTTTCCAGGTAGAAAGCATTAAGAGTTTCGAAATATTCAAATAATTCACTTGCCAGACTATGAATTAAGTGCACCAGAAGGCTTGCTGCTAAAAGATTATTATGGATACCAGTACAAAAAGCAAGTTCTTCACAACTGGCGTAGGTATTCAAACAGTGTCCAGGAGATAGGTTTTTCAAAAGTAGAGAGGTTTCTCGAAATTAGAGACTCCTCCCTGTTGCCTCTTTCCACAGGATTAGAGGAGAAATAAAAATTCTACCACATTCAATTGAAGAACGGCCACATTTGAGAGAGCTGAAGAAAAAGGAATTTGAGTCATAGAAAGAAACCATTTATGAGGTTCATCAGGTCCTCTGCACTCTGTATTTGACAAGTGTGACATTTGCTGTTTTATGGTTTGTGTTGTGTTTTTTGTTCTCACTCTCATTACTGATGACTTGCCTCCTGCTGATGAATTCACATTGTATGTAGTTGTCATGGCTGTAGCCAGGCATGGTTAGACTATCCAGTGTGAGGAAGGGACGGGAACTGCTTATTTCATCATTGACGGTGTAATCTGTCATTCGACTCACAGAGACATAGGAATTTAAAATGTGGATCATCATGAGGATATGGGTGCTCTCAATAGTCTCATTAACCCTCCATTGCATGCCATTTGCTGCAATGTTTGAAGCCTACCTATTCAGAATGCTGTAGTGAAGTATAAAATGCTCCTAATGCATTGTGAACACATACCTTTGGTTGTGCCATTATGCGCTGCAGGAGCGACACAAACTGTGTAATCAACAATATATTGTGTGTTTTAATGTTACTAATGTCAAGTGGTGCATTGAAATCATATTATTCAAGATGCATTCACGAGTAGAAAGGTAATTCTTTTTTAAATACATGTTTTAATAACTTTAATTGGTTGAAATATAACACATATATGCATTTATATTCATGTATCTGAATTATGGTATTATGATTGAAAGATGTATAATCAAAGTTATTCATTACTAGGCACATCTATGAAGGAAAATGCATGTATAACTATACAACCCAAATGAGCATTGAATCATCTACTATGATAGCTCAACTGAATCTATCTTTGTGTGAATGTGAGGCAATTGGTATAGTGGATCCTGTGCTTAATTTGTAAAAATGTAAGTGCCAGGGCCGTCGTCAGGAGGCCACTACTGCTTGCACAACCCCATTGCCCTTGGCAGTGACAGTACCAACAAAACTATTAACCCTCAAACTCCTACCAGTGTAACAACTCAGACTTTTGCAGGCCCCCAAAGCTGAGTTATTTGGGTGACTGCTATTAATCATTTTCCATATACGTTGAAGTACTAAACAGTTGATTTGATGTCAGGCCGTCACAAGAGACAATGTTGACAACTAAGTGCCGGTGCCAACGACCAGAAATCACCAGCTCAAATTAAGCACTGAGTGGATCTTAATGCGTCAGATTGTATCCAACTTTGATGAGGGAAGCATTTGAGGGAGAGAAGGAAAAGAAAAGAGACTACAAACAAAACTAGGGAAAGCGGAAGGAACCAGATGATATGAGTGAGGTTAGTGACAGTGATTCTGGTGTGAGCCTTCTAGATATGCTACTGTCAGAACACCCACCTCCAGACAATGAGACTCAGGAGGAAGGTGGAAACGGCACTACTAGTGGTAAAGAGGTTGGATTAGCTATTGCTCTGGTGAATGTGACTCCTGGTCCTGTGGGGGTTACTCTGGCCAATATACATTATGAACCAAGGGGATAGGGGTTCAGGAAGTCACGTTCCGGCTGATTCTGTCACCCCAAATTCTGTCGATGCTCTTACTACTCCCATTTACTATTGGTCCTGTGGCCTCTATGTACAAGCCTGATGGTTGAGGAAAAACAACTTATAATTTGGCTGTCCCAAGTGCAGTAGGTGGATCAGATAGTGCTGCAGCAAGTCGTGATGCAAGAGGATTTGTTCATTTAGTTTTACCACACACAAGATCTCAATGTATGGCAAATGCTGATTCGACTTTAAATTTTTCAGGGTGTGGTTCCTTAGGTACACATCAGAGAATGCCAACTTCTGGAACACATGTATGTGAGCTGCCTTTAAATTCTAATGGCGGTGCCCATGGAAATGGAAATATCTCTAAAATCCCTGTAGTGACACAGAGTCTTAGTGCTAAGGAAACAGATGAGTGAATGAATGCTTTTAATGCTGATACTCCTTCAAGGGAAAGTGTGAGTACTGAAGTGAGTCAGGGAACAATTCAGAACCTTGTGGATATGGCAAAATTAAAATTAAAATTGGATGAGATGATAACTTGCAATGATTCATTTGGATACTTATCATGAAAATGAACTTGTGTTCATGTGTAAGGATGTTACTAGACGTTCAGGACAGGTTTATGACAAATTATCTTAGTTAACTCAAGGATACGAGGTAGGCTTGAATAAGACCAAAGTTTTGCAGGCAAGCTATTGTGTGCGCTTCAATGAGGAAGACATAACTTGTATGAGACTTTCAGGGATGAAAATACAAATTAAGGAATTGATTGAAAACATTGAGAAATGGAATGAGTTGGATAAGTAGGAAGCTTGGTGGGTGAGAAAGAAGAACCAAAGAAACCAACAGGAGTACCACCTCCTGTAGAGAGAGAGGTGGGCGCTAAAAATTTCCTGTTGAGGGACGTGCCAGGTGGAGGTTATATACATGTGCGTTGGAATAGAAGTGATCTTCCATCATTAACTAACGACTTTCCAGAGCTGAGGAAAAAAGCTGGTTAAGTGGTACAAGAAAGTTGAGAGTTTTGTGAAAATTTCACAGGTGATGTAGTTTGATATGAATACTCTGTTTAGCCCTGTGGTTCCGAGTGATTTGTGAGCAGACTGTAAAATAGCTGTCAATAGCCTGAGTCAGAACCACTAAGAAGTCTACTGACGAAAGGCCCTTCACCGTTGATGATGAAAAAAATGTCAGCAGGTGATGACATTCTTGAAGTCAAAGGTGCCGCCCCAAAATATTGGATCAAAATCAACACAACAACCCAGGAACCCAAAGAGTTGATTCATGCCTACTACGAGAGATTGTTGCAGGCTTTCTAGCAGTATAGTGGAATAGAGGCATTTGAACACCAAAGAAATGGGGCATTTTGTGTCAAGGTTTGTGGCAGGATTGAATCCTGGGATTAAAATGATGATTCAACAGCATTTGTTCTGTTTGCAGAATAAATCAGTTGACGAGATTTTGAGGTATGCAAAGTATTGCAGTGATGAAATTAAGATGAAACAGAAGAAGTTGAAGGAGAAGTTGAAGAATGCCCAGGTGAAGGCTGCTCAGAAAAGTACTCAGGTCCAGCCATTCATGGGGAATGTTGGTGCTATGCAAATAGTGTATCAACAGGGAGACAATCTAATAAAGGGTAGAGGCTGAGGTGTTCCCATTGACCCTAATATAGGAATCGATGTGAATAGCTTTAAGAAGGCAACTCCATGTCATTTTTGTAACAAGTCGGGACATTGGAAGAGGGAATCTCAATGTAACCCAGAGAATCAGCTCTAGAATTCAGGATTTGCACAACCACAGAATAATAATCCCATATGGATGCAAAAAGTGCAAAGACAGAGAGGGCAGAATTTTATTATACCACAAGCTCCAGTGATGCAGATTCCACAAACCCTGATGACACAGAAAATGCGAATGGCACAGACTAAGGGGGTGATTCTAAGTCCGGCGGGCGGCGGAGGCTGCCCGCCAGACTTCCCCCACTAAAATACCACTCCGCGGTCGAAAGACCGCTGAGGGTATTTTGGGATTTGCCCTGGGCTGGCGGGCGACCGCCAAAAGGCCGCCCGCCAGCCCAGGGCAAATCAACCTTCCCACGAGGACGCCGGCTCAGAATTCAGCCGGCGTAGTGGGAAGGTGCGACGGGTGCAGTGGCACCCGTCGCGTATTTCAGTGTCTGCAAAGCAGACACTGAAATACAAAGTGGGGCCCCCAGGAGCCCGCGGCACCCCCTACCACCATCCTGTTCCTGGCGGGAGACCCGCCAGGAACAGGATGGCGGTAGGGGGTGTCAGAATCCCCATGGCGGCGGAGCGTGCTCCGCCGCCATGGAGGATTCTGTAGGGCAGCGGAAAACCGGCAGGAGACCGCTGGTTTTCCTAGTCTGACCGCGGCCGAACCGCCGCGGTCAGAATGCCCTGCGGGGCACCGCCGGTCTGTCGGCGGTGCTCCCGCCGACCCTGGCCCCGGCGGTCTGAGACCGCCGGGGTCAGAATGACCCCCTAAGTTCTAATCTGGTCCTAAAAGTGAATGTGAATGATGTTTTTCAAGACAATAATCCTATGTTCCTATGTTTGAGATAGTTGAGAATTATGGCTCTAATCAGTTTGCCTTACTGTGCCTGAGGGGGGAGGAAGATGGCACACTTGGTGCAGCCTTTGAGGTAGACCAGAGAGGCCCATTCATAGATGGTGAAGTGAATGGCTACCCCGTATCATTTTTGATTGGCACTAGTGCTACCCATTCTACTTTGAGAACAGTAAAATTTCCAAACCTACCCTTCTCTGGAAAAATGATACAAGTTAAAGGAGTAGCAAATAAACTAATGATGA